>NW_005871129.1:4564596-4668035 GCF_000147115.1 Myotis lucifugus
CTGTCTTCCTCTCATGCACTTGTTGAGAGAAGTAGCTTGTCATGGCCTGGCTAGTGTGCTGTGGTGAACTGTCCTCTCCTCATGTCGGGCTGAGTGAACTGTTCCCAGAGCTCTTGCAGAGTGAACTTATTCTCCTCATGCTCTGGCCGGGTGAACTGTCTTCTCTCATGTTCTTGGTGAGTGAACTAGCTAGTCTTGGCCTGGCTTTGTGATGTGGTGAACAGTCCTCTCCTCATGTCTGGCTGAGTAAACTGTTCCCAGAGCTCTTGCAGAGTGAACTGATTCTCCTCATGCTCTGGCCAGTGAACAGGCTTCTTCTCATGCACTTGGTGAGTTAACTTACCTTTTCTCATATCCTGGCTAGTTGGCTGTTGTGAATTGTCCTCTCCTCATGTCTGGCCGAGTGAATTGTTCCCAGAGCTCTTGCAGAGTGAACTTATTCTCCTCATGCTCTGGCCGGGTGAACTGTCTTCCTCTCATGCACTTGTTGAGTGAAGTAGCTTGTCATGGCCTCGCTAGTGTGTTGTGGTGGACTGTCCTCTCCTCATATCTGGCTGAGTGAAGTGTTCCCAGAGCTCTTGCAGAGTGAACTTATTCTCCTCATGCTCTGGCCGGGTGAACTGTCTTCCTCTCATGCACTTGTTGAGTGAAGTAGCTTGTCATGGCCTGGCTAGTGTGCTGTGGTGAACTGTCCTCTCCTCATGTCTGGCTGAGTGAACTGTTCCCAGAGCTCTTGCAGAGTGAACTGATTCTCCTCATGCTCTGGTCGGTGAACTGTCTTCCTCTCATGCTTCTTGGGGAGTGAACTAGCTTGTCATGTCCTGGCTAGTGTGCTGTGGTGAACTGTCCTCTCCTCATGTTTTGCCGAGTGAATTGTTCCCAGAGCTCTTGCAGAGTGAACTGATTCTCCTCATGCTCTGGCCGGGTGAACTGGCTTCTTCTCGTGCACTTGGTGAGTTAACTTACCTTTCCTCACAGCCTGACTATTGTGCTGTGGTCAACTGTCCTCTCCTCATGTCTGGCTGAGTCAACTGTTCCCAGAGCTCTTGCAGAGAAATAAGAGAAATAAGTCAGTCAGAGAAACAAAGTATCCCATGATCTCACTCATGTGTGGAATCTAGTAACAAAATAAGCTGATGAACGGAGTGGATCCAGAGACATGGAACCATGGAACAGAGTGCGGAAACTCAGAGGGAAGGCAGGGGAGGGTGGGTGGGTGGGAGTTAATAAACCAAGGATCTTGTATGCATATATGCATGTCCCATGGACACAGACAATGGGGCAGTGAAGGCCTGTGGTGGGCGGACAGGGAGAGGCTGTAGGGGGTCATTGAGGGATAAAAGGGGACATATGTAATACTTTCAACAATAAAGAATTTTTTTAAAAAAAGAAAGTGAAATAAAGCTCTCATTCCTCATCATTTTTCCCCACCTCCTGCTCCCCAAAGAACACCTTACTCAACCTTGCCCATACAAGGAGAAAATGTTCTCAACTTTTAGCCTCTTTGTCTTTAAGATATTTTTCTAGATAACTAGGAATGAATATCCTGAACCTTAAAAGCTGCTGAACATTCTTACCCTTAACACTGAACCCAGTTTCCCAGTTGTAAAATGGGAGTGACCGAGTTTTCTTTATAGAGATGTTGTCAGTATTAACAAAGATTATGTGTGCATACATACACAGTTTTTAAAAGAGGAACAGGCAGTACTGGCATACAGTAGGTGCACAATAAATGGTGATTATGATTTTCAACACATATTAACTCAGTACTTTGTGTCTGATCCTACACTAGGCCTTGGAAATACAGTAGTACAGAGTCTGGCCAGGGCAACAAACAGTAAATAAATCTTAAAATTATTAAACTACAACTGAGTGGCAATGAAAAGCACAGACTATTAGGAGAGACTATTAGGCCAAACTAATCTAGTCTAGGAGTAAGAGAAGGTTTCCTTGAGTAAGTGACATACAAACTGAGACCTCAAGGATGAGTTGGACCAGCCACGTGGAGAGGCCAGGAATACATAAAGTGGAGGAAACAGAGTATGTGCAAGCTATTTGCTAACTATTATAACATTATACCAAACTCTTAAAGGAGTAGTCAAACAGCTAAGAGATAACTCCAATTCATTCTCTTAATTACCACCCAGACAACTTTCTATTTTGTATACTGAAAGAATCAAACTCATGTAGGAAAGCATGGTTCTAAGAAAAATGGAAACATGCTGAGCAAAGAAGAAAAATGTGAATAACAGACACAGTAGTTACTGAGAATAGTCTATAAAGAAAAATAAGTCCGGTAGCATGACTATGCCAACAGCCAGCATTCTCATTTCTGACTGAGACCCCAGCCTGGTGGTCTGAGTGTTCAGCCC
This sequence comes from Myotis lucifugus, assembly GCF_000147115.1. Taxonomy (NCBI): domain Eukaryota; kingdom Metazoa; phylum Chordata; class Mammalia; order Chiroptera; family Vespertilionidae; genus Myotis; species Myotis lucifugus. The sequence continues at coordinate 4,566,969 of NW_005871129.1, forward strand.
TAATGTTCATGGAAGCAGAGATGGTCCCTCCTCTTTCTCTTCCTGGGCTAACCTGCTCAGTGTTGACCAGATGTGAACCTTAGCCACGCACCCTCCAAACACATAATAATCCCTCTTTATCTGACAGTTGCAGAGTCTTTTCTTTGGTGTGAGATAGCATGATAGCCTAAACATCTAGGCAGTCATTATTTGATGTGCTAACAAAACCACATTTAATCCTGCATGCACTCAGATTTCCCCAACAACACAGCTGTAGATGACAGGAAGTTGGACAAGCATGCCCTTTGGGCTGTGGTAAGGGATTCATGGATGTGGCTCTAGCCTTGGAAGCTGAACAACAGTGCTCATGTGGGAACTGGGCTCTCCCCGAGAGCAGGGACCAGCCTAATCTGGTCCTCCAGGCCCCCAGGGGCTTCTGTGTGAAGACAAAGGTTCCGTGTCCTTCCCCATTCACTCCCCTTTAGTCCAGCATCCGCATGTGAGGCGCAAACACTTCTTTCTCCAAAAGCGACACTGAGAAATCACACTGCATTTCAAAACTTATGCCAGCATCTGTGGCTCTGGCAAGATAAAAAATGGCACGAAGGCCATTTATCCTCTGGCCATTCTTGCCAAAGACAATAGAACCCACTCAGAGGACTAGGTTAGTTTCAAATGCACGGCACTGAAGCTCTAAATTGGCTTTACTTTCCAAACATCTACCCATCCTTAGATAGGCTCCCAGGTCAACTTCCTCTAAGAACCTTTTCCTGACCAACTAAAGTATATCTTTGTGTGATGCAGCTTTGGGAGAAAGAAAGATAAACAAAAACAGAGAGAGAGCCTAGGAACTACATTCTTATCTGTCTTGGAGAAGGTGCTGGACGAGCAGGTTGACAGGTTCTGTTGCATCCTGGCATGGAGCAGCAGGAAGTCCTGTATCCCTGTGTACTGAGGAAGAGGACAGAGAAACAGCCCACAGGCATGTTTCCCCTTAGCATCCCAGACCTAAGTGGGTTTGTAAAAATGCCCTAAAACTTCTAAGTCAAGGATCCAAATTGTTCTGCCTTCATAGGAGAGGCAGGACTCTTGCTTAGGAATGAATACATATATTATCTCAATGAGTCTTGCACTTCATAGGAGATGAAACTAAGGTTTAAAAATATAAATTGTTCATGTCATAGACCACCTTGTGTATTAGATCTGGTTGACCCCAAAGCACTGAAATATCACTTCTCAGATCTGAAAAAGCTGAGCATTTTGGGTAAAGATTCAACAGAATCTGAGTACTCTGGATGAGTCAAAGATTCTCAACTTGCTGTGAATTAATTTCAAATTCCATCTAAAGAAGAAAAAAATATTGCAAAAGTCCCTCTTATTCAAGAACAACTCATAACTTCCACTCCCCAAAATATCTGTTCCTATTCCCATGTTTCCTTTCTCTATGAGTGGTACCAACACCACCTATTTCTGCCAGTCAAGGATGTAGAAGTAATTCTGGACATTTCCAGACACAGACACACACACACCACATCCAATCTGTCACCAAGACCTGCCAATTGTAGCTCCTAAATATCTGTCAGAACTATGTAATTTCCTCTATGCCTGCTGCTACTGTCTAATCCAGGCTACCATCACCTCCCCTGGACAAGCGCAGCAGGTTCTCAGTACCATCCCTACATCAACCACAGCCTCACCCAGTCCCTTTCACTTCTGCATATTGCAGCCAGAGTCTTCTTTTTGAAATGTGAACCTGGTGACATACCCACTCCACTGCCCCTTCCACAGTTCTTAATACATACCAAAAGCTTCCCATTGTTAATAAGACAAAAACCTTAGCATGACTCTGCATGGACTGACTCTGCTACTTATCTCTCCAGACTCATAGCAAATTATTCTTTCTTTCTGTGTGTTCCAACCACTTATAGTATTATTTGTAAAATATAGTATTATTTGCAGTCTTCAAACATTCTATGCTTTTTCTCTTCCTAAGACTTTTACCAGTATATAGAATCCACCCAGAATATTCCTCCTCACTGTTATGGCAGAAATCAGGTTGGTGGAAAGCGACAAACCAAACGTGCTCGGAGGTTCAGAAAAGGAGTGTTTAATTGCACCAGTGCTGGCTCAGCGGAATCCTCTCTAGAGGCTGCACTCCGAACAAAGTGGGGCTTGGCCTTTTATATTTTCCTAGGCTCTTTGTCTCCCATATATGGCATACATACACATTTTAGGCATTCTTTCTATGTTACACGTTAAGCTTCCAGGTATCTGTTGCAGTTTGGGGAGGAGGACCGTAACCTGAGACAGTAGAAGCTTGACTAGCAGCAGACCCTACTGGAGCAGAAGCAGAAGAAGCAAACGGGATTACAGAAGCTGAGGCGTAGTTATGGTGATGCAAGCAGGGAGGGGGCTTGCCATCTCACCCTCCCAACCAACTGGAAACTCCTATCCAACCTTCAAGTCTCAGTTCAAATGCTGAATTCTAGTAGAAGCCTTTCCTAAGTCCCCAGACTAAGACAGGACCTCTTGTTAGATACCCACAGAGCATCCTGTACCTTCTTTGCATGGAACTTATAAAGGTTTGTCATTAGACATGTATTATGTAATTATTTTTTTTCTCTCTCTCTCTCCCTCTGTCAGTTGCAAGCTCCCTGAGGGCAGGGCCTGCATTTATCTGCTTTTCTCCTTGGAATCTTTAATACCAAACATAATTCCTTAGACCTATTAGGTGCTTAGTAAATATCTGTAATGTCAGAAGGAAAAATTAAAGGAACAGAAGGAAGCAAGAAGGAAGAAACATGACGAAGACAACTAAGTTGTAGCCTGAATCTCAGGATTGGCTTGGGGAGTGTGGGTGTGTGTGGGGGGGGGGGGTGAGTGAGCCCAGCTGCTAAGAGCAGGAAAAGACTGGGTTATGAGGAGCTGCTACGCTCTCCCTGGGAATCCACCTTCTTGGCCTCCTGTGAGGCTATCCTATGAGAGCCAGAATCTACCCAATAGGATGTCTTCTAGCCTTTGTCCTACTTTTGTGTCAGGTGAAATCAGACAGTAGGTAGGAGCTGAAAAAACATTACTACCTTGCACTGGCCTAAAACCCTGACCACATTTATGTAAGCTGTAGCTGTCCAAGAAAGGTCACTGCAAAGTGCGTGGTGAGGTTAGTGTTGTGCTGCTTTTTCCCATTGAGCTGTTCAGATTAGCATATTCTATATTTCTGTATCACCTGGTTGTTTGTACAGTGTTTCACAACTGCCTTAGAATTTCTCCCAGAGGCATTCCCTTTCTTCTTCTCATATTTCATATGAAGTCGGCTGTAAGCTAACCTCATCTAGCTTCACTCCTAACTCCTCCTGAGCTGCTTTCCGGCTTACACCTGTTCCTCTGTGAAGTTGCTCCTGGTGGTGATTTTAGAAACGCTGACTTGCATAAAGGGCATCACAAGCCGCTGGGCTGCCACGTCGGCACCATGTCAATCCTGCTTATGTGCTCAAAGGATTCCTGCGGCGAGTTAGTTACAGTCCAAAAGCTGAAATCCTGAGTTTACCATGGACAGAAAGGAATGTTCTAGGCAAGCTCTGGCACCTGCTGCCCCTGAGCCCTCAGTCCTGCCCAGTTTAGAGGACCACTTGAAAAGCTACTGCCAGTGGCTCCCTACCAGTGTGGCTAAGCAGCACGTTTTAGAGACTCCAAAAAGCTCATGCCACTGGCACAAAGACAATCTTTCTGGGAATCAAAGAGAAAGAGGCTGGAATGATGCTGGCTGTACTCAGGGCCCTTCACTTATCTACTGATTGCAGAACAAATGAGGGCTTAAAAGAGAAGAATGTATGCGGAAAAGTCTTGATCCACCCTTTAAAGTGGAAATAAAACCTCTTCATGTCGAGCAGAGGTGAAGCAGTAACCCAATTAGATTATAGCCCCACTTTCCTACACCCATCAGTACAACCTGCAGGTGCATTACCAGGAATTAAGAGACCACCTTCAAACTGAATTCCAATCCCAGAAGCCTTGGTTTGAGTAGACAAAATGCAACTGCAGATGCAACAGCTAAAAAGAGTGTTTCTCCTGTACTACAGGCTTGAGGATCTTCCTCAGAAAGAACATTGGGTGGAAGAACGCTCAGGTATGATTTTGGTGAGGCCCCTGCTCAGTTCTGGAGGTGAAGCTACCAGGAGAACATAGACTGAGTAAATGTGTTCCCACTCTACATTGGTTTATAGCCTAGTGCTTATTCCATATGGCCCGAGAAGTAGGACTAACACAAAAGGACAGAAGCTACAAAGAACAGATTTGAATTCAATATAAACAAGAACTAAGAGCAGCATAAAGGTGGGGTTGGCACCCCCTCCTCATGGCCATGAGCTCTCTGTCAGTGGATGTCCAATCACAGGTGACTGCGGAACCTCGGGGCTCCTGAGGCCCAAAAAGCTCCATGGGGTGTAAACACCTGGCATTGCTCCTCCATTGGAAGTACATCTGGAGGAAGCACCTTAGCAAGAATCACAATCAGAAAGCATATCATATTGTCCAAAGGAGAAGAAAACAAAAACAAATACATTCCAAGGAAATAAACTCGGGGAAAAGAATCCTTATTCAAAGACAAAGGAAAAGAAGCAAAAGTCAAGATGTAAAGTGAAGGAGGAGAAGCGAAGCTTTGAGGAGGCTCCTGAGGTAACCAGCAGACTGAGACAGCTGTCTTGCTTAGGGTTGCTAGGACCAAAGTTGGGCCATGCCTGGATGAGTTCTTGCTGGGGTATCATGGAGGTATTCAAGCTTTAGGTGAATAGTTGGACTTCATCAGTTTTCAGCTAGAATTGCTAAGCCCCCAAATTACAAGTCACATTTTATGAGTATGTACCCCTATACTTTTTTCTGGAGAATTGACTACTTTTAACAGATTCTAAACAGTTATGCTGGTTTAGATAAACTTCAAAGCACCTGTTTATTCTATCAGCATGTTTAATATCACATACAGTGGGCCTTGACTTACAAGTTTAATTCGTTCCGAGACCGAGCTCAAAAGGAGCTCGTTAACTCAAATTACTCTGTCAACTCAAAGCAAAAAATCAGCGGAGAGACAGCTGGTATCTCAAAAAACTCATTAGTCGCGACACTCGTAAGTCAAGGCCCCACTGTACATGGATATTTGGAAATCTTTCTTACTTGGTATTAGATAATCAGAACTTTAAAGCTGTATCTAGTATTAGCTCTTGCTCTCTGGGGGACTGATAGTAAAATAAATTGATAAATGTTCCTCCTACTAAATGATTACACCGTGGCTGTATTCAGGCATTGGAGTGTTATGAAGCCCAAGGAATGAAAACAACTTAACGCCAAGTATTAAGTCCAATCCCAGGGAGGGTTCACGTGGCGTGTATACTGAGCATTTGCCCTTTTCCTTCTCAAACTGCTTTCCACTTTTGACAACTGCCTCAATTTTTATTTGGGATCAGCTCCCTCTCACTCTTGAATAACGTGATCTGGGTTGGCTCTTTCTTCGGTTGTGCGGGTGAAGCTCCTTCAGTCAGAGTCATACTTTCCACATGGCTGGGGTAGGGTTGGCAGGACACCTAATCCATTTGAGTCCTGGTGACTCTCAGGGATAATCCTGGGAATACTGGGACAAAGACTCTTGCTTTTTGCACCTGGATTTAAATCTCTGAGTGGCTGACAGGCACCTCTTAACCATGTGAGGTCCCAAAATCAAGCCAACACTGGAGAAGCAGATCCAAGAAATGGATAACAGGAACTCAGTTCTTGGTAATGTGATTTAAGCATAAATCAAGGCACACTTGAGGCTAAATTACATCTCATTCATGTGTGCCAATAGACCCCCTCTTTTAAACAACACAAGACAGTTTGCTTTGGGTTTTCTGTCACTTGCAACCAAACGACTTCTGATTGCAAGTGAAAATGCAAAACTATGGTTTGACAGTTACCATTTAGAGTCCCCATAAAATAAAACTCTATCAATTCAAATGGCTTTTTCTAAGCACACCTAATGGTGAAAGAGTATTTTTACCTGCTTTCTCCTCACTGGTGTCTTTGCTTCCTCTCCCCTCTTCTTAAGTATCTCCAAGATAACACAAATTCCCTCGAGGATCATATTTCCATTTAAAACATGCTCTGAAATGCAACCAGCTCTTAAAATCATTTCACAGAAACCTTAACAAGACAAAGCAGCAAAGGGAATGCAAAATGTAATATAGCCATGGTGTTTGAACATAATGGGGAACATGATTTTATAGCATAATGAGGAAACAGAACTCCTTCCAGTTCCATTTATCCCAAGAAGCTAAAATCAGTGTGAAAGTTAATGTCACCTTTTTTTATGAAAATAAATTAATATTTTCATGGGGGAAAATGGGCTTTATAACCTAAAACCTAATCCTTTGTTTATAATTTGTGAAATTATAATTCTAATAGCAATTAGCAGGTAACCAAACCTTGACACCATAAGACTTGAAAGTTATGTTTTAGCAGGGGCAGAAACAAAGTCAGATCAATGGACAACTCTTTGCCTGGTTTGTTCAATGAGTCCATGGGTACTTGGTAAACCACTATTTAGCACAGTCCCTTCTTTAATTATTGAAACCACATACAACGTCATGGTGGTAAACCAGACACACGTAATCAGACCTAATTGAAAATTAGACAAGTAATCAATCAATAAATGAAACTACTTGCTTAATAGAAAAATGATTTTTGTAAACAATTGAAATAGCAGCAAAAGGAGCTCAGGATTGATAAGGTTCAGAATTCTGCACATTGTGAAACTGGAAGTAGAAGAGAGGTTGTTTGATAAAGTAGCTGTAAATACCAAAAGCAGTTTGAACAAGCCTTCTAAAATGTCTTCAGCCTGAACATAATAGTTCACAAGAAAGTAAATGCCATGTAAGTAAACTTCTAGATATCTAAGAATTTGCCTCAGTTGGAATATTTTCCCAAACTAACTTATGTACTGTCATTCTAGAAGTAAATAAAAATATATCTGTTAAATGGTTGGGGGTGGGAGCTTCTAAAGTTTATTTAGAGACACTTATTCAGATGAAATAAAGAGTTAAGTCATCCAAGTAAATTAAACTCAAAACTTACACAGTTTTCTAAACTCCTTCACCTCAAAAGCTTTTCTTTTATATTTCACTTAATTGCAGAGCTTTTATCTCATAAAATTATTTCACCATCCCTTTAAAAAGACTAGCTCAGAGAAATATTGGTTAAATCCAATGGCTCAAAACCCAAAGATTTGATAAATCATAGTATTAGATTTTGCAACATCCTTGCTTCTCTCCATTTTCTGTGAATTCTGAAGCATTCACATTAAATTCAAATTAACTTAATTTAAAAACTTCTTTAAGACAGCGTTTAGGATAATTGGATAGCCATATCTTGTGATCAGATCAATATCGCAAAGGCTGCTCATAGCAACCCTAACACGCTTCCATAGAGATGCATGGCCGGTCTCGGTCTTGGGGGCAAGTTCTGCCTAACTGAAAGGCAAAATCTTTAGAACTGACTAATGTCAAAATATGATGGCTAAAAGTAATCATTTAAAGTCATTAAAAAATACATGTGTTTATACTAAGTACAAAAGCTTGTGAAATATTAGATAAAAACTTAAGCAGCTCTTTATATGGCTCACAAGTTTGCAGTCCATAAGAGAATATAAAACTAACCACTTGAGATTTAATGTGACAATGGAAATGGGAGATTGGGAAAAGGCAATGCAAAAGCATTTCCAAAATACTATAAGCATTTAAAGCATAAAAATATGCTAATATACAAAAATAATATTTTATAAATAAGCTCTCAAACCTACAATAAAATGGAAAAACAATGAAGACTAAATTTAGAACCTAAAACACAGTTCAAATAAAATTATTTCATTTTTAAATGCATGCATTCCTTAAGTAGTTTGTTCCATGAAATAACACTCATAAAAGAAACTATCTTTTCTGGAAAACACTAATAACTAATTAAAGCTACCAATTCACACAACTGGAGCATGAATTATTAATGAACTATGGGTTGGTAATAAGAAAGCATAAGAGACAGCTTAGCACTGTAAAATACCACAGAAATAGGAGAATCAGGAAAGGAAAACCAGCTCTCTGGAGGAAGAGAAATAAAGCAATCTCTACAACTGAATTCAAATATTCATATTTGAAAACTACAGATTCCTGGTGGAAGTAAGAACAAATAATATATAAATTCTATTAATAAACATTATTAATGAAGCTAACTGCTAGACAGAGTAATAATTACTTTATACATAGCACAGTGGATACAAATTTTTCTTTAAATTGTTATGCCCACCTACTCATTAAAAATGGGTGCATGAAGGTCAATTTTTTTAAAGCATCATATAAGGATAAGCATCAAGTGAACCAAAATTATTCTAGCTCTGAGTTACAGTTGTTTAACCCCCAAGCCTCCATCTGGAACATTTTTTTAGAAACCAGCACCCCCAAAAAGAAATTGACCATTAGCAGCACAGAAAGGGGTATATAAACACCAAGCAGAGCCACAGATGTAGTCAAACAGTCCAATCTGGGACCACCAAGCAAAAAAGAACGACTGTCTTTCATCACTGCTCTACCTTCAAGAAAATTCTCATTTGTATGGATTTATCAACAGTTCCCATTCATCAACTCACCAGTGCAAAAGAAGCCAAATTTATCATCCAGTTTCTAACATCTAGTCTGTTTCCAAGTGTGCAACCAGAGTGTGCCTCGGTAGCTCTCTTAATTGAGAGATTTTAAATGAGAAAATGGGTACAGTTGACTATAGTTAGAACCTTCAAGCAGGTAACTCATGAAAGTACTAGCAGGAAAGAGCCACAGTTTACTACTATTGCATTTCCATGCTGAAATTCAGAAAGTGAGTCTTCTTGAAGAATCTTGCTTGAGAGCCTTAACTCAGTTAATTGTTACCCAGTGTAGCCCTATCTTTACCCCACTTATTCTGTGAGTGTTAAAACAAGGGATGTGACTTTTCCCCTCATTTGTGTGTTTCTTGACTTATCTAATTATTGTAGATCTTCAAGTTCCATAATCTGTGGGACTGAAAAACTCAGGTATATTTGAAATAATAATTATCTGCCCATATGGAAATAACATTTTACTTAATTGTAAATCAGTTAACATTTAATTAGTGCTTAGTATGTGTTTATACACTGAAAATTCTAATCACAGAGAAGTCCAAAACTTAATTTTAGCCAAAGTTGCAACATAATCACCACTAATTTTTTCCCCAGACCTGTTGATGTTGGGGGTTCTTTTCACGTTCCCTTGCCTCTTTCACTTCTGGTTCAGGGTCTCATGAGCTGTGGCAGAACTGAAAGTCAGACAAAAGAAAGGAAGCAAAGCAACAAGGTTCTACAGATCACCACCCATCACCTCTTTCTCTGAAAAAATCTTGTCTTGAACTTTATCCACTGCTGATAAAAATTGTATTAGAGAAGACCAGCATAGCCTGAGGCAAAATTCCCATAGATTAATTTTTAAAGCCAACACACGCCTTTCAGCATGTCTTTATCCACAGTAGTGGCTGGTTCTATCTTTGCATAGCACAATGTCTGGCCCAGAAAGAGGTGTTCAATAAATATTTGTAGTATCAACTATTCATTAATTAATTGGTTGACTATATTCTGGAATTCCTTGGCCGCCATCAGCCACATTCTATACCTCCAATGGAACATGGCCTCTATCCTTGAGCTCTTTGTCACAACTAGTCATCCTGAGAAAGTCATCTCAGTTTCAATAAAATTCTTCACAAAAGAAAATATACATTCAAAATGGAATATTCCAGGATAGATAACTCAATTAACAACTTTTTATCTGAGAGCATCCATAAATACAATGAATCTCCAGGGTTAAATTTTCAGATATCAAAGCTGAAGCCAGGGAGAATCTCTTATGTCACCCATCTGCCTCTAATCAATGTGGACCAAGCGCTAAGACTTATGCTAAAGAAAAAGAGGAGGGAGAATTTATTCTTCATTTCCAAGTTTTCTTTTTACTTCTGTATATGTTGTTATGCTCCTCTTTACCACTAAGTGAATATGAAATAGATTATGTCAAAATTATTTAAAAATATATCACAAGGCCAACTCAAGAACATGAAAATAGACCCTTTTTTAATTACTAGCATGTTATTGGATCCCCAAGAGATGTGTTGAAGCCCTAACCTTTAGTACCTCAGAATATGACCTTATTTGGAAGTAGTGTCTTTATAGAGGTAATCATGTTACAATGAAATCATTATGCCAGGTACTAAATTAATATGACTGGTGTCCTTATACAAGAGGGAAATTTGGACCCAGAGGCAGATACGCAAGAAGAGGAGGTATGGGAAGATTGAAGGCAGAGATTAAGGTGATGCATCTAGAAGCCAAGGAATCCAAAGGTTGCCAGTAAACCACCAGAGGCTCAGAGAGAGGCAGGGACCAGATTCCGTCACAGCCCTCAGAGGGAACTCACCCTGCTCACACCTGACCTCAGACTTCCAGCCTGCAAAACTGGGGGACAATAAAGTCATGTTCCATCAGCCACCCAGTTTGGGGTATTTTGTTACAACTGTCCTAGTGGAATAATACAGCACTTCTGACTGGACCTTTCCCTGAGGTAGCATCTACCTCCTGGCCTTCTCATCAAACAGAAGCACTGTTCCCTCAAATCTAGGGATGATAAAAGTGAGATTGTTCTGCAGCCTTCTGAGTACATTCTGAAAACCCAACAAGGAGTCCAGAGCCTTTAGGACTTCAGGAGATATAAGAATCAAAGATTTTTTAAAATATATTTCTTTATTGATTTCAGAGAGGAAGGGAGAAGGAGAGAGAGATAGAAACATCAATGATGAGAGAGAATTATTGATCGGCTGCCTCCTGCACACCCCCTACTGGGGATGGAGCCTGCAACACAGGCACATGCCCTTGGCCGGAATCGAACCCAGGACCCCTCAGTCTGCAGGCTGACGCTCTATCCACTGAGCCAAACCAGCTAGGGCTTAAAGATTTTTTTAAAAGAAGAAGCTAGATAGCATGGCCTCTCAAAGCCTGGGATTAGTTAGATTTTCATGGTTCTGAACTGAAGCCAGGTTTTATTAACAAGGATTACTTGCAGTCTCACCTGCTCTTTAACCTGGTTAACAGCATGTGTGACACCTGAATGACATAAGCAAGTCCTTTGTGAAACCAGGAAAACTGTATGCAGTTAAAATAAAGATTCCTGTGGGATTGTTCTACCAAGTATGCCTTGAGGAAAATAATAAGAAGGCCTCCTTCAAAAACTCAAGTAGCATTCACAGTCTTCAATCCTCATGATGTAATTAATAATATTTGTAGTAGAGAACTCAGGATATTATGAAAGGATCTGATACATCCATACTTGAACTTTTCCACTTTTTATAGGCATTTATAGGCAATGAGGCTCAGAGGACCATCGTTAATCAGAAGGGCTGAAACTAGACCATGACTCAATTTTCCACCCACCCACTCAACCCATTATTAGTACCTATTACGTACTGAGGACACAGAGGTGAGAGTGGTGAGGAGTGGGAATGTAAACATCTGAAGAAGTAAAGGACAGTGAGCATGGAGAGAACACCTGGAATAGCAGTAGGTGAGAGTAAAAGGCACACACAGGAGTTGCCCTTGGGGCCAGACCTTTGAAAATAAGTCAGTGTTCACTAAGGCAACATGGAGGCCAGGCAGGCAGAGGAAGAAAGGCCTTTCCAATCAGAACAGTAGGAGAAAAACCACAAATCAGGGAGTGGGAGGTTCCAGTGCAAAGTGCCTGGAAGAGGGCAGACTGCGCCTTGGATGGCAGAAGTTTGGGGCTTTGTTTCATAGGCCACAGATAGATACTGAAGGGTTTACGAAGGACATAATCGGTTGTGTGCATCAGAAAGCTTGCTTAGTGGCAATGTTCAAAATAAACTAGAACTGGAGATAGGCTGGGCACAGGGAGACTTATTAAAAGGTTATTTCAGGAGTTCATGAGAAATAAGAGGTAGAAAACAATGAATCATTTCAGAAGGGAACTGACAAATCCTAGTGGCCAATTGAACAGAAGGAAGAAAAGCAGGCCAAAGATGGCCCTGAAGCTCTAAGATCATAAAAAAATAAGGACAGAGGAGGTGATGTTATTAACTGGGAAAAGAAACCCAGGGGAGTAGGTGACCCTGGGGAACTTCCAGATTGTCTCATAGCTTCTTATGGACACTGACAGGATCGTAAAGTTGCATGGAATGGGCATAAAACTTTATGATGAAAACACTATCCATCAATTTAAGGTAAAGACAAGAAACCTTTTCTTCACATTTTCAGCAGCAACAATACACACATTTCAAATACATCCCTGGGAAGTATCCATATCTAACCTAGTTATTGTAACTTTGGAAGACAACTCTCAAATGGGAGAAACACCAAACATTTCTTCTTGTAAGTTACATTAGTGACACTGTCAACAAACTAAAGGCAAATAATTGATTTTAATGAATCAGGATTTATATTTTAACATAAATAAGTATAATTTAACTTCAAATTAGATTTATGCCTCAAGGATATAGGTATACATTCAATCAATGGGCACTCACAAGAAAAACTTAAAGATAAAGGTTTATTCCCATCCTCAGGAGCCTCCACTCTTATTTATATGATTTAAAAAATATACAGGACATGCACTGTCCAGTAGCACTTTAAATGTGTATCAAGGGCTCTGTAAGACCAGTCATGAATATAGACTTTGAAATTCATCACAGAGGTAGCCTCAAGTCTTCTCATTTTATACACTATCCTCTGAGCATATTTTCTATACAATCTGATGGTTCTAAATATAGTACTCTTTCCTGGGCTCCAACTTTCTTTAGCCGGGTACCATGCCTCTTAGCTCAAACTCAACACGACCAAGACTGAAATCAAATCTTCTGTCACCCTAAACCATTGCCTACCTTGGCTAATGGAATTGTCATCTACCTACACTGTCTAAGTCTGAAGCTTAATAGTCATAAGGAATACTCATCCTAAATACCTCAATCAGTCCCCACATCCATTTTCTAGATAAGTCTGCCCTCTCCCCTTTCAAACAATGTCAATGTCATGTTTCAGTATCCCATAGTTCTTGCTTGGACAATTTCAATATCCTTCTAATTTTTCACTCTGCCTCAAATATCTACATTTTCCACAAAGTGATCTTTCTGAAGTATAAATCTCTAAAGCGCCACCATAATCTGGGCTAAATATGTGTCGATAGCTTTCCTTGCCTTCAGGATGAACCTAAACACCTTATGTGGTCAGCAAAATAATGGTTCTCCAAAGATGCCCATGTCTTAATCCCCAGAACTAGTGATTCAGCCACAAGCCAAGGAATGCAGGCAGCCTCTCCAAGCTTAATGGGGCCAGGAATGGATTCTCCCCCAGAGCCTCCAAAAGGAACACAGTTCTGCCAAAACCTTAATTTTGGCCCTATAAGATAATTTTGGACATCTGACCTTCAGAAATATAAAATAATAAATATGTGTTGTTTTAAGCCACTGAGTCTGTGGTAATTTGTTACAAAGCAGTAGGAAATTAATACTCCATTATATGGCATACAGGGCTATTCACAAACTGGGCCCCACCTGCCACTGGTAGCATGCCTCTCTACTCAAACTCAACACAGCCCAAAGCGAAGTCATATCTTTTGTCACCCCAAATCTGCTGGTACCTCCTTCATTATTTTGTCTTGATTGATGGAATCACTATGAACATGCCTTCCAAGGTCCCTACTCTTCGGTCAAACCAAATATTTATTTTTTCATATTTCTATAGCTGTGCCTATGTAGGTCACTCTACCTTCTTTACTCATCTTTCATGAGTTCACTAAAACAGCACCTACTTTGAAAAACTTTCCTGGTTGTTGAGATAGAGTCACATGTCCCCAAGCTCTGTGTCCTTCCAGTACCCTATACATAACATAGCTTTGTGTTTATTCCAATCTACCCCATGGGCTACGTTGTCTGCACCTTCCACTAGACCAGCGGTTCTCAACCTGTGGGTCGCGACCCCTTTGGAGGTCGAACAACCCTTTCACAGGGGTCGCCTAAGAACATCCTGCATATCAGATATTTACATTACGATTCATAACAGTAGCAACATTACAGTTATGAAGTAGCAACGAAAATAATTTTATGGTTGGGGTCACAACATGAGGAGCTGTATTTAAAGGGTCAGAAGGTTGAGAACCACTGCATTAGACCATCAGCTACTTGAAAACAGATACCCCATGTTAATTCATCTCTACATCCCCAGTACCTAACACAATGCCTAACTCATAAAGGCAAATTGAATACACTTGATGGTAAGAATAAAAATAGAACAATAGACCAAAAAAAAGCAAGGTTAAAAGGAGGCCATGGGAAGTGTGTCTCAGTGGTTAGAGTATTGGGTATCAAAGGGTTGTGGGTTCAAGTCATGTACCTGGGTTGTAGGTTCCATCCCTGGCACCAGTCAGGATGCATGCAGGAGGCAACCAATTGATGTGTCTCTCTCACATTTCGCTCTCTTTTCCTCCCTCCTCTAAAAATCAATGGAAAAAATATCCTTGGGTGAGGATTAACAAAAAAGGGGGGGAGGGAATCTAGGATGATGAGAAAATCTTTATTGATAAATGGCAAAGGAGATATTGGAGATAGAGGGATTAGATGTGTAAATGCAAAAAGGGAGATAAACTTATTTTACCAGCCTGAAAGATAATTGACAAAAATAGAGGAACTATACTTGAAAAGGAAGAAAGATTTTTTCTCTAAGTAAGAAAAAAAAGATTAATGCACAGACATTAATTGATTAAAAGATTAATATACACATGCACAAAGTCAAAGTGTATCCTTTCACAAGATTAGGGACTTGAGTTTTATTTTAAGACATATTTATGTAGTTCCCTTATATTTCTCCAAAATCTCTCAGTATAATTTTAACAATAGATCAGATAGCTGGTAGCTCTTGGGAATTTTTTAGGGCATCAGATCCTTTTTCAAGTCAGGAAAACACCTGAGTATTTCCAGCTGCTTTATTTCAAAAAAGAAAAATACCAGTTTGTTTCCAACCAATTCAAGTTCTGCTAACCCATAAAAAATCTCTTTTAGGCCAACTCAAACCCAGAGTTCCCGTACCTTGATCTCTAGGCCATAGGACCCCAGCTATATTCCCTTAAATGTGTTTTTCACAAGCAAAACACACAAAAGTTTACCAAAATATCCCATCCCTACTGAAGTCAATGGTGATAACAACCAAAACACGTACAATTAAAGGAATATTGAGAAACCTTTACACGGTCATCTGCCTCAAAGAACAACGATGAAAGGGTCATCACTGACACTGCACTCACCAATCCACTTTTGGAGGGAAAAAAAAAGCCTCCGATAAGGATAGATTTTAATAACAACCTTACCAAAGGATGTGCTCCAGTGGGCAGCTCGCTCCCCAGTGGAAACAGCCTGGGAAGAAGCCCCCCCTGATTCCACATTTCAGAGAGTGGCTCTCCTGCCCTGCAGCCCAACGGAGCAGCACTGCCTTTAGCTGAAACTGCTGCTCTTCAGCCGCTGTCAGTTTGTTTGTTTAGTTTTTATCCCCAGTCGCTTTCTCCAATAATACTCACAAAAGTTTGTTTTAACCAATGGGTCAGACTAGTTAAAAAAAACAACAAACCTCAGGCTTCAGGTGATCAGATCTTCCTTTTCCCATTCATCATGGCTCCAGGAAAGCCATCTTGTCCCATTAAGCTTAAATGTGAAATGCGTCACCATCTCACTTTTTTACCCAGTTTCCAGTGCCCTATACAACTGGCTGCCACCACACTTGACATGCCCATCTACAAGGCTCATTCCATTTCAGGCAAGTTGGATGCCATTTCTATGATTTTCTTTAAGAGATTATCTCACTTAATTCCATAAACAAACAAACAAAAAAGACCAATCACATCCCATTCATTATCTTACTCACTATTCAATTAATTTATTTTAAGCTCCTTCTGCATACAAGCATTGGGCCTCTCCAGAAAGAAAGCTTCCATAGACTGAATGTTTGTGTCCCCCTAAAATTTATATGTTGAATTCTAATCTCCCATGTGATGGTATTTGAAGGTGGGGCCCTTAGGAAGTGATGGAATTAGTGCCCTTATAAAAGAGACCCCAGCAAGCTCCCTCCCTCCTTCTACCATGTGAGGACACAGTGAAAAGATGAATTTGAACCAGGAAGCAGGTTGTCACCAGGCATGAACTCTGCTGACACACTCATCTTGGACTTCCCAGTCTCCAGAACTGTGAGCAATAAACTGTGGTTGTTATAAGCCACCCAGTCTACAGTATCTTTGTCATCAGTCTGTAGTATTTTTGTTGTAGCAGCTAAGCAAAGATAAAAGCCAGTGGTATAAGGAACTTAATACCTCTGCTCACACTGGGCTGCAGGATCAGCTGGTTCTGGGAATGTTACTCACAATTAATAAAGATAATTTCCTGAGTATCTACTCTGTTCCCAGGATCACAGAGTTCCAGAGGACTTATGAAACATGGTTCTTACTCCCACAGAGTTTACACAACAGTTATAAAATCAAAACACACAAACATGAAAGAACAAGAGAGGGTAAGAACCAGTGAAGAGCCCCTTTCAAGGCAGATAAGAGTTAAGGAAAGGGAAGGGTTATTTCAGGATAGGCTCAACCAGACACGATGTGGGAGGTTCAGAAGACCCGCCACTTGAGCTGAGTGTGCTGTTTAGAACAGTTAAGTTTTGGGTTTCATGAAAAGGAAACACATGAGCTGATGGAGAATTTTCACAGCATTTTGAAGGCTGCCTAGAACATTTCCCACTTTAATCAAAGAATCTACTAAAAACATTTCCTTAAACTAAGAAAATACAGAAACTATTCTGGGGGCCTGGATAGAGGTTATAACATGAAAAACTACTCATGGGGCAACTTTTGGAAAGGAAATATTACTTTCCTTAAAAGAGAGAAATATTAACTTCTCATCTCATTCTCTTATTTTAAAAAACAAGTGTTTTGGAGTTTGGCTCACCTATCCTTCTACAAGCTATCATAGAAAGACAACATCCCCCCACCCTCCCAAATAAAAATGCTCTTTTTCCTGGTATTTACAAACTATATTATGTGAAAATAGCAATACAGATAAAACACCTGGATTTTATTGAGGTGGGCCAATAAGAGACACTGGAGACCAACAAAGGCACAAAGCCCCATGCTTCAGATTGTACGAGGCTCATTTTCCTGATTTATAAAACTTATCATTTCCAGGAATATTACATAATCTTCATAATTCAGAGAATAAAAGCAGCCCTGTCAGATTCTAGTGGATGTAAAAGTAGTAGCACTATCATTGCTATATTTTCAGTAATGTTTGTAGAATTTATATTTCCAACATTGAGAAATAAAACAAATCAAGCATAAACATCACAACAAAGAAAAGGAGAAAGCGGGATTCATAATATTAAAATGGTGTTGCATTACTAGCTGAAAAAAAAAATCCTGTCTCAAGGAGAATCAAAGGGGAGAGAAAACATTGAAAATAAAGTTAATGGTTCTAACATTCAAACTGAAACAAGAACCACTCTTCGCCTTAACAATGTTTTTCTCCCCTTTCAGATCATTTTGGTGACCTTTTATTAATCTCAAGGAAGATATTATATAACAGCCAAAACAAACTGCATTTTGAAAGTGGTCTTTGAAAAAGAAAAATTATCTTATTCAAGGGTGGAATTCAAAATACTGACAAGTTTGTACACTGGAGCAAAGAGAGCTTGGATATTCTTTTTTTATTATTATTGAATAAAGAGAGGACTTGACAAGACTTGGCTATATTTTTAAAGGAAAAGAATTGCATTGCTTAGTTAAAAGTGCTTTGTACATAGAAAGTGCTCAGAAAAAAAAAACTACTTAGTAAAAGAATTTATTAATTTGTTAATTGTGAAAATTTTAAATTAAAAAACAACAACCCTGATTCATCAGGTCAGCCCAGCTATACAATGAGAACAGTGCCTTTTATTATTTTTTAAATTTATCTTTATTGTTGAGAGTATTATGAATGTCCTCCTTTTTCCCCACTAACACCCTCCACACCTCACCCATCCCCTCCGCAGGCCTTAACCACACTACAGTCTGTGTCCATGTGTTATGCATATATGCATATAAGTTCTTTGGTTAATCTCTCCCTAACCACCATCTACTCCTGCCTTCTCTCTGAGATTCATCAGTCTGAGAACAACTCTTTTTTAGATGAAATTATTTTCTTCTATCATTTCCAACTCCCCACCCCTAATTTCAACCAGGTCTAGCAGGCAATCATTTCAATCACTAAACAGGAACAATGCCTTATTTACAATGACTTGTTATTCTTTTTCCTCTACAAACAAACACTTTTTTTTTAATAGTAGCAACGGGCCTAGATTATTTTGCATGTTCCACCACTTGGCAGGAACATATAAAAAGCAGACAGAGAAATAGCTGTGATAAAAAAAAAACCAAAAGGCAGTACATATATATTATTTTATAGTCTTTTTCTAAAACTGAAACAATTCTGATGCAAATTTTTAATTTGTCTTAGAAGACACAATGAATATTCAATAGGCTTAGTCATGAAAAACACAGACTTGATATAGAAGGATATCAAGTGATATCTGATTCCAAGCAAGCTATGCTTTATTTAAAAAATATTTTTATTGATTTTTAGAGAATAAAAATCAATAAAATTGGGGTAGTCCACTTCTTCCTGTTAAGCCAATTGCTCTAGAGACCTCACTTGACAAGAGAGGAAGGAAGAAGGAGAGAAAAGAACAGCAATGCATGGGAGTGTGAATGCCTTTTACATGCCCCCTACTGGGGATGGAGCCTGCAACCTGGGCATGTGCCCTGACAAAGAATCAAGCCAGCCACCTTTCAGTGCACAGGATGATGCCCAACCAACTGAGCCACACTAGCCATGGCAAGCAAGCTGTACTTTAAATACTGGAAACTTCCCAGGCCCCCCAGTAGCATCTTTTTGGCAAATGAAACTCATCAGGTATTGTCCAGGTTACATTCACACTTTTATTTCTCCATGAGAGATATAAAAAATGAAAACAAGGCTGTTAATCTTTGCAGAATTTCCCAATCAGCCTAGAAAAAAACAATAAATATCTGCTAAACTTTTATATGTTTTCCAATAAGGTACTATTATACTGATACCCTCCTAAATAATTAAGTCTTCCCAAAAATTGTTGAGCATAATAATTACCTCTTATAATATTTGTCAAAGACTCATTTCAGGGGTCCTCCAGCAAGTCCTGGAGTGTATGACCCTCCTGCCAAGCCTGCTGCTTCAGCTGCCAGCCCTGCGCTACCTGGCACTTGGACACTTCAGCAAGAGCAAATATGAGGAGACAAAAATACGATCCCAAAAGAAAAGAAAAGGAGAAATCACCAGAAAAGAAACTAAATGAAACGAAAGCATGAAATATGTCAGAAAAAGAATTCAGATTAAGGGCTATACAATTCCTAAACCAGCAGGATGAGAGAATCAACAACTTATGTAAGAATCAAGAGGAAATCAAAAATGATATAGCCACAATAAAAAACACAATGGAAGGTTTCAACAGTAGACTAGAAGAAGCAAAGGACCAAATCAGCAAGTTAGAAGAAAGGGCAGCAAAACACATCCAATCTGAACAGCAATTCGAGAAAAAAATTTAGAAAGCAGGAGAGCCAAAGGGAGCTTTGGAACAACATGAAATGAAGTAACACACATATAATAGTATAATAGGGGTGCCAGAAGGATAAGAAGAGGAGCAAGGATTAGAAAACCTATTTGAAGAAATAATGGCATAAAACTTCCCTGATTTGGGGAAGAAAGAAGTCCCACAAGTACAGTGAGTCCCTAATAAGATGAACCCCAAAAGGCCCACACAACACATCATAATTACAATGGCAAACATTAAAGACAAAGAAAGAATCTTAAAGGCTGCAAGAGAGAGACAGACTTACCTACAAGGGATCTCCCATGAGATTATAAAATAATTTCTCAACAGAAACACATCAGGCTAGAAGGGAAGGGAATGAAGTATACAAAGTAATGCAAAGCAAGGGACTGAATCCAAGAATACTCTATCCAGCAAGGCTATCATTCAAAATTGAAGGGGGAATCAGGAGCTTAGCAGAAAAAAATAAAGGTTAAGGAGTTTATCACTACCAAGCCAGCAATGCAATAAACGCTAAAGGGACTGTTTTAAAAAGAAGAAATAGAAAGGGAAGAAGAAACACAGACATAAAGAATAAAAATGGCTAAAAACAAGTACCTATCAATAATAACCGGTGCCGGTCCTGATCACTTGGTGCCATCAGCAGGTGCGAGCGGCAGCTGCCAGCCCCGATTGCCCCTGAGGGCTTCTCCACCTCCCCCTGCTCCTGAGGGGCAATCAGGGCAGCAGCCACCACTCGTACCCACTGACAGTGCCAGCCCCACTTGCACCTGCTGCTGGTGCGGGCCCCAATCACTCCACGCCGTCAGCGGGTGTGAGTGGGGCTGGTGCCATCAGTGCGTGGGAGTGGTAGCAGCGGGAACGGGCCTGCCAGCAGACAGGGGGCCTGGGGCCATGGTGGGAGGGGCCGGGGAGGGGGCAGAGGATGGGCCGAGATCCACCCCTGTGCCTACCGCAGCCTTGCAGCCCACAGTTTCTTTCAAGGTGCACAAATTTGTGCACTGGGCCCCTAGTGTAATTATAATAGACCCACTCAGATAATCCAGGATAATCCTCCTATTTTAAAGTCAATGGATTAGTAAACTAATAACACCTGCAAAGTCTCTTTTGCCATGAAAAGTAACATACTTGTAGTTCCAGAGATGAGGGAGTAGGGTCTTCTTGGAAGCCGTGACTGTCTACCACACTCTGCTACACCAAGTGTTGTCCTTGGACTAGCAGCATTAACATTTCCTGGGAAGGTTTTAGAATGTAGAATTTCAGGATTTACCCCATTTCCAGTAAAATTCAAAGTCTATATTTTAACATATCCTCAGATGGTTCATATACACATTGAGTCTGAGAAGCACTGGCTTTTTATAAGTTTAGAACATATTGCCGGAAGCTATTGCTACCACTCAAAAAGTTAAAGACAGTCAAAATTGGGGTAGTCCACTTCTTCCTGTTAAGCCAATTGCTCTAGAGACTTCACTTGACAAACCTAGAAAGCTGAAGATTTATGAATTGAGCTAAGATTCTTGCCCTGCTTATTACTACTTGCTGCTCCTCAGACTCTGCTCAGGTGTCAAGTTTCCTCAGGTTGCAAAAGGAGGCCATTTCTTAATGTTATAATCTTTCCTTGCAAATAAGCACTCAGTTTTCTTAGGGCACACGGTAAGGGGAAATGTTGACATTCTTATTCTTATATCATACCTGACACCATTCCCCCTCCTTAATCCCCAAGGGCCTAGTAGAGATCCCAGGTCACTAGTCCAGAGCTACCTTTACATTATGAGTTTTTCCTTAGGAGTTGGTACCTTTTTATGGTTGATCTTAGTTGGAGCTACTTTCATCCATCAAAGATATTTTAATAATTTTAAATTTCAAAAGGAATAGCCTTAGTCCCTATGCAATTTTGCAAAACTAAATTTGATTCCTACAAATCCAAGACTCTTTCATTTAATGTAATTTCATATCGCTCAGTATTAATGGGAACAAAAACTAAATTAGAGTTTAGAGTCAAGGCCCCATGTCACTTTCAATTGGAATAAAAATGGCTTTGTTAAATAATAACATTATAATGTTCCTCATTCTTTAATATACAGAGAGCTAGAAGTTGTATTTATATTAAAACTTAAAGGGGTAATGTCATTATCATGGCAAAAAGTGTTTCTTACTGTTTTCCACCTTCCCTTCCCCCCTCCCCCCCCAACCCTCCCTCCCACACACACACACACACACACACACACACACAACATGAATTTAGAGAATCACCCATGGACAGGGGAGCTTTTGTGGACGTCCAGGAGTCAGCAGAGACGTTCCAGCCCTCCAGTGCAGAAACAAAATGTGAGATTGGAAACACTAAAGAAAATGAAAGGCAGTTTCACTTTAACTTCATTACCCCTCCCTCAAGACAGCAGAGCTCATTGCCAATAAGGTTTTTCTTGGCCCAAAATTTCTCCCATGGGGGAAAGTGAGAGCGCATGAGTGAGCCCCTGGCTTCCCCAGCTGTATAGGACCCTGTCAAAGAGACCAACTGCTTTCTTGCTCCATCCAGAACACTGACTAGTGAACTACAGGACTACAGGGGAGAGAGTTGCTTGGAGAACAGCAGCCAAGGGTCAGAACAGAACATAGCAAAGGTGCATGGCCCCTCTGTGAAGTGTGGGGTGCTCACTTCGTCATGTGTCTCTGCTATGTTCTGAAAGAGATGGGGGCAGTTAAAATAGTTCTCTAACACATACTAAGAGAAAGGATATCAAAAAAGAACATCAACAATTATAAATTTCTACAAAGAGTTCAAGGTCAATAAGATAAGAACATTATTTTGGATTTGATGGTATTGGAAACCATTAAGAGAGCATTTTCAGTAAAATTGTGGGTGGATTTAGTTCACAGGCAGGAATCAGGTTAACTCAAATTCTAAATTTTCTGAAACACTGCCAATTTCAATTTATTCTGTCTCATTATACACAATGTGTTTTGACTTTCCATTTAAAACTAGGGTAGCATCATGATAAAGAGAGAAATAATGCAATTAAAACTTTCAAGATGTTTCTCAATGAAAGGAAAGTGAGCAGCAAGTACTTATAATTGGAAGGAGAATCAAGAGAAGGGGTTTTAGGAGTAGGGCATTCTCAACACATTTGTAAGCAGTAGGAAGCTTGATATTTGACAAAAGAAAGGGGAGTTATTGGCAGCACTAAGTTTCAGAGGAAGGTGGAAGAAGGTGGGATCGATAGCACAAATGGATGGTAAAAGACACTTCTTTTAAATAGTAGAAAGTAAAGAATAGCTAAAGATGTGAGCGGATGGATATGTTCGTTAACTAGATGGAGTAATCCTTTCACAATGTATACATATATGTTGTGCACTTTAAGTATCTTACAATTTTATTCGTCAATTATATCTCAAAAAATCTGGAGAAATAAAGATGAAGACATTTTCAAAAAGAAGGAAGTGGGTAATATAATGCTAGAAAATAAGGTCACTAGAACATAAACTCCAGGAGATCAGGATTATTTGATCATTCTGTTTAGCTGGCTTTCAATAAATGTCAGCAGAATATGTTTTGTGCTCTCAGTCCTACCAGGTAAGGGAGGATGCATCTTGATCTCATAAAGGGTAAGGACATGGCAGGAGCTTAAAGAGAGATTTAGGAAAGTGAGATGACATGACACTGAGATAAAATAATCATTGCTCATTGATGGGGGCCCAGCTGAGGTTATAGCAACAGTTAGCTCTTCACCTCCTCCAGCCCTGTTCAGAGCCACTTTTGCAGTAAGGTTTTCCCTAAACATTCTAGCTAAAACAACAACTCCTTCTCCACCCATCTCTACCTCCCTACTCCTGCTCCCTCCTTAGTACCTATATTCTCTGTTGTGCTACATATTTCTCTTCATTATCCTATTTATTACCTATCTCCCCTCACCAGAATGTAAGGAAGGGTGTGTGCATGCTTATTCACCACTCTGTCTCCCATGCCTAGAACAAAGCACGTTGAATAAATGACTGCCTCCATATGAGAGAGTCATCAAGGCTAAATGTGTTTTTTTAATAGCAGTAAGTTATTTGAGGGAGAAGAGCAGAAGAAAAAATAGGTGATGGAAATATTCCAGGGTGAACAGTAACAAAAACTCAAAGGAAGGAGGGGCTCTAGAATGCTAACCACTAGTGGAGAGTGAGGTAGTTGGGATCGGAGAGGTGAAATGATTAAGCAGGGTAATTACCACCATGCCAACAGTAGCTACAAATATTACCTCCATCTTAAGACGGCCACAAAGAGGTGGGGGGAAGGTTGTCAGGCTACATGATCTATATGAAAAAACAATGTTGCCTGGCACATAGTTATATGCTAATTGTCAGCTGGTGTTATTTTTCATATTTGTCACATTGTTCTGATCCAAAGACAATGAGGGTTAAAGCAACTTCATCACTCCTAAGTCTATATCACACTACTATCTGGTCAGAGGAATGAGCCTACAAAAAAATAGGAAAATCCTTACCTCTTCACTAATGAGGAAGTCTCAAGCACAGAATCTGGATTTGCCAGGTTTGTCAAGATGTAATTAAGTCACCCATCTAACCTTTGCTGAGTTATACCATCCTGGCGCGCGCACACACACACACACACACACACACACCTTTACTGGATCACATACAGTATATCTATTCACAACTTTGAAATTATATGACCTAAATTGGATTCATACTCTAAAACATGCCTGACACAGGCAAAGAGTGATGGAAGGAACATGGCTGTGCCCTTTTATATCATGATGTTGCTGACACACTCAGATAACAGCCGATTTTAACCCCAAGAGTGTTCATCCCACTTAGCCTTTCTCTGTATCATATTTGTATTATTGAATTATTGGCCTGTAATTGAAACCACGCCCTATTGCCCCTATAGATTACCTCATTGGGGAAGGAGGGTACAATCCTTGTTCCAATTTGAAGGTCATTTTAAGCACCATCTCCGTGTGAATTGGCAGTTCATAGATCACTATTGTCATCATCCACTGAATTGTTACAGTGAATGAATGGGAGGGGTGCTGCAGATGGGAAAGCTAAGCATCAGTAAAGCTAAATTATTTGTCCAAGGTCATATAACTTGTAAATGGTGAGACTCAGATTACTCTTACCCCAAAGCCAATATCACCACCCAAGGTTTAAGATAGATGGCTTCATCAGCACTTTCCATTTCTGAATGCTGAGAAAGAGATTGTGGCACAATAAAATCTCAAAAAGAAACTATACAGTTTTCCTTCAAAAATCTAAGAGAGCCCTGGCCAGTCTGGCTCAGTGGATAGAGCATTGGCCTGTGGAATGAAGGGTCCCGGTTCGATTCCAGTCAAGGGCATGTACCTTGGTTGCGGGCACATCCCCAGTGGGGGGTGTGCAAGAGGCAGCTGATCGATGTTTCTCTCTCATCAATGTTTCTAGCTCTCTATCCCTCTCCCTTCCTTTCTGTAAAAAGGTCAATAAAATATATTTTTTTTTAAATCTAAGAGAAATCCTTTCCCAATATCTAATATCATTCAATATTCTGCATTAACATTTTGCAACAAATCATCTTTTTTAGTTAAAAGAAAACATATTTCTGCACCAATTTTTTCTGGCCAGCAGTTAATTAAAACTTATTTAGCTAAAAACTGTATTTCAGCAAAATTTTAAGGAAAAGCACTAATTGATGATGAAGCAGTTTGAATCTTCTTTTGTACATATTTTCCAGCTGCATGTATGTGATGTGGTTTGAAAAGCTATGCCACAGTTGTTAGATATTGTTCTCTTTCACATACACACACGCAGGGCCATGTTTCTGCATTCCCCAGATAGGACAAATCCTGTCTTCCACAATGGAACCGAATAGAAAAAGGGAAAGACATCTGGGTATAGAAACTGCCTTGTCCTATCTGAGAACTTTATCATAAAAATGCAGAACTTGTTATCATCATTCATTAACCATTGATAATGTGCAGGATAGTAGGCATCACAGGATGTTATAAAAATGTAAAAATCTGGTCTTCTCCAAAAAAAAAAATGAGACCAAATGGAAAACAGAAATTAAAATATGTGGGAATAGATGTGTGCATCTTCATCCATGCAATTTTTCTTTAATTGCTTCCCAGCTAACAGATTTATGAAGCATTTCTGGGTGCCAGATTTCTCCCTATTATAGCTATCTGTTGCTGCATAACAAATTATCCCCAAACTTAGTGGCTTAAAACAATGATATGTGTTACCTCCGTTTTGTGGGTCAGAGTTCAGCAGTGCCTTAGCTGGGTGATCTGACTCAGGGTCTCCTATGAAGTTGCAGACACGATGATGACAGGGGCTGCAGGCAGCCAGTGGCTTGATTGGAGCTGGAGGATCCATTTCTAAGCTCACATGTGTGGTTGTTGGCAGGATCTTCAGTTCTTCTCTGGCTGTGGCCAGAACAACAGCTCTTGCCACCTGGGCCCCTCCACAGGGCTGCTGGAGTATCCTCAGGATGCGACAGGTGGTTTCCCCCACTGTGAGGAAACAAAGAGTGAGTGAACAAGGAAAAAGCCACAATGTCTTTTACAGCCTAGACCAGCCGTGGGCAAACTACGGCCCGCGGGCCGGATCTGGCCCGTTTGAAATGAATAAAACTAAAAAAAAAATAAAAAGACCGTACCCTTTTATGTAATGATGTTTACTTTGAATTTATATTAGTTCACACAAACACTCCATCCATGCTTTTGTTCCGGCCCTCCGGTCCAGTTTAAGAACCCATTGTGGCCCTCGAGTCAAAAAGTTTGCCCACCCCTGGCCTAGACTGAGAAGTTATACCAACCAGTTCTGCCACTGTCAGTTCATCAGAAGTGGGTCATTAAGTATAGCCCACACTCAACAGGAGAGAAATAGGGCTCCACATTTTGAAGGGAAGAATGTGTGGGCATCGTTTTTATTATTTTTTATTTGAATAAATTTGACTTGTAACATTGTGTAAGTTTAAGGTGTACAGCATGTAAGTTTGATACATCTATATCTATAATAATAAAAGTGTAATATGCTAATTAGACTGGACAACCTTCCGGACGAAGCCGGGTCTGTGGGGGAATCTCAGGGCCCAGGTTAGAGGGAAGCCAGTGCCCACAGCCAGGGGAAGGAAGGCCTACTGTTACACAAATTTCATGCATCAGGCCTCTAGTATTATAATACAATTGCCAATATAGGAATACTTATCACATTATATAATTGCTAGTATAGTTCAATATTATTGTTATTTCATTATACTGTGCATTATTTACTAGTTAGTATAAGTTTTTACACTTAAATACTCTTATCTCTTCCCCAACCCTCTGGTACCCACCATTTCACTCTGGTATTTTTAATAGGTTATAGGCATGATTTAAACCACCATACCCTAACACTCATATTTTCTGCCCCTCCCCCAGTCCTTTCCCAGACTACTGTGAATATAACCACAGTTATGTATAATTATTTCAGTATCCACTATGTGTCAGGTACCATTCTATACACAGAAATAAATGAAGCCAAAAAGTCCCTCCCTTTATAAAGCCAGTAGAAGGAAATTGACAATAAACAGATATATCATATGATAGTGATAAATGCCATGTTTAAAAAAAGAATAAAACAGGCTGGGGAATTAGAAAGTTATGAGTACTTAAATAGCCAAAAATGCTACACATCCACATATCATACATTACATAGATACACTGCTTCTGGACCCTGAAAATTCCAGTGGCTGCAATCTGCAAAAGTCATTATCTTTGTCCCTGACCACATGCTCTGTCCTTTTCCTTAACATTTATGTAAGACCCAGCAGTAAGGTTTGCTTCTGTGTTCTTTCTCCCAGCTCTGCCAGGACTCCACTCTAGACGCCAAGTCTTAAAACAGCCAGAAATTCTCTCTCAGCATCTCCTCAAGCAGCCATTTCTTCTTTGTTTTGTTGCTGGCTCTCCTACATGAAAACCTGGCAGGTGATGCCTCCCTTCTGGAAAACCACAGGCAGTGCTGGAACTAGTGTCTGCTCTCCCCCTGAGGCACCTCAACAACCAAACCCTCTCCACACCAGGAGTAGGGAAGCCTCTCTCTGTTGGTAGCAGCTCTCTTGGCCATCCTGTCTCACTATCCCTTCATTGTCCTCGCCCAGGACCCAACCCCTCATCACCTGGTCCTCAAAGTTTCCTGCCCCCCCCCACCCACCTGTCAGGATCCCAACACCTCTCTAAACAATGAGTAATAAAAACAACAGACAAAACACCCTAAGCACTAAATAGCACAAGGGATCTTTCTTTCATGTAACTTTGAGGTGTTTTGTTACCACTTATTTATAGTACTTATCACCATTTGCATTTCTAATAACTCTTGTATTTGGTAAACTATGAGTTTAGGAAAGATTCAAATTGGGAGAAGATGAATTATTTGTAATGGCAGATTTTACATATTGAGCTACAATTGAAATTTTTATTTTTTAAAAAACACATTAATTTCCTAAAAATATCAAGACCTCTTGCCTCTGCTTTATTTACTCAGTTATTTTCCCCATTTCATCTATACCTTAGATGTGTATTTCTATTTCATAGAACCCAAGTGGTAAAATGTTTTTTCTTTTTAATTAAAATGATTTTTTATTTTATTTTATTTTATTTTATTTTATTTTATTTTAAATGTATATAGTGCCATAATTCATCAAAAAATTTACAGTAGTTAACCACCTCTTAAATATGATCATATAAACAATGCGTGGATTCAGTTTGCTTAAAGTTAACTGTATACTATGAAGTATTCTAAGAAAGAAAATCATGACATGTTCCATTCCATTAAAGGGGATTAAAAAGAATTAAAAGCTAATTTGAATAGACCTATTAAAACTGTATTCTGGTTTCCTACCATTAAGTAAGAAATTCCTTACCAGTGGCCTAGAAATGGCCTTAATGTCACATACTTCTTCACCTCCTGATGGTCACTTGGTGCTCTGATGTAGACAATATAGAATATCTGCTGTTTCACCTCTGCTAATCTTCCCAGGAAGACAGCATTTCATTCCAGGCGTTGCTTCTACCTTGACATTCCAAATGCCACTGCTGTTTGGAAGAGTCTTCACAGATTGCCATAGCAACATAGCCTTTGTGACTCAGTAGATCAGCTGCTTTCAGGCACTGTCCAACTGACACCTGGTATCTTCCCAAAGGTCCACTGCTGAGATCCTCCCAACCCATGGCACTTCATGAGTTGGGGTGGGTCAGATGATCGAGTTTCTGACATATCCAGGC
The DNA here is from genome assembly GCF_000147115.1 of Myotis lucifugus. NCBI lineage: Eukaryota > Metazoa > Chordata > Mammalia > Chiroptera > Vespertilionidae > Myotis > Myotis lucifugus. The sequence continues at coordinate 4,595,922 of NW_005871129.1, forward strand.
AAAGGAGATTAGTTAAAACCAATTCATGCTCTTCATTATAAATCTAGATCTGATTTGGGTCACTGTAGTCACATGCCTTAAGCACTACTAGGCCTCTCTTCTGACTTGGGCAGCTCTGAGCCACTAGACATTTGCCAGTTTGGTGGTGATAAAGCCTTCCATGCTGAAGAATTTTGGGGTGTTTTGGCCCTCTGTTGATAAAAATGAGTTGCTGGGTTTTGGCATTGGGCCCAGATATCTGCATCTCTGGGTAAATGCTATCCAAATGCCATTTAAATAATTTACAACCCAACTTCTTCCTCAATTCAACACACTCACTGACATTCCCATAGCTTCTTGTCCTCAAATCGTCTTAAGGAAAAATACTGCTCTTTATATTCATCCAACCCAGGGGTCCTCAAACTTTTTAAACAGGGGGTCAGTTCACTGTCCCTCAGACCGTTGGAGGGCCAGACTCTAGTTTAAAAAAAAACTATGAACAAATTCCTATGCACACTGCACATATCTTATTTTGAAGTAAAAAAACAAAACGGGAACAAATACAATATTTGTATTTGCATGTGGCCCGCGGGCCGTAGTTTGAGGACCCCTGACCCAACCAAATGTGTGCCAGCCTCAAGGAATTGTGTCCTGGCCTTCAGGGGAACCATAGGGCCGCCTTTTCCAGAAAATATGTCCGACTCTGGAGTAAGGGATGATGAAGAGCTTACCCCCACACATCCAAATCTGAAATGATCTTTCCAAGTTTCCTCCTCCCCAGATATCCATGCTGCTGTCATACTGCCCGAGTTCACTGAAGTAGCTTCTATTCATGGCAAATAGTCCTCCTGCCATTGTAGGTGGTACGGTAGCTCCTTCTGGTCCTCTGAGCTCAGAAAGGAGAACAAGATCCCATTTGAAGTGCAGTTCTGTTGGGGTCCAGCCCCAGCAGGTCCAGGGGTTCCCAAAGGTGTGGACAGAGTCGGCAAAGAATGAAGGACACGGGTGCCAGATGTTGGGGTCCAGCCCCAGCAGGTCCAGGGGTTCCCAAAGGTGTGGATGGAGTCGGCAAAGAAGGAATGACACAGAGACAGCATTCAGTTGATCATCATAGCCAGGTTCTCTAGCCAGGTTTCATCCCAAGTGGTAAAATGTTGATGTAGAAAACCAACTAAGTCTCTCTTTTATCTGCCATATTACCCCAGATGGAGCTACACATTGGCGTATCAATTGGTTACCTTCTGTGAATAGTTGCTGTACCAGTGAAGTACATGAAAATTAAAACTTTCTACCAGTGGCAGACAATATAATTGAATTACAGTGTTCCAAATTTTCTGAATGACATTGGTTGCACTTTGCTATTTTACTTTTTTTTAACTCTGGTCTGAGTCTGCCATACTGTCTTTACATGAAAAAAGTACTCAGCACACATCTTGTGGTATAAAGAAAAGAGGTTGCACTTCCTAGTGTCTTTATCAGTTTTTCCTTTTGGCATTTCTTTCCCTCATTAAGTATATCCTAATCTTATAAGCTGTTGCACTAGCCTAGTTATAAAGGTTATTATTTTGCAGTATCCACATTTGCAGTAAATGACACAAACAAAATCATAACTATATGCTGACACCATATTCTCTGTTAGCCACTAAATAGAGGAAATGCAGTAATGGAATTGCCACATGAGTCCCCAAACACCTCTACCCAGAGCTCTGTCACTTACTTTTTTAAAAAATATTTTTTTTCAGAGAGGAAGGGAGAGATAAAAACATCAGTGATGAGAGAGAATCATTGATTGGCTGCTTCCTGCATGACCTCTACTGGGGATTGAGCCCAAAACCCGGGCATGTGCCCTTGCCTGGAATCAAACCTGGGACCCTTTGGTCTGCAGGTCTATGCTCTATCCACTGAACCAAACCAGCTAAAACTGTCATGTACTTGTATAATGGCACTTCACACACACACACACACACACACACACACACACACACACACACCACGAAAATTTAAGGGTGGCTCAGTCCAGAACCAATTTTTTAGAAGTTAATATATCTTATCTCAGGTTGCTGTAACCAATTGCCATACATGGGAGCTTAAACAACAAAAATTTATCTCTCATAGTCCTAGGGGCTGGGAAGTCTGCGATCCGTGTGCAGCAGGGTCAGGTTCTGATGAGAGCTCTCTTCCTGGATTGCATAGGGCTGCCTTCCGACTGAGTCCTCACATGGCAGAGAGACACGGGAAGCAAGCTTTCTAATGTCTCTTCTTATAAGAACACTAACCCATGATGGGGGCTCCACACTCATCACCTAATTGCTCTCAAAGGTCCCATCTCCAAACACCATCACATTGTTGAGCAGGGTTTCAACATATGAATGGGGAAGGGAGGGGGACACAAACATTCAGTCCATAGCAGGTACTAAAATATCACTGGAACATACTGAAAATATTGTACCAATTATATCAAGTTTCCACACATAACTCCTTCTATAACTAATAAAATTGAAAGTGGCCTCCTCTTGCAAAAACAATGACATTAAGTGAAATTTTTTCAGTAAAATTGATTTTTTAGAAAACACTTCTCATTGGTACCAACTGACCTCTATTGAGTATTTTGCAGAGTACATGTACAAATTCACAGTACAACCACAGGCCACATCAGTACCTGAGACATGCCGGCTGATAGTTACTTCAGGTCAATACTCTCAATCACCTGAAACTCTGAGGAAACACTAAATGGCATAGTACAGATTCCTGGAAATACTTCACTCATTTTATTCAAATTCTAAAGTTCTATCTAATATGTCTCCTAATACATTGTCTTCTTTGAAAAACTACTAAATAAACTTAGAAGGTAAAAAGGATTTCAGAAAAAAATATGAAAAAGAAAACAAAACTTCTAACACTAAATGCAGAAAAACATCATTTTTAAATATTTTCAATGATGGTAATATTTTGAACATTGTTAATGTGCTTTTCTTCTGCCTTTTTTAGTGAGAGAACATCACTTTCATTGGCATCTGACTGGGGATTTTTTTCATGGAAAGATTGAAAAGAGAAAGCTTCTTATATGCAAAATAAAATTATGCAGCAAGAAATAGCCTCGAATGTCAGGTATTCATTTTGAAAGACTATAATCTCCCAGGTAACAAGTATTTTCTGTTTTGTTTACTGTTGCATCTCCCATAAACAGCCCAGTACACAGTAGACATTCAACAAATATTGGATGGATGGATGGATGGATGGATGGATGGATGGATGGATGAAGGAGTTTGTAAATTCCTTTCTCTTCTCTTTTAACAGCAACCAAGCCTGGAGTTTGCAATTCAGCCTGGAACTGCCAAATTCAGAATTCTCCCCTAGAGTAGAAAACACATTTGTGATAATGAAGGCATGTAGCTGGCTGTTCTATCAAAGAAAGAGAATGTATGCTGGGAGGCAGGAAGGAGGCTTCACCATGGCCTCCCAAAGAGATTGTGGAAGAAGAGATGAGAGGCAGTGAGATAAGCAGAAGTGTGCCCTGATTTCTGTGCATCAGACGATAACACTGAAAAACCCATTTTCTGTTTAGGACTCCTGAAGAAAGGTTCCTCGTGTGGGGCTCACACCAACCTGAGGAGCTGCCACATCAATTTGTCAGTACAGTTTGGTCAGGTAAAGAGATGTGCTACAATTTAGCATTTCTGAGCAGCTCTACCTGAAACCCAGCAAGCACCCCTCTGTGAGCCTCCGCCTCCTACTCCACCTCCAGCTCCTCAACAATAGACGGGTGACTTGAGTCCTAAGGCAGGCAACAGTCTTGGCAGGTACTAATTAAAAATTAGGGATGTGCCAAACACAACAAGGTCCCGATTAAGCAGTAAGTAGTGATAGCCCATCCACTAATCTGAGACATGGCACAGGGTCACAGGACTCATGCTTCCTCCTTAATAGCTATGGATAATGTCATAACACATGTCTGGAGTTGCTCTTCAGAAAAAAAGGGGGAGCTGTCAACAACAAAGCACAGAACATTTTTTTAACAGATTCAAATGTCTCTTTTAGTTTTTCTGTAATAAGAAGTCAAAAGTAGATACACTTAGATGTATTTGACCTTGTTTGGTAATTACTTAGGAACTTGATTTTCTCAAAAGACTAGGTATACTCGAAGTTAGCTTTTAGTTAGACTTGTTAAATTAGCCCTCATCATGTTATCAGTGGGAGAGGTCCTAGTTTCCACCGGTTGCTAGTGGGAGTATCTTCTTGTGATATCCTGAGAAAAGGAATTTTCTGACACTCGCACGGGAGAATGAGATATTGTCAAAAGCTTTATTTCTGTGGAATCAAACCGCTGAGTTTCCAAGGTCCCGTTTCCCTTTGTCCTGCCAAGGAGGAAGTCCCATTTTGCCTTCAGCAGGACTAAAATCAAAGCCAGTGCCGAGTGTTCACTTCCCTTTGGAGCAGTGACCAGTCCAGCATCAGAACAGCTTAGTTTCTGTTACCCGCTGTCGTCCATCAGTCCATTGCGTGTGGTCCATGTGGCCACATGGCAACACCAGCAGGTGCAAAGTCAAAGGAATCAGAGAGTCAAGAGAGAGAGCCAAGAGAGCAAGCGCCTTTTTTAGGGGATTATGTACCTCCAACATTTTGTGGGCTTGCAATGGCCCTGCCTACTATATCCAATCCAAGTTACCCAGGTTTGACTGTCAGGCACTTTCCCTGTGTCACCCCACTCACTGAGCATGCACCCATCTCCCCCTTTGTTGGACCCTTTCCTCCAGTGATCTGTAGGGAATGGGCCAGTGGTTCCCTGGGGAGTGTGAAGTTGCAGCTTCCTGAGAAGCTGCCCAGATGGCCATGCTTATACTGAGTGGCCTCCTTTTTGCTCCTTTCCTGTTACTAACGACTAGCTAACTACATCAGTATCAGGAAGAGGCATGGCTCCTCTGTGAAGGGAAGCATAGTTTGCCACCCCAACATATGCCTTTTGGGATATTAATTTTAAGATGATTATTAAGAAACAAAAGATTCAGGGAAAAACTTTTAACTGACTCAAAGGAATTTTTTGTTTTATTTATTTTTTATTTTTTGCTTAATCCCTTCACCTTTTTCATGGACCTGCTTTGGGTCATTTACATGGAGATAGCCCAGCAAACATTTATCTACCAAACATTTGCTTTTCCACGTCTATGTGATGCCTTTCCTATAAAAGCCTAAGAGGCTGAATGACCAAAAGACTAGTCGACTGGTCGCGATAATGCACACTGACCACCAGGGGGCAGATGCTCAGTGCAGGAGCTTCCCTCTGGCAGTCAGTGTACTCCCACAGTGGGAGCACCACTCAGTTGACCGACCTGTCCTACTGGCTGGCAGCCACTCACTCCCTCAGTAGTCCTGCAGGTCCAATCTCTGGAGAATTAGCCAGGCACTGACAGACCAGCACCACTGGCATGATCCTGACAGTGCTGCCAGCCTCCTGGAAGTCGGCCTCGGGCACCTTAGCCGCTTCCCCTCCCTAGACACTCCGCAAGGAAGAAGGGATAAAAGGGTTGTGATCTGAAATCACAACCAGATGGCTCCCAACAACCAGCGAGAATGTCAGCAGGAGGGATCCAGATCCCAGGCCAGCAAGGGCGTCCCACCACCTGCTGGGAGGGCCGATCACGTCCCCCCCACCCCACCCGCCTCGGGACAGATGCCAGGCACAGGGCTCATGGCTGGTAAGCACCACTATGGTGGTGCAAGCCTCTCCCAGTCAGGACTGACTGGGCGCGAGCTCGTGGCAGGCGCAGTGGGACCAGGATGAGCGGGAGCGGCACACAGGAGAGGCAGGCAGTGTTGGACTGCCAGTTTTGGCCCAATCCCCGCAGGCCACTCTGAGGGACCCCACCCGTGCACGAATTCATGCACCGGGGCTCTATCCTTTATAAAATTTCAGATCACAACCCTTTTATCCCTAGCTTCAGAATGGAACATAAACCTCAACAACTCAATATTTCTTTGGGTCTCTATTCTTATGGCCCCCCAAGTATGAATTCATAAAATAGACTATACATTTTCTCCTATTAATCTGTTGCTGTTCATTTGATGATTTGCCCGGCCAGAGGAACTTAAAAACAATACCTTTGGCCCTGGTTGGCTGACTGTCATGATTTCCAATTAAAGATTAGGAAAGAATGCAGCCATGTCCAGAAGTCTTGAAACCTGCCTGTGAAACAGGGTTTCAGGCAGTATATTGCTTGAGATAAGAAAAGGATGTAGCCCACTAAGCACAAGATATATAGATCTGTTTTCCTTCTCTTAAAGTAACATCTCTGACACACAATCCCAAAGCGGGTTGCAGAACTTTGGGCTGCCTGTAAGCATACAGACCTCTTGACCCCAGTAATGAAGTCCTTAGACAGGATGACACCAAGGGAGAAATAAATCAGATTAAGAAGATCATGGAAACTTACATCATAACTGACCAATACACACAGCCCATGATCCCGAACCCCTTACTCATAATTTTTTCCCTCTCCCCTTCTTTTTCTCTTAAAAGACTCAGAATATAAACCATTGGGAAGTTCAGGTCTTTGACCATCAGCTTTCTGTTCTCCTTTCAGCAGTACCTTTGAAATATATCCTCTCTTTTCTTTCAGTGTAACCCAGTGTCAGTTTATTTGGCTGTCTAGATACTGGGCAAACCAGCCCCACTTTTGAGTCAACAACACACCTAGTTCTCCTGTGGCACAGATGAGACACAGAAGTAGCTGAAGAACAGCCAAGGAGACTGGCAGAAGGTGCGCTATTGTGGGGGCAAAGGGGTCCTGAGGCAAGAGCACAGAGCAGGTCAGGTTCCAGCTGAATGAGAGACAGAGCTAATTTCAGAGACAGGAAACTGCTTGTGGGAAGGTAGATATTGCAGGTGTATTAGATTTCTGTTGCCATGTAATAAATTACCACAAATTTAGCAGCTTAAGATAATACACGTTTTGTCTCACAGTTTCTGTGGTCAGGTGTTCAGGCATTGGTTACCTGGGCCCTCTGCTCAGGGTCTCACAAGGCTGCAATCAAGGTGTTGGCAGGCTGCGTTTTTCTTTTAAGGCCTCAAAGGATCATCTTCCCCCTTCATTCACGTTGTTGGTAGCATTCATTTCGTCATGGCCCTGAATTTTTGCTGGCTGCTAGCTTGAGGCCACCTTCAGATCCAGGGCCACCCACGGTTCCTTGCCACATGGGTATCAACGACATGCTGCTTATGTCATCAGATCCACAAGGAGAGTCTCTGCTGCTTGGAGTCTCTGACCTCAGGGAGTGCTGGTCCTTCTTTTAAGGACTTTCACCTGGTTAAATCGGGCTCGCCTGATAACCTTCCTTGTATTTACTAAATCTAACTGATTCAAGATCTTGATTATATCTGTAATATCCCTTCACCTTTGCCATATAATGTAAGTGGTCTTGCAGGAATTTAAACTCAGACCCACAGGCATAACATCCCATAACCTTTGCTACATTCAGTTGGTTAGAAGCAATTCACAGGTCTCACCCCAAATCAAGGGGAGAGAATTGCACTAACATATGAACACTGGAATTATTGGGGGTCAACCTTGGGTCATTTCTCCGCACTATGGGAACTAGCGTGGAAGTCCCTCTTCCTCACAGAGAGGGAAAAGCCAACTCTGAGTCATGTGAGGCAGACAGCCTGCAGGCTAATAATGGCGATCATAGTCCCAGATAACACAGAAGCCGCAGACACTGCCCACCACACGGTCACACCTCACTTTCCTCTCCCCAAACATCAAAAACAATCTCTACAAGAGACATGGGAAGAGAAAGGGACGAAAATTTGAAAATTAACCATTTTTACCTCTAGAAATTGAACTTTACTTAAACACACTCTTTAAATCTTGAGGGAAGCATAAAATCATATAGAGTTAACAGTTATTTTTTTAACTGTTAAGGACCAGATTAGTTGGAGACAAAACAAAGGGCATATATTTTCCTCCACACATCTCAGAGAGATATGAAATAAGAAATGATTTTTATTTGCTCTATACAGAGTAGGCCAAAAGTAGGTTTATAGCTGTTCAAGTGGAAAATAATACAATAATTAATAATAATATAAGAATAACTTTCACATATACACAACTGTAAACCTACTTTTGCCCCACCCTGTTCATTTTCATGAAGATTTTGTAACTAACCCCCAGTAAGGTATCTCTGTCCTTCATGAGTATGGCTAATGCTAGCCAATAATAAATGATGGAACACTGAGAGACTATTTTAAATACGTTTTAAGTGTTGTATAATATTCAATACATATAAAAAGCTTCATATTTTGAACATGAAAAACAAGGTATATAACTTTTGCTAAGAGAAAGCCAATTTTTGCTAACAGAAAGTCAGTTTTTTCTTGTCCCTACTAAAGAATGCCCATTTAAATTGCTGCTAAGAATGAGCCAGTACAGCAAAGCCATGTTATTCAAGCTGGGCTTTTCACAGCAGCACGTAGATGCAGCTATAAGGAAAGTCTCTTCCAGGTCCTTGTTAGAAATTAGAATACATTTACCATATTAACTACCAATTTAACCATTTATTTATGCTACACACGATGCTTAGTGCTTTGTATACATAAAATGTCAGCAAATCATTAAAATGAATGAGGAAGATGTAATTATACCCATTTTATAAAGGAGAGAACTGAGGCATTGAAAGGTTAAGTAATTTGCCCAGTCACACAAGGAATAAGTGTTCTTGCAGGAATTTAAACTCAGATCCACATGAGTTCCAGGGGCCATACTTGAAATTCTTGTATTGTACCTCTCAGACTGGTCTACAGAAGCCTGTTAAACTCAGAAGGTAGCTGACTACAATATTGTAGTTTTCCCTACAGATTTCAGAAATGCTACAATGGGAAAAGCCCTTTGCAAAAGCCACTGCAAAAGCTCTCTTCTCCCCTCTACAGCCCTGCCTGGGTAAGGGGTGGAGCCTCTCCCGGCACATCAAGGTTTCCTATCTCCAAGACAGAAAGGGGATGCCTCCAGCTCCTAGTTGGTGCTGGTTGTTCTCGTAAGCTGAGACAGTTAGTCACGGACACTTGCAGGGCTCCGAGTGGGTGAGCCTGGGAGTCCACAGCCTCCTGCCACATTACAGCCTCAGGTCACTCCTCAGTCTGGGATGCTCTCCTGTCACCCTCTTACTTTTTTCCTCCTCAGGCCCCAGAGATTAGCCCACCTCCCTTCTTCCCACTACCATTGTTTGTTGCTTCCAATCAAGGTTTTGTCCCTTCTCTAACTTTCTGCAAAATACATGCTGGTGTTGAGTCTTCTGAATTTTAACCTTCTTATCACAGAAAAAGCAAATCAAAAGTTCCCCATTCATCCTACCCTTCCTATACCACGTGGAAGCTCACATTTGCATGTAATTTTCAGTGACGGGACTGAGAGATTCAGGTGAAAAGGAAGTGGATATAACCAGTTGCTATGACAACAGCATGATATAAAATGGCACAGCAATGCATAGAACAAGCTTTCAAAATTACATAAATTTGAATTACAAGAAACTTAAAAAACACATATATAGGGTGGGACAAAAGTAGGGTTTTTATTTTCTATACGAACAACTGTAAACCTCCTTTGCCCCACCCTAAATAAAAATGATTGGCCAATTGAAAGAATAAGGTATATTATACAAATAAACCACTTTGAATTAACCAGGCAATAAAAGATTTATATATACAATTTTAATCTTCAAGAGACTATGAGAAAGAGGAAGAATTACTCAGAATTCTGGCACCTCTCTAAAGTTACTTGTTGATCTGACTATCCAGCTGCATTTATGTTAAATATTCCCATGTCTGCCATGACTCTAAGAATTAAATAACAACTAAATTACAAGGCCAATAGCATGAAACAGAAGTGTGTGCATTCATCATTTAAGACTTAAAGTTTTCTATCCCTTGATTTCTTAATACTGCACTCATTTACAACCTTCTTTGTTCTCAGATTGTTCCTCCCTTTCTCTTACTTGTTTCCCCGAAGTTTTATAGACAGTTTTCATCCCTTTGGTATCTAGTCACATGTCCTGAATTGTTAACTCTTGTCTGATGACTCTCAAATCTATACCTCGGCTCCCAAACTCTTTCCAGGGATGCAGACCCCACATTCCAACAGCACGGAGAAGTCTCCACTTGCATCTCAAAATTAGCACTGCTATCTTCAAGCTTAAAGATGTTTCTCCCACTCTTGGATTCTCCAATGAGGTTAACGGCACTCACATCTTCCAGAAATCCAGGCCAAACTCTTTTTAGTCATTGTGTTTCCCTTCTCTTTCATATTCAGGGACGAAGCCTTATTAATTCTACCTCTATCACAGCTAGTGAGTCTATCTGCTCCCATGCCATCAGGAAGGGCACCGCCAAGTCTGCAACTGTCCACTACCTCTCATTCAAACTATAGCAATGGGCTCCCAACTTCTCTCCTGCTTTCAGGCTTTCCTTATGCTAGGGTTGCCCATACAATCCTGATCATAAGGATCACATGCATTGTTTGTTTGTTTTTAACACAGGTGTCCCGGACTTGCCCAAGACCTACTGAATCAGAATAAATGGCAGAAGGACTTATGATCTTATCCTATCTAATAATAGAAAAACATGGTAATTAACCATAACTTTGCTACCCTTCCCATTGGCTAATCAGCGAGATACGCAAATTAACTGCCAACCAAGATGGCGGCCAGCAGCCAGGCAGCTGAAGCGAACAGGAGGCTTGCTTGCTCCAGTGACAGAGGAAGCCAAGGTTCCCCGCCTGCCGCTGCCGGCCTCTGAGCTGCAGTCTAAGCAACTATGTTGCAAATATAGAAGCTAAACAAAACCCAGAAACCTGCTTTCAGTCAGCCGGGATCTCAGAGCTGGAGTCGCAACAAAGTTTCAAATACAGAAGGTAAACAAAGCCCAGAAACCTGCTTTCAGCAGCTGAAGTCACAGAGCTGGAGCCAAGCCTCAGAGCTAAAGCCGGCTCTCAGCTCCAGTGACAGCCATAGAAGGTAAATAAATCCCAGAATAAAAAAGAAAGAAAAAAAGGAGAGGTTGGGAGCTTCAGTCACCCGCCAGCCTAAAAACGACCCTTAGCCCCTCACCCAGGCTGGCCAGGCACCCCAATGGGGACCCCCACCCTGAAGAGGGTGTGACCAGCTGCAAACAGCCATCATCGCCTCACCCAGGCTGGCCAGGCACCCCAGTGGGGACCCCCACCCTGAAGGGGGTGTGACCAGCTGCAAACAGCCATCATCCCCTCATCCAGGCTGGCCAGGCACCCAAGCGGGACCCCCACCCTGATCCAGGACACCCTTCAGGGCAAACCAGCCAGCCCCCATCCATGCATCAGGCCTCTATCCTATATAGTAAAAGGGTAATATGCCTCCCAGCACCGGGATCAGCGGAGCAGCGATGCCTTGAGAGTGACAGGGGGCGGCAGAGCCACGAGGCCTCCTGGCCTACTCTGAGCGTGACTGAGGGTGGCATCGCAACCCCCTGATCCGCCCTGCTCTGTGGGTGACGGGGGGAGCTCCCCAACCCCCTGATTGGCCCTGCTCTGTGTGTGACAGGGGGCGGTGCCCCAACTCCCCAATCAGCCCTGCTCTGAGCCCAACCAGGGGCTGTGGGGCAGGCACCTAGGGATTGGGCCTGCCCACTGCCACCCGGGAGCGGGCCTAAGCCAGCAGGTCATTATCTCCTGAGGGGTCCCAGACTGTGAGAGGGTACAAGTGGGGCTGAGGGATTACCCCCCCCCCCTCGCCAGTGCACAAATTTTTGTGCACCGGGCCTCTAGTATTTTTATATTTTCAGATGATTCCTCCAATCAGACAAAGTTTACTCAGTACTACCAGATTGAATTAATTCACAGCCCTTGATCAAAATTTCCCACGGCATCCACTGCTGGTAAAATCAAGTCCAAATTCCTGGCTTGGCATTTAAGGCCCTCCACATCTGGTCTACACACATCCTTCCAGCCATTGTCCCCATTATTGCTTCTTGCATATTCTACGCCGAAATCATGCAAAGTGTCATTACAGAACTTTTTCTGCACTTTTCCACCATCGTGTTTTTATTCCCAGAGTTCCCTTAGTGCAGACTGCCCTATACCTGTGTTTGTGTTCAAACCCCATTCATCCTTCGAATTTCCTCTTAGCTTCATTCATGCCCCTTTTTTGTAGCATCACCATAGCAAGTGGATACATCTATTGCTGTGTTACTATATTGCTGTTTTGATGTGCATGCTTACCTCTCTATAAGATGACCTTTTTGAATTACAGATACTAAACAATACTATAGAAACATGTAACATAAACACATATAGATTAAGAGTTAAAAATGAGCCCCTAGAATCACATCCCAGCTCTAGCATTTACTAGCTACATGACCTTGAGATACTTAGTTAATCCCCATGCCTCCACTTTCCCATCTATTAAATGGAATCTTGATGTAAAGATTATATTGAATAATTTGTAGAAAGTACAAGCTGAGTACCCCAAGAAATGTCAGTCATTATTACATTTGTGTGGGTGTTCCTTAGAATTTTCTATATACAAGATTATTTCATCTATGTCATCTGCAAATATATAGTTTTAATTCTTCCTTTCCAATCTGTATGTATTTTATTTCTTTTACTTGCCTAATTGTCTTGGCTAGAACCTCCAATACAATGTGAAATAGAGTGATGAGAGTGGACATTTATGAATTGCTCCTTATCTTAGGTAAGGGGAAATCTTTCAGTTTTTCACCATTGACTGGAGTGTTATCTGTGAGTTTTTTCATGTATTCCTTTATGAGGCTAAAGAAGTTCCCTTCTATTCTTGATTTGTTGAATGTTTATATCATGACAGAATGTTGAATTCTGTCAATGTGTTTCCTGTGTCTCCTGAGAATATCGGTGGTTTTTTTGGTTTTTTATTCTACTATTATATGACATTGACTGGATGTCTATTTACTGCTTTGCTGCGGTATAATCGATATACAAAATACTGCACACATTTAATGTATACAATTTGATGAATTGGACATATGCATACACCTGTGATACTGTCACCACAATCAAGATCATAAACTTATCCATCACCTCCAAAAGTCTTCTTCTGTCCCTTTGTGGTTTCTTGTTGGAGGGTTGGATTTTGGGGGGAAGTTTTTGTCTGTGGTAAGAACACAATGTGAAATGTACCCTCTTCACAAATATTTAAGTATAAAACACCATATGGTTAACTATAGGCACTATGTTGCACAGTGAATCTCTAGAACTTATTTTGTATAACTATAACTTTATACTCATTGAACAATTTTCTATTTCTTTCTCCCCGCCGGTTGGAAAACATTATTCTCCTTCCATAAGCTTGACTGTTTCAGATACTTTATAGAAGTGTATGTTTTTTCAGTATTTGTCCTCCTGTGACTAATTATTTCACTTAACATAGTGTGTTCCACATCCATCTATGTTGTTGCAAGTGGTAATATTTCCTTCTATTTTAAGGCTGAATAATATTCCATTGTATGTATGTATCAAATTTTCTTTATCCATTCATCTGTCGATGGACATGGGGTTTCCATATTTTAGTTATTGTGAATAATGCTGAAATGAACATGGGACTGCAGATATCTCTTTGAAATCTCAATTTCAATTATTTTGGATATATAGTCCCAGAAGAGGGATTGCTGGATCATATAGCAGCTATATTTTAAATTTTTTATGGAATGTTTATGCTGTTTTCCTTAAATGCTGTACCATTTTACATTCCCATCAACAGTGTACATGTGTTCCAACTTCTCCACAACCTTGCCAACACTTATCTTTTATTAAAAAAAATTAGCCATCCTAAAAAAATGCGATGTGATATCTCACTGTAATTTTGATTTGCATTTTCTTGATGATTAGTGATGTTGAGCAGCTCTTCACACACCTGTCAGCCATTTGTATGTCTTCTTTGGATATTCAAATTCTTTGCACATTTCTGGCCAGGTTATTTGGAGCTTTATGATATTGAGTTTTAGGACTTCCTTACATATGTTGGAAATATACTTTCTGCCAGATAAATGGTTTGCAAATATATTCTCCCATTCTATAGGTTGCCTTTCACTCTGTTGTTTCCTTTCATATGCTAAATAATTTCACAACCCCGGAATAAATCCCACTTAGTCATGGTGTTATTCTTTTTATATATTATTGGATTTGGTTTGCTAATATTTGGTTGAAATTTTTACATCTATATTTATAAGGGCTATGGATCTATGGTTCTCATTATCTCTAATGTCTTTGTCTTATGATATCTGATTAACAGATACCCAAACCAGCCTCATAGAATGAGTTGGGAAGTGATTCTCTTCTACAATTTTGGAAGAAATTGTGATTTGCATGTATTGCTCTTTAACATTCATAGAATTCACCAGTGAAGCCTTCTGGGTCTTATTGAGACATGCTTTATGGCCTAACATATGGGCTTTCTGCAAATGTTCATTGTGCACTTGAGAAGAACTTGCTTTTTTGGATGGAGTATTTTGTATATCTCTTTTAGGTCTAGTTCATTTATATATAGTGCTGAAGTCTTCTTCAGGGACAGTTTCTACTGAGCACTTTTTTCTATGAATGGGCCATAATTCCCTGTTTTTTACATGTCTTATCATTTTTGTTGAAAACTAGACACTTTAAATAATATAATGTGGCAATTCTGAAAATAAGATTGCTACAACCTCATCAGGATATTTTGTTTTTGCTGTTTATTGTTGCTGCTGCTGTTTGATGGTGACTTTTCTGGGTTGTACATTCTGTAATGTCTGTGACCTTCGTCAGGTGCAGCAGCTGGCATCTCAGCTCATGTAACTCAGTTAGTGATCAGCTAATGACTGAACAGAAATTTCTTTGAATGCCTTGAACCAGGGTATCCCCACCTTTGCTGAGGGGCTCTGTATATGTGTTGGAGCATGATTTCAATGCTCTGACAGTTTGAAAATCTGCCTCAACCTTTACTTCCTGCTTGGGCACAGCCTCAAGGTCAACCAATGGCAATAAATTAGGATGTTCTCAGGTTTTTCCTGGTTATTACAAAGCCAAGCACATGCACATAGCCTGCTACAACTCCAGAAATATGTCAAAGCCTTCCTAAGCCCCCTCTGTACATCTCCTTCCCCATACTATTTTAGTATTCAGATTTTTGGCCAGCCTCTTGTTGACACTGCTTGGTATTATTATCTCAGGCAGCTGCACATTAAATAAGTGCTGCTGATTATTTTATTTTTGACAAACATCCGAGGAAAAGGGCTTTTGTCTATGAGTGAGCTCAAAATTAAGTCAAACAGAGACAACTCCTGAGAAGTGGTCTTTTCCAGTATCCTATATAATAGAGCTAATATGCAAATGGTCATCATGCCCTCACGCCCTTGCTCCAGAACTGCTCAGACACTCAACACTGGGGAGAGAGAAATGGGGACCATCCAGGCACAAATGAGCTCACGAGAGAGGAATGGGGACCAGGCAGGCGCAAATGAGCTCGCGAGAGAGGAATAAGGACCAGCCAGGCTGTGGCCCGGGAGAAGGACAAGCGGCATGCCTCATGGTCCTGGGATTGGAGAGGGTGCAGGCCGGGCTGAGGGACACCCCCCTCCATGCATGAATTTCATGCACCAGGCCTCTAGTTTCACATAAGCTCCCACACACATCCAATACTGACAATTCCCTGGAGGTGGAGCTTTTAGGGGACCTCCAATACATTCTTCCTCTTCAGTGGCTGCCAGACTGCTAGTTTCACTAACTACCAGGCTTGTGAGGCTGCTGATTTTCAAGGCTATTGCAGAGCTTGGAAAAGGGGATTGGAATAGAGCAAGTTAAAATGTCATAATGCTTGTTCTTATAGATAGTTGTCATTTTTCTTGAGTAAATGACCCTCAAATTGTTGCATGTCTTTGGCTAATTTTCAGAGTTCTTAAAAAAGTTGATTTTCACACTTGTCACTGGTGTTTTTGTTGCTTTATGAACAAGAAGATTTTTGAAGGTCTTATTACACTGTCCCCAAAGTATATCTTTCTAATAGCCTTTTCAAAAAAGAGTGGTTAAAATAACTTATATTTGAAGATACATAAATAACACTCAAAACTCAATAATAATAAAAAAAATCCAATTTTTAAACATGGGAAAGGATTTGAACAGACACTTCATCAAGAAATATATGTAGATGGCAAGAAAAATTACCTGAAAGGTGTTTAACATCTTTAGTCATTACAGTGCTTAGTCAAATTTAAACCACAAGGAAATACTATTACACAACTATTAGAATATCTAAAATTTAAAGAGAAAAGATAAATTAAAAACTGACAATGCCAAGTGCGGGTGAGGACAGAGAACAACTGGAACTCTCATACATTGTTGATGGTTATGCAGAATGATGCAGCGTGTGTGGAAGTTTGGCAATTCCTTATAAAGTTAAAAATACACTTCCATACAATCCAGCAAACTTAATCCTAAAATTTTACCCAAATGAAATAAAAATATATGTCCACATAAAAATCTATATGCAAATATTTTAACAGCTTTATTCATAACTGCCAAAAACTGGATACAACTCAATGCCCATCAACTGGTGAGTAATATAAAAAGTAGCAAACTACTGATACATGCAGTGATGTGGATTAATTTCAAGTGTATCCTGCTACATAAGAGGATACAGACTCAAAAGGCTATATACTGCATGGTTCCATTTTTATGATAGTTCTGAAAAGGCAACACTACATAATAGGAAACTAGATTAGTAGTTGCCAGGGGCTGAGGTTGGGATAGAGGAATGACTACAAAGAGGGCTGAAGGGACATTAGGGTGAGGGAAAGGTTAAAAAGATGTTACCTGATTATGTGAATGTATCAACATTCATGGAGTCGTACACTTAAAAAGGGTAAGTTTTACTGCATATAAAGTATACCTCAACAAATTGACCTGAAAGGAAAAAACATCCTCTCTGCTCTAAATATTATTTTTCTTGGTTAAATTAGTTTCATTTATGACCACCCAATCCCCTTAGACAACTTCTAATAATTATTTGTTAACCAGACTGCCCAGAGTTAAAATTCACCCTTTATGAGGCATCTAACATTGTTAAGAGTTGTATTCATACTAAATGTGTAAAAGAACTTTATAGGAGAGAGGAAAAAAATAATTTGGCAACATACCTAGCTAAAAGGTATAACTACAAGGAGATTCAACATAGCAATCTTGTAAAATAAAGAGGTAATATGCAAATTGACCATCACACCCTCACACAAGATGGCTGCCCCCATGTGGTCACAAGATGACCGTCAGGGGAGGGCAGTTGGGGGCATCCAGGCCTGCAGGGGAGGGCAGTTGGGGGCAACCAGGCTGGCAGGGGAGCAGTTAGGCATCAATCTGGTAGGCAGGCAGGCGAGTGGTTGGGAGCCAGCAGTCCCGGATTGTGAGAGGGATGTCCCCTGAGGGGTCCCAGATTGGGGAGGGTGCAGGCTGGGCTGAGGGACACACACCCCCGTGCACAAATTTTGTGCACTGGGCCTCTAGTTTTATAATAACAAAAGGATTAAAAACATAAATGCTAAAACATATCATAGAGCATTATGCAGTCATTAAAATAATTACATAATTGTAGACCAATATTTATTAATGTGAAAAGAAGTCAATAATATTTTATTAAGATAAAAGCAAGTTATTAAATAGTATCCTAGTATGATTTTATTTTGGAAATACCTGAGAAAAATATGTACCAAATGTAGGTTCTGGATATCTCTTGGTTGATTGATTACAGTTAATTTAGATTTTCCTCTTGGTTTATGGTAGACATGTATGGGTAATCCTACTAATTATCTCAAGACCTTTAGCCTCAGTCTGGAATTGTCTGAGTAACTGACCCCATCCTTGTTTTGTACTCTTTCTTCAGGAAACCAGGAAGCACAGGTTGTACTAGTAAGAGCTCAGGTAGCCTAAGGTGATAAATGAGCATTGTGTTCAAGCCTAAGTGTGCTTTACTGAAACATACACAGAACATCATTTGTATACTTTTTAACACAGCGGTTCTCAACCTGTGGGTCATGACCCCTTGGGCGGTCAAATGACCCTTTCACAGGGGTCGCCTAAGAACATCCTGCATATCAGATATTTACATTACGATTCATAACAGTAGCAACATTACAGTTATGAAGTAGCAACGAAAATAATTTTATGGTTGGGTCACAACATGAGGAACTGTATTTAAAGGGCCAGAAGGTTGAGAACCACTGTTTTAACACCATCATGAATGAGATGCATCTGGCTGAGATGAGCATTCCCAGCTTACGTCCAAACTACATTTGCCTGCTGCTCCAGCTTCAGGTATAAAAGGCTGGGCATGGGAGGAAGCACTGAGCTTCTAGAAGTTTTGATGTAACCAACAGTCACTCCAACTTCTCATCCACAACAGTGTAGCTGCTGGGGAGGTCCTTTTTAGGTGACCTGGAAACTTGTACCTCCATCTGTCATTGGATAATGTTGCTATGATCTGTTTCTGTAACATCCAGAAAAATCAACCTTGTTTGATTTACCCAAATGTGATCTATGTCTGGTCAATCTGAACCTACTATAATTGACATTTGTTAATTCAGCTCATTTCTCTAGGGAAAAAAACTATTTAGTGACTCTGTAATATCATTCATAACAAATAAAATCTCTTGGTAATAAGATAAAAGTCCTTATTAAATAAAAATTGACACTTCTCTTTGTACTATGGATTCTGAGTTCTTTCAAAGGTATGCCTTGGGCTTATTACCTATCTGGTATAATTCATTATACTTTTTTATTGGAGAATTTATTATTATACAACACTTATTTAGCAAAAAATACTTGTATGCAATGATCTCTGGATAAAATATTTTTAAATAATATTTTTCTAAGCCATTATAAAAGCAAAGTATAACTTAAAGATGGATATGGATGACTGGTTATAAAATAAGCAACTAAAAAGCTATTGAAAGGACTACAATAAATCAGTTGATAAATGGGAAAAATCCATGAGCTGTCATGGTAGGATGGAAGTTATCTTCTCTTTTAGTGTCTGCTTATTCAAGTAAGTATTGGGAGGAAAACTGAAAACACACAAACGCACGCACCAAAACAAACACACAAAACCAAATTACAGATGCCTACCCAATTACATTTCCCAGTGGAACTGAAGAGTAATCAACTCTAATCAAATAATTAGGAACATAGGACATAAAACATGCAAAATTTGTCTCCATCTCAGATCCAGCTCCTTTTAAAGTGCAGACATGATTACTTCCTCATTTACATATTGTGAGTCATATTATGACTGAACACAAGCGCTAAAAAACTCCTCTGAAGTTTGAGTACATGGCGTGTTTAACAAAGGCAACATAGATACTGATCCCTTTGCATAGTAGAGTAACACTTGAAAAGACTCTGTCTCAATCAACAGAGTAATTTTGAGCTTTTATTTGCCTAGGATTCACCATACATAACACTTTAGCCATAGCAATCATACATTCTAGATTTTCAAAATACGTTCTAAGAGTTACGCTATTACATACTTTGTCTTGCCTTTTAGACTGAAAATTATAGTCTTCCTAATAATAGAAAAAAGAGGGGGCTGTTGTGGCAAGGGAGCCTCTTGGGAAGAACAGGCACACACAGCTGAACAATATAAACAGTTAGAGAAGTAAATTGTAAGTGATTCGGTGCCTGGAAGCTCAGAGGAGCAATAAGCACCCCAGCCTTATTGTAGTCGAGGCTTCATAACATACGTGTAATTTTCTCTAATAGAACTGAGAGTTGTAATCTAAGTACCTTAATAACTTTAAATAGGTGTTGGAAGGCTGAAAAGCACACTTG
The DNA here is from genome assembly GCF_000147115.1 of Myotis lucifugus. Lineage (NCBI taxonomy): Eukaryota > Metazoa > Chordata > Mammalia > Chiroptera > Vespertilionidae > Myotis > Myotis lucifugus. The sequence goes on from NW_005871129.1 coordinate 4,615,736, forward strand.
AGTATTAACACTACAGAAATAATGGAGAGCAGTGATCTCCAAACTTTTTAGCCACATATGCATCCCCTTGGAAAAAAATTTGGAGTACCCACTCCTAATCCATGTATACTTATTTATTTATAATATATACATGTACTACTGTCCTTCCCTATTATTATTTGGCATAATATGTACTGTGAATGAGATTGGTTAATTGTTAATGAGATTGTTAATCTACATTAACAATTGTAGATTAGTAGTTCATTTTTTATACTGTTCTTGATGGTTTCAAACTTTGTGATTGTTTTATGATGTGATTGATAAAGAGTTAAAATTATGACTAGGAGTGTCAGCTTTGTGATTTCCTTGTTATTCCCAGTATAACTAGTTTATCTTCAAGCCAAAATTCTTCGGTAAGATTCTTGTTAAACCACATGTCTGTTTTGTGGGGGTTCTTATTTACATCCGGACTATAATCCATTGGTCTACATAAGCAATGCATATGAATTGCAAAACATCGCAACATGCTGAGAGTGAGGACTCACTGGACTGAAGAGCCCCCACGTCTCTCATCTCATCGTTTGTGACTCTTGACATGTGACACATCTGCTAAGGAAAGGAGCCACTGCCAATCTGCATATTAACTATTAATAAAGCTTTCCAATGTTCATTCCACATGAACCCTAACAGATTGTCTTGTTTAACCACTGCTCCTCTCACAATGTAACTATTAACATGAGAATCAAAATAACCAATATACAAAAATTAATATTAATTTATACTGGGTTTCATGTAAGTATTATGAAAAAAGAGCAGGTTACTAGATCACCTCAGTACAAAGAACAATACAAAAAGACTCAAGTACCTAAGAACCAACGTCTACATGAGGTTTGTCCAATAGACTGATCATCCTGGCAACGAAACTTTATATTTTCTGGAACTGTTCTCTAGAAAACATAGTAATGACCTTCCATGATATTGTCCTCAGTAACATCTCAGTATTCCTTACCTTCATTGCTTTCTAATCTTCCCATTGATATCATGTTCTTCCTAAACAATGAATATTTTAAAAATCCGTTTCTTAACTAACAAAATCCCAACTTAGTATAGTTTGGGACACTCTCCAAGATCACTCTAATACTCGATATCCAAGCTCGCCATCAATTTACCCACTAAGTCATTAGTCATCTGCTGTCATACAAGGACCTGTCCAAAAGGATAACTTATTACCATCTAAATTTATATCCATCAAATTCCTCTGAGTTTTCCATTTCCCTCAGTTCTTCATACTCTTCAGGCAGGTCATCTTACTGCTTAAACAAATTCAAAAAGACACAGAAAGGCACTCAGCCTTACCTTCACATGTCTTCCCAATACCCTAAGGGCAGCAGCATGTGCCATGGGCCTCAGAAAGGATCAATTGTTCCGCATCACTGTCCACACCATCATGTAGTTACGGTGCTGCCATCACTTCTGTTGCCAGCTTTGAAAGAGCTGAACCTGCAACACAGTCACTGCCATTTCTTATTTTTTTCTAGCTTTATTGAATTATGATTGACAAATAAAAAATTGTATATTAACAATTGTAGCTTGGTAGCTTATTTTTTATACTGTTCTTGATGTATGGTATACAGTGTGATGATCTAATGTATTGTACATTGTGAAATAACACAATCAAGTTGATAAACAGATCCATCACCTCACATTGTTACCTTGTTGTATGTGTGGTGAGAACAATTAAGATCTACTCCCTTCGCCAATTTCAAGTACACAATACAGTATTGTTAACTATTGTCATCATTCTATACATTAGATCACCAGAATTCACTCATCTCATAACTGAAAGTCTGTACCCTTTGACCAACATCTCCCTATTTCTCCTATCCCCTACCTCTTGGTAACCACCATTCTACTTTGTTTCTATGAATTCAACTTTTTTAGATCTCTATATATTTGAGATCATACAGTATTTGTCTTTCTGTATCTGACTTTTTTCACTTAACATAATGTCCTCTACATTCATTCATACCATTGCAAATGAAAGGATTTTCTTATTTTTATGACTGAATAACATAATATTATATAGGTATGTGTATATCACATTTTCTTTATCCATTCATCCATCAATAAAAATTTACATTGTTTTATGTCTTAGCTATTGTGAATAATGCTGTAATAAACATGGAAGTGCAGACATCTCTTCAAAGTATAGATTTCATTTCCTTTGGATATAAACCCAGAAGTGGGATTTCTGGATTATATGGTTGTGGTATTTTTAAATTTGAGAAAACTCCATATTGTTTTCCATAATAGTTGTACCAACTTACACAGTGTATGTGCTATGAAACCTTCTTAACTGTCTCTACCTCTGCTACACTTTAGTCAGGCCTGTAGGAGCTACCTGAGGCATCCTCCCAAAAAAGTTATGAATACAAAAAGCAAAACTTTCTCAAAAGGCATATTTGGCTCCTAATGAATAAAAAAATTAATTTTAAATACCTAAACATAACTGGCATAAGCCAACTGTCATCATATACTAAACAGAAAAAAAAATGCTGGGTACTGCTTTTTTTCACTGGAAAAAAAAAGTTACTCGTTAAGCCTGCACAGTTCCCTCTTGTGCACTCCATCCTGAAGGGATTAAGCAATGATTTCGAAGTGTTGCTGACAGAGTGTTGTGCAAAATGGCCAGACTCAAGAAAGAAAATGACTTCTCTTGTCAATGAAGTTTTTTAATTGTCCTTCTCAGTCCTCGGCACAGAACACTCTTACTTTCCACTAAGACCTGGGAAAGAATACAATAACACTTTGCTACAGTGATTACATTTGCTTCAATTGAAATAACAGTGAGATAACAGTGTGCTGAATCTCAGTGAGTTGTTTTCATTTACAAATAAAGCAGCTCACTTTTAATAGCCAATCTGAGGAAAGTAAAATCTTCTGCAGGAATGAAGTGATTAATAAATGTTTTGTTAGTGTTTAAGGAAATCCCGGGAAATGGTGATAAGGGCCCTGAAGCTAGAGGTGGATTGCCAGGGCAGACAGTCCAGGACACATGCATTGAGGCACAACATACAAGAAACTATATTTGTAACTATATGGTTTGGATTATCACCTCCTCTTTATGAAGAAGCTGGGAATTTGACACTTTATACTGTGTCATGTGTAAATGTACATGGTAGACTGTTTATAGATAACATTAATTCAGTCCATATTGACAAATGTTTTATCATCTGATTTGAAGAAAATCTTCCAGATATGATGATCCACCGAGTCTGACAGTAGATGGGCCTTGTGCACTCTCTCTGCAGGCTGGCAAACCCAGTGAGGGAGAACCCTTAAGGACCCCTGTCTTAGGCACAAAGAATGTTGTCTGGATTACAACATTATACTTACACCTAGAAAAATAACTTTCAGCAAATAAATAGTAGGTATAAATAAAAAAACCAGTACACAAGCATTTAACATGACAGTGGTTCAATGTGTTGGTGATACATGACAATGACTATGCTTATATTCTTGCTCTGATGGAGGTCTGAAAGTTAATGAAAAAGGTGACTTTAAATAGTACTGTCCTCTACCCTCAGGAGGTTGCAGGAAAAAATTGCTTCAGATGTTATAAATTGCATACTGGTCATCCTGAACTCAAAGTGACTGTTTGCTTCAATTGAAATAAAGACACCATTTTTAATTTGAGATCAGAGCCTTTATTCTTTCAAAAGAAATCAAATCAAGAAACAAACCAGACCTTGACTTTCCACTAGCTACTGCAGGTCATATTCATCTAAACTGGAGACCCCATCGAAGAGAGGGACATTCTTATCCATTAGGTCACCAGGATGGTGAGTCCGAGATTTTTGGAACCATAAGTACAACCTCTTGTGGAAATCCCTTCTTCCCTGAGGCTTTACTTGGGCATCACACTCCACCAGCTACCCTCAGCCACGGCAATGCTAGAGCTTTCTTCACCCGACCTGCCCTGCTTCAACAGAAAGCTTCAGGAAATGAAAACTCTCCCATTTTAATAGAAAATATGGAATCCATGTGATGTGATGATCCAGTGATTTAATGATTTAATGTCTAAATTTAATTTAATGTCTAAGGCAAGTCATAAAATTGGACTTTATATGAAAGAGATTTTCAATGTACCCTACCTAGTTGGCACTGTATTCTAAACACAGAACCAAAGTATACAAAACAATATTTGCTATAACATGCTAGTTAAAATGAAACACATAAGTACTTCTAACTGGAAATTATTCCCAAAGAAAGCTAAATTAACAAGCCTTTTACATAGATATATAAGCAATTTGAAAGATATATTATCAAATCCCTACTGTCTTCTGAAGATAGCTTTAAAGTCTGTGTATAATTTAGAACTCTCTTGGATGCAAGAGGAGGAAAAAATCAAAGGAGGTGAAGTACACCGGCCCATGAAATTCTCTCTCTCTCTCTCTCTCTCATTTCTCTCTCTCCTGAATCCCTTCTCACAGCCAACTGACTTCTCCACATAGCAAGTTCTTGGCAGCATTCATGGTTCACTTCTTATTACTTCCTATGACTTTAACCACCAGAGAAAAAAACACCTCACCAGCTCTCATTTCACAACTCTAAAAATCCCAGGAAGGACTGAATGGCCAAGTTTGAGTCAGGAGACCAAGCCTTGCCAGGGATTTTGAAAGCATATCACACCTTCCACAGTATTCTGTCCTGAGAAAAGAGGAGATTAAAAAATGCACTTCCACTATAGTCTGATTCTGTTTGTATAATAAAGATCAAAAGAGCTTTTGAGGGAAAGTTCAAAATATTTTTCTCAACTTCATGATATTTTTTAATTGCTTTACTTTAATTTTCTCAGACCTGAATCCAAATCTTTGATATCTCTTTGTCCTTTGTTTAACAGGTTTAATCAAATTAATGATTGACATTTTTAAGATAAATTTTATTTTCACATACTTGAAATCACAATTCCTGCTTTGTTTGGTATATTAGAAAAATTGTTTTTTTTTAAGGGGAAAAATAATCAAAGAAGTTACTTCCAGAAACTGACATGGTTTACATTTTTTAAATAAAGCATCAGAGAAAGAAAAGCACAATTTAAATACATGATAAATAAGTCATATTTCTACATGGAATGTTTATAAGGCAAAATGGGTCAACAGATGCTCTAAAATCCACAGCAACTTGCTCACATATCAGTGGGCTCATGTTCTGGCTTGAATTATTCTCTTTCTCACTTGTTCTCTCACTCTTTCTTCTTCTTAGACAGGCTAAATAAACACATATACTAGAAAAATCTCTGCAACTAGAAATCCTTAATATGTTTTCTATTACAACAATATTAATACTCAGAAAACATACTAGGATAGATAAGACTTCTCCTCATTCACTTGTTAAATACACCTGTATTGATTGTCTATATCTTCACTTTTAATTATTATATACATTATACATGCGTGTGTGTGTGTGTGTGTGTGTGTGTGTGTATACATCTACATATATAAAAGGCTAATATGCACATTGTCTCCTCGGGATTTCAACCGAGAGACCAGGAGTTCAATCGCTTGCTATGACATATGCTGACCACCAGGGGGCAACGCTGAAAAAAGGAAGGCCCCGGCCAGCAGCTGAAAGGCATTTTGTGCACCAGGCCTCTAGTATGTATATAACTTCTCAATCAATAATGATATCTAGTACATTCTCCCCAAACTCACACTGCATAGATCTTCAAAGAGGGCATACACTATACTTCAAAGCTTTTAATCAGTGGTTCTCAACCTTCTGGCCCTTTAAATACAGTTCCTCATGTTGTGACCCAACCATAAAATTATTTTTGTTGCTACTTCATAACTGTAATATTGCTACTGTTATGAATCATAATGTAAATATCTGATATGCAGGATGGTCTTAGGCGACCCTTGTGAAAGGGTCATTCGACTGCCAAAGGGGTCGTGACCCACAGGTTGAGAACCACTGCTTTTAATGTATATATACATGTGTGTGTTTGTATGTCATGACAGAATATTGTGTCTTAAAAGTTTTTGAAAATTTGTAGTAAGCTATAAATTTTTACTTCTGTTGAAGGAAATCCTTTCCTTCAGGGTCATTTTATCTCCTCAAGAGCTGGATGTTACTTGCCTACCAACAACTCAACCCACAAAAAAGCTACCAGATGGCTCCCTCTCCACCCAGGGATGGGGAGCACAATAGCATATTGAGCACTGCACAGGTGCCACTGACCCTGCAGTGTCTAAATAGCAAGTGGCACTTATTTTATTGACATCCTCAATGACAAGTGCGATGTGTGGTAAAGTGACTCCCAAGATTCCCCTTCAGTTGGCTTTTCACATTGTGACAACCTAGATGGGCCAGTGAGTCTGAGACATAACGAGAAATGACAAAAAAACCTAAAGCACTGACCTGCACCTCACCTGGGCTGTGCTTGGGAGAGCTGATAGTCACTCCTCATGGAAACAACCCACTCAGCCAAAACAACACCCACAAAGTTAAAAGCTACTCGAATATTTCTCACACCACACAGGGACCAAAAGGTCCTGTAAATAAGGGTTTTTTACTCATTTGGTGCTCAGAACCCACACTAGCCACCATTCATTCTGATTGCCTCTTGTTGCCAACAGTCACAGGAAGGAGACAATTTGATTATTCCCTGGATATTGATCAACTGAAGGCTTAAAAAGCAGCCCTTCTAATAGGGCAATTAATAGGGAACAAGGATGACTTTTTCTGAATACAGTGGTGGTTAAAATGTAAACATTAATGATGAGCCTAACAAGAAATTGTTGGACACAAAGCCAGATGAACCACACATAATTACAGCCTCCCATCCCAGGCAAAGCCTGCCCAGCATTTTATTCAATATGCAAATAGTGTAATGAACCGAGTATAAATTCCTTAAAGACAGAAACAAAATATTTTCTTTTTTCTTTTGTGAATGGTATGCAGCATTCATAGCATGATGATTAATTTTAGCTGTCAATTTGACTGGGCTAAGGGATGCCAAAGTAGCTGGTAAAATATTATTTCTGGGTGTATCTGTGAGGGTATTTCTGGAAGAGATTAGCATTTGAGTCAGCAACTGAGTAAAGAAGATGCCCTCACCAATGTGGGTGTGTATCATCCAATCTGTTGAAGGCAGAACAACAAAAAGGCAGAAGAAGGGAGAATTTGCTCTCTTTGCTTGAAATGGAACATCCATCATCTGCCCTTAACATCAGCACTCCTGAATCTCAGACTCAGATTAGGATTTACAGCGTTGGCTCCCCTGGTTCTTAAGCCTCAAACGGAATTACACCACCAGTTTTCCTGGGTTTCCAACTGTAGTCAGCAAATTGTGAAACTTCTCAGGTTCCGTAATCCCATGAGCCAATTTCTATAAAAAATTTTCCTTATACATATTGATACATATATTGGTTCTGTTTCTCTGGAGAATGCTAATTCACATAGAGTTCAAATATATAAAGTAACTTTGGGGCAACAAATAATTTAGAAATTATGCCTTTTTCCAGTAATGTTTAAATTAAATAAATTCCCTAGACTGTTTCATTAAGAAGAAATATAAGACAAGTATTCAAAAAAGATCACCAGAGTCACCTCCATGCATGCAGCGCACAGCTTGTGAGCCAAATACAGTCCCAGCTCTCTAGCACTTAGATCTCTTCACCTTCAAGATGTCTGAGGAAGGAGACCCAAGATGGTGGCATAAGTAAGCACTGTACTCGCCACCTCCCACAATCACATCAAAAATTACAACTAAAATACAGAACCACCATCAGAAGCACCTGAAAGCTGGATGAATGGAAGTCCTACAACTTGAGAAGAAGAAAGCACATAGAGAATAGTAGGAGGGTCCTAGATGCAGAACAGGCTGGAACGACACCCAAGTGTAGTGTTTTTATAATTGGGAGGGATATTGTGGCTACGGAGGCCTCCTGTGAGGAGAAAGGGGCCCCAGCCCCACACCAGTGCCCCCAGCCCAGGGTTCCAGAGCTGGAAAGAGAAGTCCCTGTAACTACAGGCTGTAAAAACCAGTGGATATTGTGGCTGAGTGACACTAGGCTGCTGGAGCCTCAGGTGTCCCTCTTAAAGGGGTGGTGCATGAACTTACTCAGACTCCATCCATCTGCGCTCCAACACTGGGACAGTGGTTTGAAAGGAACCTGGAACTTTCAGGGAGGAACTGGATTGTCTGGCATTGGGGCAGGAACTTGGGAGCAGCTTTCTCCAAGATGGGGGTGCTAGCAGGGGTCATTGTTCCGTTCTTGGACCTCCCCAGTCACAGAGCTGACTGGCAGCCATATCTGAGTTTCCATCAGCTTGGATCACATTGTGTGCACTGCCCTGGTGGTCCCCTGCGACCCTACCCCATCCAATTTGCTGCCCCACGCAAGCTGTTGGCTTTTCCATAGGAATGAACTGTCCTGGCTCAGGCTTCAGACTTTCCTAAAATCTCTTAAACAAGCAGCATCTGACATCAGCGTGCCCCATTGCTATCAATAAGAGCCGGCACTAGCACCCGCCTGCCTTGCTTCACAGCTTGGCTTTGCCTGGGACTTCCAAGCCCAATATAAGTAGCAGCCATCTGCCGATCTCTCTGTAGCTCCTGCTGAGTGGCCCCAGGCAGTGGCTGACTTTGTACGTCCCAGGAATCCCCAGACCCAGTGATCCAGTGAATAGCTTCAGACCATACCAGATAACAACTCTAAACATCCACAAGTGACACACTCAAGGGGCAGACTCAGTGAGCACCAAAAAGCCCCATTGAAGAAAGTCCTGCTTCATAAGGGTATTTCCTACACAGCAGCTCTCCCACTGTAGTAGCAGCTGGTCCTCACAGCCAACTAGCCTGGAGGTCAATTCCTCCCAGTGACACCAACAGCAATCAAGGCTCAACTACAACAAGACTGTCCACACAGCCCACACAGAGGTCACCTAGAGGGCCCAGCTCAGGTGAGTTGGGCACCTGAGCCACTGGTCCCTACAGGACAACTAGTATACAAGGCCATTCTACCAATTCCAGGAGACACAGCAGCTCTGCCTAATACATAGAAAGACACACAGGAAAGCAGTCAAAATGCAGAGACAAAGAAACATGTCACAAATGAAAGAAATGGAAGCCAGCAAACTACTGAATACAGAGTTTAAAACAATGGTTACAAGGTTGCTCAAGGATCTTAAGGAGAGCTTCAGGGGACTTACTGAGACTTTCAAGGACATAAAAAAGAACCAGTCAGAAATTAAACACTAACTGAAATAAAAAATAATTTACAGAGATTCAACAGTAGAGTAGAGAATTCTGAGAATCAAATCAACGATTTGGAAGGTGAGGAAGCAAAAAACACCCAATCAGAAGAGCAAAAAGAGATGTCTGAAGAACCTCCATAAATGATTTTGTACCAGACTTGGCAATGGTTCCCCGATTATTTTTGAGATCAGCTTTGGTCATGCCAATACCTGTGTACACTAGAGTCAGGGTGAATTCCTAGTGGCTGAGGATGATGTCAATTTACAGCTCTTTACCAATGTCCAACTTGGAAGGATCAGTCAGGCTCTCATAGTGTATCTTGTCCAAGGTACCAGCAGTGTTACTGATCAAATTCTGAAGGAAAATTTCCTTGTTGGAGTAGACAGTATTGATGATATGAGACTTGAATTGGGCAATTTCTGTGTCCTCTGTGTAGTGTCTTCATGTCTCCCCCAGCAGCCCTGCATGGCCCTAGCCCACCTGGCTTCCTCTGCTGATGTTTAGTAGTTGTGTTCCTCTCCTGTCTTTGCCTAAGGCATATTACAAGCACCTCAAGCCTTCTCTTCTCATATTTGACATTGGATTTGGATGTTGTATATTACAGTGTTCTTGTTGTGGTTGTTGTTCTGAAATTAAGTATGCAAAATAAAGAAGATGCAGTTTTTTTAAACAATAGATCAACAGCACAGATGCTGCAAAGACAAAATGGTAGGACATATTTAATAAACTTAAGGCACCCCAACAGAGATTTTTCACATTTCTAAGGAAAAGTAGATAAAATGAAACAGATATTTCCAAAATAACTCTTTTTAAAATCTAAGCAATGAGACAGAGGGATAGGGGAGGGAGCATTCATTATCAGATACCAAAAACCATTCCTACATGGCTTTGTCAGACTCAGAGAAAAAAACATTTCAAGGACAAAAACCAATTCTTCTTTCTGATTCACATACCAATTATGTAGTTTTTAGACTTATGAGTCTAGTGATCCCTTGACTTATGCGCACTATTACTGCACCAAGGGCAAGCAGTCCTCACAGGCACTGTTAAGGTGACTGCCAATTACAGATCTTCCTCAAGCACCCTTGTGACCACTGAGAAATTAGAAACTGAGTGGGGAGGTGCAAGACAGGGAGACTGATGACCCCACAAGCCTAGTAACCAAGCATACTGGCAAAAGAAAGAATGAGGTTGCAGTATGAACAATGCAAACGTTTTTAAATGAAGGCTTTTACCATTTTAATATGAGAAAACTTAAAAGCTTTGGCATTCCATTTTAGTTCAAAGTGATACAAACAGTGCTGTCAAACAGAAATATAATGCAAGCCACACATATAATTTAAGTTTTCTAGAAGTCACATTAAAAGAGGTAAAAATAAACAGATGAAATTAATTTTGATATTACATTTTATTTAATCTAGTATGTCCAACATATTATTTAAACATGCAGTAAATACAAAACTTTATTAATGAGGGATTTTTTTCACACTAAGTCTTTTTGAAATCTAGTGTGTATTTTATACTTATAGCACATCTAAACTTGTGCTAGTCAAATTTCAAGTTCTCACCAGCTACATGTGGCTAGTGGCCACTGCATTAGAGAGTATAGTTCTATAGCCATCACCATGACATTTATTCATTCACTCAGTAAATATATAATGAATGATTACTTTGAGCTGAACACTGTGCCAGGCATTAAGGATATAGCAGTGAAAAGAATTAACTCATCTCTGGTCAAATAGAGCTTGGTATTTGTCATCTTGGCAGGAACATATATAGTAAACAAGTGATTATCCAAATCTTCTATATACATAAAATCCTAAGTGACCGGATGACCAGTCAACCAGTCGCTATGATGTGCACTGTCCACCAGGAGGCAGACACTCAACACAGGAGCTGTCCCCTGGTGGTCAATGCATTACCACAGTGGGAACGCTACTCAACTGACTGACCTGTCCCAGTGGCAGCCCACCACCAGTCCAGTGACAGCCACTCACTCCTCAGTAGTCCTGCAGGCCCAATCTTCGAACAGTCCAGGCACTGATGAACGGCACCACAGGCACAATCCTGACAGTGCCACAATCCTCCCTAGATGCTCCACAAGGAAGAAATTATATAAAAGCGGCCACCAGGTGGCTCTCGACAACCAGCAGGAATGTCAGCGGGACAGATCTTGATCCTGGGCTGGCAAGGACATCCCACCACCCACCTGCCCAGAGGGCCAATCACATCCCAACCCCCTGCCACCCCCCTCAGGATGGGTGCCAGATGCAGGGCTCATGGCTGGCGAGCGCTGCTACAGCAGTGTGAGCCTCTCCCAATCGGGAATGACTGGTGCTAGCCCACGGCAGGCACAGCAGGGCCGGGTTGAACAGGAGCAGCAAGCAGGAGCAGCAGGGGGCATTGGAGTGTGAGTTCGGCCCAATCCCCACAGGTCACCCCGAGGGACCCCACCCATGCACAAATTCATGCACCGGGTCTCTAGTGCTTATAATAAAGTGTGATAAGGGAAATGTATAAAGTGCTACAAGAGTATATAACAGTGTGAGCCAAACAGTGAGGGAGTGGTTGTCAAGGGAATTTTCATGAAGAAGGAAAAATATAATTTGAGATTAGAAAGATGAATAGATGTTCATCAAGTTTGGGGGATGGAAGAAGGGTGGAAAAGTGGTCCAGGCAGTCCTTGAGGACCAGTTGAGGACAAGGAACTGAATGAATATCCATAAGCTGAGAGTACAATGTGTAAGGAGAAGAGTAGCAAACAATGAGGTCAAAGAGGCAGGAGGAATCAAGTCCATCAAGGATGGCTTCTATCATAAGAGTCAATGGCAGCTTTAGAAATAATGTTAGAGAGAGGTGCAACATAATCAGATTGCATATTAAGAAGATAAATTTGGCCCTAACCGGTTTGGCTCAGTGGATAGAGCATCGGCCTGCAGACTCAAGGGTCCCAGGTTCAATTCCAGTCAAGGGCATGTACCTTGGTTGTGGGCACATACCCAATAGGGGGCGTGCAGGAGGCAGCTGATCAATATTTCTCTCTCATCGATGTTTCTAACTCTCTATTCCTCTCCCTTCTTCTCTGTAAAAAATCAATAAAATAAATTTTTTTAAAAAGAAGATAAATTTGGGGATTTGGTCAAGATGACAAAGTAAGTGGAAGCTTCACTCACCTCCTCATATAACCACATAGACAGTAAAATCTTGGACATTTCTTTTAGAAATATTTTTTTCTGATATATCACCTTGGGCAAGGAAAACAAAAGAAAAAATAAACAAATGGAACTATGTAAATCTAAGAAGATTTTGCACAGCAAAGAAAACTATCAACAAAATGAAAAGACAACCCAACCCAATGAGAGAACATATTCACCAATGATACATCTGATAAAGGGTTAATATCCAAAATTTATAAAGAATCTATGTAACTTAACAACAAAAAAGCAAACAATCCAATTTTTAAAATGGGCAGAGAACTTGAATAGATGCTTCTCCAAAAAGGACATACAGATGGCCAATAGACATATGAAAAGATGTTCAACATCAGTAATCATCAGAGAAATTCAAATTAAAACCACAATGAAATACCACTGCACACCTTTCAAAATAGCTACCATCAATAAATCAACAAAAACATGTTGGCGAGGATGTGAAGAAAAGTGTTGTGTATTGTTGGTACAGCCACTGTACAAACAGTATGGAGGTTCCTCAAAAAATTAAAAATAGAATTGCTTTATGACTCAGTGATTTCACTTCTGGGAATATATCTGAAGAAACACAAAACACTAATTTGAAAGAATATATGCAACCCATGTTCACTGCAGTGCTATGCACAACAGCCATAATTTGAAAGCAGCCCAAGCGCCTATCAGTAAATGAGTGGATTAAAAAAAAGGCATGTACATTTATACAATACTAGAGGCCCGTTGCATGAAGGTTCGCACAATAGGCCTTCCTTCCCCTGGCTGCTGGCACTGGTTTTCCTCCGGCACCCGGGACCCAGGTTTTTGGTCTGGCCGCAAGGAAGCTTGGCTTCTCCACTGCAGTTGCTTCTCCTCTTCAGTCTTCAGTCTTCATTCTGTGCCTGAGTATGCAAATTAACCGCCATCTTTGTTGGGTTAATTTGCATAGTCCCTCTGATTGGCTGGTGGGCATAGCGGAGTGATGCCAATTTGCATGTTTCTCTTTTATTAGTGTTGATCATACTATTTGAATGTAAAAAAGAAAGAACCTTACCTTTTGCAATAACATGAATGGACCTGGAGAATATTATGCTAAATGAAATAAGTTAGTCAGAGAAACACCATATGATTTCACTTATATGTGGAATCTAGTAAACAAAACAAAATAGAAACAGACTCATAGATACAGAGACTTGACTTTGGGTGCTGAACACACACTACAATATACAGATGATGTATTATAGAACTGTACACTTGAAACACATATAATTTTATTAACCAATGTCACCCCAATAAATTCAATAAAAAAATTTTTTTAAAGGAGAGATATGGGAGAGCTTGAAAAAAGTAAATAAATAAAGGCATACAAGTCCAGGAAACACAGAATTCCAAACGAGATGAATCCAAAGAGGCTCACATCAAGACGCATAATTAAAATGGTAAAAGATAAAGACAAAGAGACAATCTTAAAAGCAAAAAGAGAAAGACAGTTACCTACAAGGGAGTTCACATAGACTGTCAATAAGTTTCCCAACAGAAACTTTGCAGGCCAGAGGGGTTGGCAGGAAATATTTTAACTGATAGAAAGCAAGGACCTACAAAGAAAACTACTCCTACTTAGCAAGACTATCATTTAAAATTGAAGGACAATAAAGAGTCTCTCAGACAAAAAACAGCAAAAGCAGTTTATCACCATCAAATCAATATTACAATAAATGTTAAAGGCACTGCTTTAAGAAGGAGAAGAGATGGGGGGAGGTACATAAATATGAATAATAAATTAGCAATAAATACATGCCTTCCCATGATCATTTTAAGTGTAAATGGATTAAATGCTCTAATCAAAAGACATAGAGTACACCAATCAGAAAGAATATATGCACCCCTATGTTCATAGCAGCACAATTTACAATAGCTAACATTTGGAAACAGCCCAAGTGCCCATCAGCTGGTGAGTAGATAAAAAAGCTGTGGTACATTTACACAATGGAATACTGCACAGCTGTAAAAAAGAAGGGACTCTTACCATTTGCAACAGCATAGCTAGACCTGGAGAGTATTATACTAAGAGAAATAAGCCAGTCAAAGAAAGATAAGTATCACATGATCTCACTCATATGTGGAATCTAATGAACAAAATAAACTAATGAACAAAATAGATCCAGAAACATAGAAGCATGGAACAGACAGACAAACTGCAAAGGTAGGTGTAGGTGGGGGGATAGGTGGGGGAGAGATTAACCAGGGAACTTATATGCATATAGGCATAGCCCATGGACACAGACAATAGTGTGGTTAAGGCCTGGGAGGGGCAGGTGAAGGTGGAGAGGATCAATGGAGAGCAAAAAAACAAAGGAAACATCTGTAATACTATCAATAATAAAGATAAAATAAAATTTTAAAAAGACATCGAGTAGCTTAATGGATAAGGAAACAAGACTCATATATACTGTTTACAAGAGACTCACTTCAGATTGAAATACACACACATACTAAAAGTAAAAAGATGAAAAAAGATATTTTATGCAAATTGAAACAAAAAGAAGCTGGGGTAGCAATACTTTACAAAATAGACTTACAAAAATCATACAAAATAGACTTTAAAACAATATATATAGTAAGAGACAAAGAAGGACATTACATAATGATAAAGGAGTCAATCCAACAAGAGGATAGAAACCCTGTAAACATTTTGCATCTAAAAGAGGAACATCTAAATATATAAAGCAAATCTTTATGGACATAAAGGGAGAAATTGACAGCAATACAGTCATACTAGAAGACTTTAACTTGCATTGACATCAATGGATATATCTTCCAGACAGAAAATCAACAAGAAAACAGCAGCTTTAAGTGAAACAATACAGCAGAAGGATTGAATTTATAATTTTAGAGCATTTCATCCCCAAACTTCAGAATATACATTCTTTTCAAGTGCATAGGAAACATTTTCCAGGATAGAATACATGTTAGGCCACAAAGCAAGTCCCAATAAATATAAGAAAATTGAAATCATATCAAGCATCTTCTCTGACCATAGTGGGATGAAACTAGAAATCAATTACAAGATAAAAAAAAAAACAACTGTAAAACAAAACAGATCCAGAGACAGAGAAGCATTGATCAGATGCTCAAACCTCAGAGAGAAAGTAGGGGAGGGTGGGGGTAAGGGGGAGAGATCAACCAAAGGACTTGTATGCATGCATATAAGCCTAACCAATGCACACAGACACCAGGGGGATGAGGGCATGGGGGGGAGGGCAGTGTGGGGATGAGAACACATATGTTGTTTGTAGTTTGCATTCATCTCCAGGGATCTGTTGCTGGAATTTGTTGAGATTAGTGGCTGTTCTATTGGAGTTTTCTCCCCATAGAAATAGTTTCTTCCCCTCTTCTATTTCATTCTCTTTCTTTTCTCTTACTTTTTTTTTCCTTTTCCCAATTTCATTTTTGTACTCCTTTTTTCTTTCTCTCTTTTTTCTTTTTCTCTTCTTTCTTCTTTATCCCCTAATTCTCTTTGATCTGGTGGTCACCTTTATTTGGGGTTATTAGTATCGTGAATACATTTGTGTTCAGTGCCTTGTTGTGTTGTATTTTGTGCCTTTAAATCAACGCAGCAGAGAGAGAACTACATAACCAAACACCTGGAGAAGAGAGATCATGGGGAGACAAAGAAACAGCCCACATATGAAAGAAAAACAGCCATCACCAGAAAAGGAAGTAAACAAAATGGAGGCAATGGAGGCAAGCAACCTGTTAGAGAAAGAATTCAGAGAAATGGTCATAAGGTGGATGAAAAGAATGGAAGACAAATTCAACAATATCTAAGAACCAAAAGGAAATGAAGAAGAACCAAGAAGAAATGAAAAATGACATCACTGCTATAAAGAACTCAAGAGAAAGCATCAACAGTAGACTAGAAGAAGCAGAGAACCACATCAGTGAGCTAGAAGACAAGGTAGGAAAAAATACCCAAGCAGAGCAGCTTCTAGAGAAAAAAAATTAAAAAGCAGGAGGAGAGCCTAAGAGAACTTTGGGACAACACAAAACGAAACAACATCTGAATAATAGGGGTGCCAGAAGGAGAGGAAACTGAGCAAGGAATAGAAAACCTGTTTGAAAAAATAATGACAGAAAACTTCCCTGATATAGGGAAGAAAAAACTCACACAAATCCAAGAAGCTCACAGAGTCCCAAATAAAATGAACCCCAAAAGACCGACGCCAAGGCACATTATAATTAAATTGGCAAACACCAACGACAAAGCAAGAATCTTAAAAGCGGCCAGAGAGAGACAGAAAGTTACTTACAAAGGATCCCCCATCAGACTAGCGACGGATTTCTCAACAGAAACACATCATGCAAGAAGGGACTGGAATGAAATATACAAAGTCATACAAAGGAAGGGTCTGAATCCAAGAATACTATACCAAGGCTATCAATCAAAATTGAGGGTGAAATCAAGAGCTTCACAGACAAAAAAGGTCTACGGGAGTTTATTACCACCAAACCAGCAATGCAAGAAATGCTAAAGGGTCTGCTGTAAAAAGAAAAAATAGGAAACAAAGAAGGAACACAGGGGTAAAGAATAAAAATGGCGACAAACAAGTATCTATCAATAATAACTTTAAATGTAAATGGATTAAATGCCCCAATCAAAAGACATAGAGTAACTGAGTGGATAAGAAAACATGATCCATTTATCTGCTGTCTATGGGAAACTCACCTCAGAAAAAAAGACGTACACAGACTGATGGTGAAGGGATGGAAAAAGTTTTTTCAGGCGAATGGAAATGAAAAAAAAGCTGGGGTAGCAATACTTATATCTGACAAATTAGATCTCAAAGTGAAGGACATAAAAAGAGATAAGGAAGGCCGCTTCATAATACTAAAGGGAACAATCCAACAAGAAGAAATAACTCTGGTAAACATATACGCACCCAATATGGGAGCACCCAAATACATAAGAAAACTTCTGGAGGGGATCAAGGGAGAGATTGACAGCAATACAATCATAGTAGGGGACTTTAACACCCCACTATCACCATTGGACAAATCCTCTAAACAAAAAATCAGCAAAGAAACATCAATCCTAAATGACTCACTAGATCAGATGGACTTAACTGACATCTTCAGAACATTTCATCCCAAAGCCACAGAATATTCATTCTTCTCAAGTCCACATGGGTCATTTTTAAAGATAGATCATATATTGGGTCACAGGTAAAATCTCTTCAAATTCAAGAAGATAGAAATCATATCAAGCATCTTCTCAGATCACAATGGCATAAAAATGGAAATCAACCACAATAAAAACAATCCAAAAAAAGCAAACACATGGAGACTAAATAGCATGCTATTAAACAATGACTGGGTTACCAGAGAGATCAAAGAATAAAAAACATCATGGCAACAAACGACAATGAAAACACAACAATCCAAAACCTATGGGATACAGCGAAAGCAGTCTTGAGAGGGAAGTTCATAGCTCTACAAGCCTACTGCAAAAAACAAAAAACAATAATTATAAATTACCTAACCCTACAACTCAAAGAGTTAGAAAGAGAGCAACAAGAAAAGCCCATTGTAAGCAGAAGGAAAGAAATAAAGATCAGAGCGGAGATAAATGACATAGAGACCAAAAAAACAATGCAAAAGATCAACAAAACCAAGAGCTGGTTCTTTGAAAAGATAAACAAGATTGAAGAACCTCTAGCCAGGCTCACCAAGAAACAAAGAGAGAGGACCCAAATAAAATCAGAAATGAAAGAGGAGAAATAACAACAGATCCCACAGAAATACAAAGGATTGTTAAAAAATACTATGAACAAGTCTACTCCAACAAACTAGACAACCTGGAGGAAATGGACATATTCCTAGAAAAATACAACCTTCCAAAATTAATCAGGAAGAATCTAAAAATCTCAATAGGCCAATAACTATGGAAGAAATGGAAGCAGTAATCAAAAAGCTTCCAGGAAACAAAAGCCCGGGCCAGACGGCTTCACGGGGGAGTTTTACCAAACATTCAAGGAAGAACTAAAACCTATCCTCCTCAGACTATTCCAAAAAATTCAAGAGGAAGGAACACTTCCAAGCTCATTCTATGAAGCCAGCATCACCCTAATACCAAAACCAGACAAAGACAACACAATGAAAGAGAATTACAGGCCAATATTCCTCATGAACATAGATGCCAAAATCCTCAACAAAATCCTAGCAAATCGGATCCAGCAGTACATCAGAAAGATCATACACAATGACCAAGTAGGATTTATCCCAGGGATGCAAGGGTGGTACAATATCTGCAAATCAATAAATGTAATACATCACATAAACAAATTGAGAGATAAAAACCACATAGTCATATCAATTTATGCAGAAAAAGCATTTGACAAAATCCAACACCCTTTCTTGATAAAAACTCTCAGCAAGGTAGGAATAGAAGGATCATACCTCAACATTATAAAAGCCATATATGACAAACTCACAGCCAACATCATAACCAATGGGAAAACTAAAACCATTTCCCCTAAAAACAGGAACAAGACAGGGATTCCTCCTCTCACCACTCCTGTTCAACATAGTACTGGAAGTACTAGCCATTGTGATCAGACAAGAAAAAGAAATAAAAGGCATCCAAATTGGAAAAGAAGTAAAACTGTCCTTATTTGCATATGACATGATACTGTACATAGAGAACCCTAAAGACTCCATCAAAAAATTATTAGACTTAATAAATGAATTCGGCAATGTAGCAGGATACAAAATTAATGCCAAGAAATCTATGGCATTTTTTTACACCAATAGTGAACTTACAGAAAGTGAGACTAAAAAAGCAATCCCATTTACCATCGCACCAAAAAAATTAAGATACCTAGGAATAAATTTAACTAAGAAGGTAAAAGACTTATATGGGAAAAACTACAGGACACTGAAAAAAGGGATAGAGGAAGACATAAACAGATGGAAGAACATACCGTGTTCATGGATTGGTAGAATCAACATCATCAAAATGTTCATACTATCCAAAGCAATCTATAGATTCAATGCAATCCCCATTAAATTACCAACAGCATATTTCACAGATCTAGAATGAACGCTCCAAAAATTCATCTGGAATAAAAAAAGACCTCAAATAGCTGCAGCAATCCTGAGAAAAAAGAACAAAGTAGGTGGAATCTCAATATCAGATATCAAGCTGTATTACAAAGCCACTGTTCTTAAAACAGCATGGTACTGGCACAAGGACAGACATATAGATCAATGGAATAGAATAGAGAACCCAGAAATCAACCCAAACCACTATGCCCAATTAATATTTGACAAAGGAGGAAAGAACATACAGTGGAGTCAAGACAGTCTCTTCAATAAATGGTGTTGGGTAAATTGGACAGATACATGCAAAAAGATGAAACTAGACCACCAACTCACACCATACACAAAAATAAACTCAAAATGGATAAAAGACTTAAACGTAAGACGGGAAACCATAAAAATACTAGAGGAATTCACAGGCAGCGAAATCTCAAACATATGCTGAAAGAATTTCTTCTCTGGCACTGCTCCTAGGGCAATGGAAACTAAAGAGAAAATAAACAAATGGGACTACATCAAAATAAAAAGCTTTTGCACAGCAAAGGAAACCATCAACAAAACAACAAGAAGGCCCACTGCATGGGAGAACATATTTGCCAACGATATCTCCGATAAGGGTTTAATCTCCAACATTTACAGGGAACTCATGCAACTGAACAATAGGAAGATAAACAATCCAATCAAAAAAATGGGCAACGGACCTAGATAGACACTTTAGAAAGAGGACATACAGAAGGCCGAAAGACATATGAAAACATGCTCAAAGTCACTAATTATACAAGAGATGCAAATCAAAATGACAATGCGGTATCATCTCACACCTGCCAGAATGGCTATCATCAACAAATCAACAAACAACAAGTGCTGGAGAGGATGTGGAGAAAAAGGAACACTCGTGCACTGCTGGTGGGAATGCAGACTGGTGCAGCCACTGTGGAGAACAGTATGGAGCTTCCTCAAAAAACTAAAAATGGAACTCCCATTTGACCCAGTGATCCTACTTCTAGGAATATATCCCAAGAAACCAGAAACACCAATCAGAAAGTATATATGCATCCCTATGTTCATAGCAGTACAATTCACCATAGCTAAGATCTGGAAACAGCCTAAGTGTCCATCAGCAGATGTGTGGATTAAAAAAAACTGTGGTACATCTACACAATGGAATACTACGCTGCGGTAAAAAAGAAGGAACTCTTGCCATTTGCAACAGCATGGATGGAACTGGAGAGCATTATGCTAAGTGAAATTAGCCAGTCAGAGAAAGATAAATACCACATGATCTCACTCATTTGTGGAATATAGAGAACTACATAGACTGATGAACAGGAACAGATCCAAAGACAGAGAAACAGCGATCAGACTATCTATCCCCAGAGGGAAAGTAGGGGAGGGTGGGGGTAAGGGGAAGAGATCAACCAAAGGACTTGTATGCATGCATATAAGCCAAACAAATGGACATGGACAACAGGGGGATGAGAACATGAGTGGGGGGTGGGGAGGTGGGTTGGGGGTTAATGGGGGGATGAGGACACATTTGTAATACCTTAACCAATAAAGAAATTAAAAAAATAAAAATAAAAATAAATGAACACACAACCCAAAAGTTATGGGACACAGCAAAAGCATCCTAAGAAAAAAATTCAGCCCCAGCCTGTTTAGCTCAGTGGTTATAGCATTGGCCTTCGCACTGAAAAGTCTTGGGTTCGATTCCAGTCAAGGACATGTATTTCAGTTGCAGGCTCAATCCCCAGCCCAGTTGGGGCATGTGGGAAAGACAACCAATTGATGTGTCTCTCTCACATAGATGTTTCTCTCTCTCTCTGTCTTTCCCTCTCCCTTCCATTTTCTAGAAGTTAATGGAAAAAATATCCTCAGGTGAGGATTAACAAAAAAATAAAAGAAAAGAAAGAAATTCATATTAATGTAGACCTACCTCGAGAAGCAAGGAAAATCTCAAGTAAATAATCTAACATAACATGTAAAGGAACTAGGAAAAGAACAATATACAAAGCAAAAAGGAGTAGAAGGGAGAAAATAATAAAGATTAAGCAGAAATAAACAAAATAAAGTCTAAAAACATTACAAAAGATCAATAAAACCAAGAGCTGGTTCTTTGAAAAGATGAACAATATTGACAAACCTTTAATAAGCCTCAAGAAAAAGGGGGGGGGAGAATGTAATACTTTCAACAATAAAGAATTTTTCAAAAAGGAGAGGACTCAAATAAATAAAATTAGAAATGAAAGAGAGAAATGACCACTGACACCATAGGAACACAAAGGATTATAAGAAAATACATACAATATGACAACATATTGGACAATCTGGATGAAATGGATAAATTCCTAGAAACATTTAATCTTCCAAGAACGAGTTAAGGAGAAACAGAAAATCTGAACACACCAATTACAACGAACAAAATTGAAGCATTAATCAAAAAATTCCCACTCTTTCCCATCTTGCAAGATGGCGGGTGAAAGGAAAACTGAGAAGCCGGATACTAAGGAGAAGAAGCCTAAAGCCAAGAAGGCTGATGCTGGCAGCAAGGTTAAGGCACCTAAGAAGGGGAAGCCCCACTGCAGCCGAAACCCCATCCTTGTCAGAGGAATTGGCAGATATTCCCGGTCGGCTATGTATTCCCGAAAGGCCATGTACAAGAGGAAGTATTCGGCAGCTAAATCCAGGATTGAAAAGAAAAAGAAGGAGGAAGTTCTTGCTACTGTCACAAAACCAGTTGGTGGCGACAAGAATGTTGGTCCCGAGTGGTTAATCTCCGCAAAATGCCTAGATATCATCCTACTGAAGATGTGCCTCGAAAGCTGTTGAGCCATGGCAAGAAACCCTTCAGTGAGCATGCAAGGAGATTGCGGGCCAGCATCACTCCTGGGACCACTCTGATCATCCTCACTGGGCGCCACAGAGGCAAGAGCGTGGTTTTCCTGAAGCAGCTGAACAGTGGCTTGCTACTTGTGACTGGACCTCTGTCCCTCAATCGAGTGCCTCTGCACCAGAAATTTGTCATCACCACCTCCACCAAAATTGATATCAGTGGTGTGAAAATCCCCAAAGATCTCACTGATGCTTACTTCAAGAAGAAGCTGTGCAAGCCCAGACACCAGGAGGGTGAGATCTTCAACACAGAGAAAGAGAAATACGAGATTACAGAACAGCACAAGTTGACCAGAGGCTGTGGACTCACAAATTCTGCCAAAAATCAAAGCTGTTCCTCAGCTCCAGGGCTATCTCCGCTCTCCGTTCACTCTCACCAATGGGCTTTATCCTCACAAACTGGTGTTCTGAATTTCTTATAAGAACCCGATTAAATAGCTGAAAGAAAAAAAATTCCCAGCAAACAAAAGCCCTGGACCAGATGGCTTCACAGGTGAATTTTACCAAACATTCAGAGAGGAGCTAGCACCTATCCTTCTTAAACTGTTCCCAAAAATTCAAAAGGAGGGATGACTCCCAAGCTCATTTTACGAGGCTAGCATTATCCTGATTCCAAAACCAGACAAAGACAAATGTAGAATCTAAAGAACATAATAAACAAACAGAAACAGACTCATAGATAAGAGAAAAAACTGAGGGTTGCCAGATTGGGGATTGGTGCATTTGGGAAGCTAGGTGAAAACGGATAAGGGACTAACATGTACAAATTGGCAGTTACAAAATTGTCATGAGGATGTAAATACAGCACAGGAAATACAATCTATGTATGGTGCCAGAAGGGTACTTAAATTATCGGGGATCACTTCATAAATTATATTAATTGTCATATTATATTAATATGTCTTACACATGAAACTAGAATAAAATAATGTTAAATGTCAACTGTAATTGAAAAAATAGATGATAGATAGATAGATGATGATGATGATAGATAGATAGATAGATAGATAGATAATCAATAGATAGATAGATAAAGCTGAATGCACATGGTAGGCACTTTGCACCTAGGCATGTAATATTCAAACTGCAGAAAATCAAAGGCACAGAGAAAATCCTGAAAGAAGCCAGGGAGGGAAAGAAGCATTACTTGGAGAGGAGTAAGGATAAGATTATTTTGGATTTCTGTTCAGAAGCCATGCAGGCAAAAATATAGTGGAATGAATTGTTTATAGTGCTGAAAGAAAAAAAATCACCAACCTAGAAAACTGTGTTCTGTAAAATTATCCTTTAAAAAAGATGGGGAAACAAATACTTTCTCAAACAAACAAAATTTGAGAAAATTACACATCAGTAGACATGTCTTGCAAGAATTTAGAAGATTTATTTAGATGGAAGAAAAATAATACAGGTAGAATCACAGGTCTACATGAAAAAGAAAGAGCATTAGAGAAGGGATAAAGGTAAAATAAAATATTTCATTTTACTTATTTTTAATTGATCAATAGATAAAAGTTTGTTCAAAATAATAATAGCAACAATGTATTGTGTGATTATAGCTTATGGATAAGTGATATAAATGAAAGCAGTGTTCTAAGAGATGGGAAGGAGGAATTGGGAATACTCAGTTATAAGATATTTTACAACCGGTAAGTGGTATAATGTTATTTGAAAGTAGGCCTGAATTAGTTGTAAATGTATATTGCAAACCCAATGGTAAGTACTCAAAAATTTTAAGAAGTAGAATTGATATGTTATAAGAGGAGGCAAAATGGAATCATATAAAATGCTCAACTAAAGCCAAAGAACACTAAAGAGAGAGGAAGACAAAAAAAGAACAACAGACAATGAACAGAGAACAATAACAAGATAGATATTATCCAAATATATAAAAAAATAACTTTAAATGTCAAGGTCTAACTACAAAAGTTAAAGAACAAAGACTGCCATAAGGAATCAAAAACAATACCCAAGTGTATATTGTGTATAACAAACCTATTTTAAAGGCATAACTTTTTGAAAACTAAAGATGGAAAAATATGTACCATTCTAACATTAATATAAAGATTGTGAGAGTAATTATATCAATTTCAGACAAAATAGCCTCAGAACAAAAAAAGTCATCAGTGTTTTCCATATGTTCAAGAGGAAAGGAGGGGTGAATAGGTGAAGCATGGGGGACTTTTTGGGCTGTGACACTATTCTGTATGATACTGTCATGTGTATACATAACATCATACATTTGTCAAAGCTCATAGAACTACACAACAAAAAGAGCGAACCCTAATGTAAAGTATGGACTTTAGTTAATAATAATGTAATGATAATCAAGTGTAGCAAATGCACCACACTAATGCAAGCTATTAATAGTGAGGAACACTTTATGAGGGAGGCAAAGGCATATATATGAACTCTCTGTACTCTAGACTGCAATCAGCCCTATCCACCTGCCCCAGTGCCTGTATACATGAGATTACTTTCATATTTCAGAGCAAAGTTAGGGAAAACTGTTTTTATAACCTGCTGGTCTCCCCTCCCCCAGCCCAACTGATCTGCCCTGGTTGCTAGGTACCTGTTGTAGGTTTCTAAGTGTTTAGTTGTGGCCCACAGAATACTGACAGGCAAGAGGCAGAGCTGTGAACCCAACCAGACATGAAGGGCCTGCTGCCCCCACTGCATCCACCTTCCAACTAATCCTGGAGCACTGTGTGGTGCTTTGCTGGTGATTTCTGAAAGCTTGAAACACATCCCAGGTCTCCCTGTGTTCCCCTGGGTGATCCTGGTATGTGCTGTTGTGACAGTGTCTTTGATAGTGAAGAGATGACACACTCTAAGAAGTGTGAAGACACTAGGCAAAAGGTGTTCTTCCATGATGAAGTCTATGGAAAATGTAGTGAGAATGTTGGGCCAGTGATAAAAGCCAATGACTGTCAGGACATCTGGGGTGGAGGCCAGTCCTCCCACATTACAGACCTTGTTCTAGTTGGCATTGAATATATACCTGAACAGGTCATCACTTCAGGATATGGTCCACTTCTGAAAATTCACACCTAGAAAGTGAGATTCAGCAGCTGAAACTGAAACTTCGAATTCTGCCTGAACAACATCAGAAAAAACTATTTGAGGAGGAAATAAGCTGCTTAGAATGTGTGTGGGGTAGGGATGGGGGGCGTGGCTTCTCAACTTGTGTAGAAACATGAACTCCACACATCAGATTCGCAACTTCTACGGGAAGATGGCTGAAGACATGGGCAATAAATTGGAGAGAAGCACTTCCTACTATTGAACAAAGACCACCTTCCATGTGAAAAGGGATCAAGGAACCTGAATGGCAGCCGTGCTGACGGAGAGAAAGCTCGGGGAGCTAAGAAAAGAAAATTATTGCAACAGGTAAATGCAGGCCAAGGTGGAGTCCCAAGTTCCAGCATTTCCTAGCAGCCCTTTTACTCCTGCTGCTTCACAGACGCCCGAAAGTGTCAGTGGATCCCCTTGGTCATCAGACCCCCCAGGAAAGAGGAGGGTCATACAAGAAAGAACTCAAGAACCCAGAGTCAATTGCAGGTTTGACTCAGTTTCCACAGCAGCTGGGGTGAAAGCCCCAACCACGGCAGAACATCTGTATTGTTTTCTCTTTAAAGTAATTTTTATTTATCTCTTTTTAGTTTAGCTACTATCATTTAATATCTGGGATGTAGATTCAATAGGACGTGATACTCAGGTGGATGTGAGTAGTGAGGGAAAGGGATGTCACCTAGGTTGGCATGAGCAACCAAGAAAACAGTAGGGCCATTTGATGAGCTGAATACGTAATGGAAGAGCAAATTGGAGATAGAAGAGTATGAGTTCTATTTTGAACACGTTCATTTTGAGGTGCCTATAATATATCCAAGAAGGAATATCATTTAGAGTTGGACCTGGAAATAGATTTAAGCTAAAAGTTTAACTTTAGGGGACTTTGGCAGGAAAATCTGAAGCCTCAGGAACAAGTGAAATCACCTGTGGAAATAATCAAGGGATGAATCCTGAGAATCTTCACATAAAGACTGAGTAGTGAAGAAAACCCCAAGGTGACAGAGAAGTGTTCAGGGAAGTCAGAAGACAAAAATAGAGAACAGCAACAGGACAGGGAAAACAAGAGTTTGTTCTAGAAAGAAATGAGTGGGGACTATGTGAAAAGCTCATAAAAAATCGAGTAAGATAATCACTAAGAATTGTACACTGGGCTTATAAACAAGACAACTTTGTAAGAGCAGTTTCAATGGAGTGGTGGGGACAACTGAGTCAGAAAATTCAGGCAGAATATATGAACAACTCTGAACAATCTGGTTATGACAGTAAAGTAAGAGTCAAGGCAGAAGCCTCACCTCCATCCTCCATTCTCTGTGATCATGCCTCTGTAAATGTCAGACCCACCATAAAATCAGCATTGACACATGCATAGTTATAGCTATCCACAAAAGGTCTGCCTATAGCTAAAGCCAAACATAATACCCACAGTGGGGAAGGAAACTAAATATTATGAGGTGATTGTTTGTCATCAAAAGAGTAGCTCATTTGGTTGAAGCATTGTCCCATTCACCAAAAGGTTGCCAGTTTGATTCCTGGTCAGGGCATATACCTGGGTTGTGGGTTCAATCCCTGGTTAGGACACTTACAGAAAGCAATCAATGTTCTCTCTCTCTGTCTCTCTCCTCTTCCCTCCTCTCTCCAAGCATGTCTTCAAGTGAGGATTGAAAAAAAAAAAGGTACTTCCTTTTTGAGAAACTCCCAATTGTATAAGAATTGGCACTGTGGTCAGAAGATTTTCCTAAAACACCCTTCTGTTGCTAAGAAACTTCTAGTCTATACAAGTACACACATGTAAGTATACTCCTGGCCTGTGGTGATCTTCATTATTCCCTATTTTCCTACATTTGGAACCACTGAGGGGGAAAATGGCCATGGACAGGCCAGTGAGACATAAATGATAAAGAAAGAAAGATGGAATAAAACTTAATCACTGGGTTTGGGAACTAAAGGGCAGCTTGTCAACTCATTTCTAAGATTCTTAGCAGATTGTCTGTAGTCAGAAAATATAGAGTTTTCATAGGTTTTAAAACCTCAAAAGACACCATGGTGGGGGAAAAAGAAGCTGATCTCAGATATGCCTGGATTTAATTCTGGTGCCGACTCACTATTGTATGTTCTTGGGAAAATCACTGCCACAGGGTGAGCTTCAATTTCCTCAGCCAAAGAAAGGGTCTGATCTCTCTCTTATAGTTTGGGGTGAAAATTAAATGAAATAATGCTTAGGATGGAAAGTGCTCAGTGAGCTGTTGGGCACGTAATAGTTATAGATTCTCAAAAAATATTTTTCCCTATAAGAGGTTTCTGATCCTTCTTATTCTTTAATCAAAAATGTCCTTTAAGTATGCGTTAAATGGCATGGATAGGAGGTGTGTGATAGCACTTACTCTCTCAGCAAAAAGAATCTATGTGAAAATTATAAGACATCCAGTAACCAAGCAAGTTATTATATAAACATATTCTGAAGGAGTTAGAGAAATTCTGAAATCACACCAGTGATTATTACCTGACAGATGAATGAATAAAACAGGCAGTCCATGACCCTATCATTTCAAATTCTCTAGAAAAGAACCAGGTCTAGTACCCTCTAGTATAATTCCATACACACACACACACACACACACACACACACACACACAAGATTTTGTCATTAATATCCTCCTTAACACAAGAAGAACCAATGGGATTTTCCCACTTCTTCATGTTCAATTTCAG
The DNA here is from genome assembly GCF_000147115.1 of Myotis lucifugus. NCBI lineage: Eukaryota > Metazoa > Chordata > Mammalia > Chiroptera > Vespertilionidae > Myotis > Myotis lucifugus. Next base: position 4,643,927 of record NW_005871129.1, read on the forward strand.
AACCACAGTTAAACAACTGGTTTTTTTAAATAAGGTTTTAACATCATAGGAAATATTTTTTAAAGTTTCATTTCATTCAATGATTTGGAAATTAGTGAGCCTGTATTCTGCTTCCTTGTCCACTATCTTAGATTTTGAACTACTGACCATTTATCTAAATCTAAGGATCAGTTGGAATGCTCTGAAATAAATCTCTCAGATCTTTAGAGGAAGACATATTCTAAGACAATACTCATCTCCCTTGCTCTTCCAGCCACACAATCAGTGATAGACATTGGGTTAATCCCAGATTTTGAAACATTTCCCTCCAGAAAGCATACAAAATGCTGTGAGTGAAAAGAATACCATTTCAGAGTTAAATGTTTAATCAAACTTAATGTACTTTTATTTAGAGTAAATCAATGAGTAATTCAATATTTTTTACAAACTACTTTTCACTCTCTTCATGACCAAGCCAGACTTGGGACAAAAAGCAAGTACAGACTTGTCCTTATTAAAGGCCATTTTTGTCATGATCCAAACCAGTTGGAAACCCAGGTGATGACTACTAAATTAAAGACAGATTCTTACATGTGGAAGTTAAGGTTTCCCACATCTGGCTCATTTCATCCTCCACATCGTCCTTATATAGACATTACAATAAAACTGACTTTAGCTACTACCCATTTCCTAAACATACCTCTCACTCTTTCTCATCTTATACTCTACTAATGCTGTCACCTTTGTCTGGACTGGCTTCCTTCATCTATTCAAACCTATCCATCCTCCAATTCCCAGTTCAATGCCCCCTCCTCTATGAAATTTCCAGGTCAACAGAGCCAGAGATGAATTCTTTCTCCACTGAATGGCCACATCACTCAGACTATATCTGCCATGGTGCTTTGCACATACCAAACTTAACTATACATGTGGAAATGGAATCCATCTGTCCTGCTGGTTGTAAGTTTCTTGATAGCAAAAATCATGCATACATGTTATAATTCTCTGCAAATAATAAGTACCTTATAAATAATGCATTGAATAAATAATAATCTCTGTTTTAAGAAGTCTTACCAAATGTCCTAAATTATTAATCATATATTTCCCCATTTCCAATTTGCCTAACACTCAAGGGCTGTGTGAAAGAATAGGCAAAGATGTCTCAGAAGATGGCGGCTGGAAGTGAGGGAGTGAAAGGGGAGTGTGTGGACATGTGTGGTGTGCGTGTGTGTGTGAGCGAGGGACAGTAAGATCCTGCAAGACTCTCAGGGGCTGGCAGACTGGGCTATCTTGGACAGGGAACTCCTGATACCACTGCAGGCACTCCCGGGTGGCCGGTGCTGGCACAGAAACTAAGCCATCTTGAAGGGCAGAACTGCTATGACTAGGATCCCAGCCTCACCACCACCCAAACAGGCCTCAATGAAAACTAAGACCCTACAGCCAATCTGGACAAAGACCTGCTACCACAGCTGTAGACTCACAGGCACTGACTCCACCCATACTGGTCTCAGGCTCATGTGAGTCCCAGAGTGTGTTCCCCTCCTGCCTATGTGCCCTAGCAGCACAGGTCCCATGCATCCCAAGCCAACCCCTGACTGTTGGCACACACGGACCCCACCTGGACCGCAGTGGCCACATCTCCTGGACACCAAAGCCAAAACCCTGACTGTCAGCATGCGCAGACCACACCCTGACCACAGCCATCACATCTCCCAGGCACCCAGCCAGCCACCTGACTATCAGTGTGCACAACGCTTCCACCAAGCCCGCCGCTCAGGCCCCACGCAACTGGGCGCCTGGACCCTTCAACAACAGCTGAAATGGGGAGACAAAAAAGCAACACCCAAATGAAAGAAAAGGAGGAATCAGCCACCCCCACCCCCGCCCAGAAAACAGAACTAAATGAAACAGAGGCATGCAGTTCATAAACCAGATGGATGAGAAAATCAACAACCTATGTAAGAACCAAGAAGAAATCAAAAGTGATATAGCTACAACAAGAAACACGATGGAAGGCTTCAACAGTAGAATAAGAATTAGTGAACTAGAAAATAGGGCAGAAAAACAAGCCCAATCTGAACAGCAACTGGAGAAAAAAAATAGAAAGCAGGAGGAGATCCTAAGGGAGCTTTGGGACAACCTGAAATGAAGTAACATACATATAATAGGGGTGCCAGAAGGACAAAAAGAGAAGCAAGGATTAGAGAACTAATTTGAAGAAATAATAACAGAAAACTTCCCTGATATGGGGAAGAAAAAAGTCACCCAAGCACAGAGAGTACCAAACAAGATGAACCCCAAAAGACACACCCCAAGACATTTCATAATCACAATGGCAAATGTTAACAATAAAGAGAGAATCTTAAAGGCTACAAGAGAGACAGAGAGTAACCTACAAAGGATCTCCCATTAGATTATCAAATGATTTCTCAACAAAAACACATCAGGCCAGAGGGAATGGAATGAAGTATACAACGGGATGCAAAGCAAGGGACTGAATCTAAGAATACTCTATCCAGCAAGGCTATCATTCAAAATTGAAGGGGCAATCAGGAGCTTCACAGACAAAAAAGGGCTAAGGGAGTTTATCACTACCAAGCCAGCAATGCAAGAAATGCTAAAAGGACTTCTGTAAGAAGAAAAAAAAAGAAGGGAAGGTGGGGGAGAAGGAACACAGGCACCAAAAATATAAATGACTACAAACAAGTACCTATCAATAATAACTTTAAATGTAAATGGACTAAATGCCCCAATCAAAAGACATTGAGTGGCTGAATGGATAAGAAAATATGACCCATATATATTCTGTCTACAAGAGACCCATACAGACTGAAAGTGAAGAAATGGAAAAATATCTTTCAGGCAAAAGGAAATGAAAAAAAAACTGGATGGGGTAGCAATACTTATATCTGACAAAATAAACCTCAAAGTGAAGGCCATAACAAGAGATAAGGAAGGCCACTTCATAATACTAAAGAGATCAATACAACAAGAGAATATAATCCTGGTAAACATCTATGCACCCAATGCAGGAGAACCCAAATATAAAAAAAAATTCTGGAAGATATCAATGGAAATATTAATACCAATATGATCATAGTAGGTGACTTTAATACTCCACTGACATCCTCTAGACAAAAAAAAATCAGCAAAGAAACAGCAATCCTAAATGACTCACTAGAAAAGATGGACTTAATTGACATCTTCAGAATATTTCACCCCAAAGCTACAGAATATACATTCTTCTCAAATGCACATGGAACATTTTCAAAGACAGATCATATATCAGGTCACAGTCAAAGTCTCTCCAGAAGACTGAAATCATATCAAGTATCTCCTCAGACCACAACGGCATAATATTAGAAATAAACTACAATAAAAACAATCCAAAAAACTCAAACACTTGGAGGCTGAATAGAATGCTATTAAACAATGATTGGTTAATGAAGAGATCAAAGGAGAAATTAAAAACATCCTGGAAATGAATGGCAATGAAAACACAACAATCCAAAACCTATGGGACACAGTGAAACCAGTCGTGAGAGGGAAGCTCATAGCATAACAAGCCTACCTCAAAAAACAAGAAAAAATGGTAATAAATTGTCCAACTCTACAGCTTAAAGAATTAGAAAGAGAGCAACCAGAGAAGCCCACAGTGAGCAGAAGAAAGGAGATAATAAAGATCAGAGAAGAAATAAATGACATAGAGATTAAAAAAAAAACAATACAAAAGATTAATGAAATCAAGAGCTGGTTCTTTGAAAGGATAAACAAGATTGATGAGCCTCTAGCCAGGCTCACCAAGAAGCAAAGAGAGAGGACCCCCCAAAAAAAACAAAATAAAAAATGAAAGAGGCAAAATAACAACAGACCCCACAGAAATACAAAGCATTGTAAAAAAAAAAATACCATGAACAACTCTATTCCAACAAACTAAACAACCTACAGGAAATGGACATATTCCTAGAAAAATAGGACCTTCCAAAACTCAAACAAGCAGAGTCAAAAAATCACAACAGGCTGATAACCAAGGAGGAAATTGAAGCAGTCATCAAAAAACTTTCAACAAACAAAAGCCAGGAGCCAGACAGGGGCATTTTACCAAATATTCAAAGAAGAACTAAAACCTATCCTTCTCAAACTATTCCAAAAAATTCAAGAGGAAGGCACACTTCCAAGCTCTTTCTATGAAGCCAGCATTACTCTAATCCCAAAACCAGATAAGGACACCACAAAGAAAGAGAATTACAAGCCAATATCCCTGATGAACATAGATGCTAAAATCCTCAACAAAATTCTAGCAAATCAGATCCAGCAATACATTAGAAAGATCATACACCATGATCAAGTGGGATTTATTCCAGAGATGAAAGGTTGGTACAATATCCACAAATCAATGAACGTGATATATCACATAAACAAACCGAGAGACAAAAATCACATAATCATACCAATTGATGCAGAAAAGACATTTGACAAAATCCAACACACTTTCCTGAAAAAAACTTTCAGCAAAGTGGGAATTGAGGGATCATACCTCAACATAATAAAAGCCTTATATGACAAACCTACAGCCAACATCATACTCAATGGGCAAAACCTAAAACCATTTCCCCTAAGAACAGGAACAAGACAGGGATGCCCACTTTCACTACTCCTGTTTGACATAGTACTGGAAGTGCTAGCCATAGCGATCAGACAAGAAAAAGAAATAAAAGGCATCCAAATTGGAAAAGAAAAAGTAAAATTGTCATAATTTGCAGATGACATGATATTTTAAATAGAAAATCCTAAAGACCCCATCAAAAAACCTACTAGAACTAATAAATGAATTCAGCAATGTAGCAGGATACAAAATTAACCCCCAGAAATTTATGGCTTTTTTCTACACCAATAATGAACTCACAGAAAGAGAAATTAAAAAAAAATCCCATTTACCATTGCAACAAAACAAAACAAAAAATAAGATACCTAGGAATAAACTTAACTAAGGAGGTAAAGCACCTGTAGTCAGAAAATTACAGGACACTGAAAAAAGAGATAGAGGAAAACATAAACAAATGGAAAACTATACTGTGTTCATGGATTGGTAGAACCAACACCATTAAAGTGTCCACCAGTGAAATCCCCATTAAAATACCAACAGCATACTTCAAAGACCTAGAACAGTGATGGCGAACCTATGACACACGTGTCAGAGGTGACACGCGAACTCATTTTTTTGGTTGATTTTTCTTTGTTATATGGCATTTAAATATATAAAATAAATATCAAAAATATAAGTCTTTGTTTTATTATGGTTGCAAATATCAAAAAATTTCTATATGTGACACGGCACCAAAGTTAAGTTAGGGTTTTTCAAAATGCTGACACACCGAGCTCAAAAGGTTCACCGTCACTGACCTAGAATAAACTCTCTAAAACTTCATCTGGAATAAAAAATACCCCAAATAGCTGCAGCAATCTTAAGAAAGAAGAACAAAGTTGGAGGATCACAATATCAGTTATCAAGCTATACTACAAAGCCACTGTTCTCAAAATTGCCTGGTACTGATACAAGAACAGACATATAGACTAATGGAACTGAACAGAGAACCCAGAAATCGACCCAAGCCATTATGCTTAATTAATATTTGACAAAGGAGGCAAGACTATACAATGGAGTCAAGATAGTCTCTTCAATAAATGGTATTGGTAAAATTGGACAGATACATGCAAAAAATTGAAACTAGACCACCAGCTTACACCATACACAAAAATAAACTCAAAATGCATAAAGGACTTAAGCCTAAGACAGGAAATGATAAAAATATTAGAAGAATCCATAGGCAGCAAAATAGCAGACATTTGTCGTAGCAATATCTTTTCTGATACAGCTCCTAGGGCAATCGAAACTAAGGAGAAAATAAATGTGGGGAAGCATGGGGCTTGGTTGGAATGTCTGTAAGGAGAATTCTCCGTAAGGTCAGGGGCCTCTGAGGGGACCTTGCCAAAGGCGGCAACCCCTACCTTCACTTTTCCAAACAAGTCTAATCCCCCAGAGTGTTTTGCTAGAATCTCTATGTTTAGTCTTTAAAGACCCAACCTTATAGAAGCATATACTTTCTCAAGAATACTTACCCTACTGATTGTGTCTAATCGCTAATTTTAGTTCCAGCTGTTGTGACAATAAAAGCCTAAGAAGCAGACAAACAGGACTGCTTTTTACTTCTAAAGTAAAGGAGTCCCTTAGCCCTCTCCTTCACAGAAACATGTTTCAGAGCAATCTGTTCATCTGTTGCTCAGGGTCTGCCTGTCAGCCCCGAAGAAGTGGTGCCTCATGTGAGGAGAAACCAGGAATGCAACGAAAAGTGATGGAACCCTTGAAAACTAACAGTAAGAAAATGAAAGGAACTGTGCAGTAAGTCATTGGAGCCAGCTTGGGATTTCCAAGTTTGAGGGAATTGTTTCTCAGCTAAAGAATTCACTATCTCTGTTAAACTTAACTAGGGGCCCACGGCACAAATTCATACACCTTGAAAGGAACTGTGGGCCATGAAACTGAGGTGGGCACAGGGGCAGGTCTCAGCCCATCCTTCACACCCCCACCTAGCCCCTCCTGTGGCAGCCCTGGTGCCCTGTCTGCCAGCAGCCCACACACTGACAGCACCAGCCCCACTTGCACCCACTGACAGCATGGAGCGATTGGGGCTGGCGCCAGCAGCGGGTGCAAGCAGGGCTGGCACTGTCAGTGGGTGCAAGCGGATGTTGCAGCCCCAATTGCCCCTGAGGAGCAGCGGGAGGTGGGGAAGCCCTCAGGGGTGATCTGGGCTGGCAGCCGCCGCTCACACCCACTGATGGCGCCAGGTACCGGCTGCAGGTGCCAGTGGAGCCATTGCCAGCAGTGAGTGCGAGCGGCAGCTGCCGGCCCCAATCGCCCCTCAGGAGCAGGGAGAGGTGGAGAAGCCTGAGGGGCAATCGGGGCTGGCAGCTGCCGCTTGCACCCGCTGGCAGCACCGAGTGATCAGGGCCGGCGCCGGGTGCCGGCAGCGGGTGGGTGCTGCCAGCAGTGTGAGCAGCGGCTCCGGTGCCGGCAGTGGGTGGGAGCAGGGTCAGTGCCGACAGTAGGTGCAAGAGCCAGGCAGAGCCGCAGTGCATGGGAGCAAAGAATTTTCAGTAACCACCAGAGGTTTGCCCCGATGACAGTGACTGGCGCCCTGCCTTGGTCTGGCACCCTCACTCACCTGCTCCACCATCCCACCGCGGCCGATGCCCACCATGTTCCATGCTCTGCTGCCTGCTGCCAATGCCCAACATGTTTCAGGTGTGCCCCCTGGTGGTCAGCACACGTCATAGTGACCAGTTGTTCTGCCATTCAGTCTATTTGCATATTAGCCTTTTATTATATAGGATAAGAATATGGTTATGTTTTCCATTAGAAAAATAAGCCTATTTCTGAAAGTAAGGAAAAAAAAGGTTTTTCCTTTATTTGCCTAGGAAGCAAAGATTTTATATATACTATTAAAATAATTATGTTATGTTAATCAGGAACTTGATTACTTTAAATGAATAGATTACTTAATACTATTTCATAATAATAATAATCTATACTAATATAAGCCTAGATGGTCCTAACACGTGATGTCATCACAAGATGGCCACCACAAGATGGTTGCCACAAGATGGCTGCCACAAAGATGGCCACCACAAGATGGCTGCATGCACAGTGGAGGCAGGGCCCGGCAGCCGCTCTGTGCAGTAAGACCTAGAAGTCCCACAGCTCTGCACAGCGTGGAGGCAGCCAGTCCAGGCATCTCTGCCACCTCACGCGAAGGAGGTGGGTCCTGGCGGAGGAGGCAGGTTGCGGCAGGGGAGGGCAGTTGGGGGCGATCAGGCTGACAGGGGAGCAGTTAGGGGGCAATCAGGCTAGCAGGCAGAAGCAGTTAGGGGCAATCAGGCAAGCAGTTAGGAGCCAGCGGTTCCGGATTGTAAGAGGGATGTCCAACTCCCGGTTTAGGCCCGATCCCTGCGGGCAGTCGGACATCCCCCAAGAAGTCTCAGATTGGAGAGGGTGCAGGCTGGGCCGAGGGGCCCCAACTCCCGTACACAAATTTAGTGCACCAGGACTCTAGTCTTATCTAATTAAAGTGAAACATGCAAATTGACCATACCTCCACTACACTCACAAGCCATGCCCACAAGCTATGCCCACCAGCCAATCAGAGCGACTATATACAAATTAAACCAACCAAGATGGCGGCCGGCAGCCATGGAGCTGGAGCAAGCAGGAGGCTTGGTTGCCCCGGCGATGGAGGAAGCCAAGCTTCCCGCCTGCTCTGGCCGGCTGTAGCCTCCACTCAAGGCAACAAAGTTTCAATTATAGAAGATAAATAAGTCCCAGATACCTGCTTCCCGCCAGCGTCCACTGGGAGCTTGGGTGGCTGGGGGCCGGGGCCAGCCTGTAAACAGCCATCAGCCCCTCACCCAGGATGGCCACACACTCATGGGGTCAGGGTCCCCACTGGGGGACTTGGCCAGCCTGCAAACAGCCATCAGCCCCTCACCCAGACTGGCCAGGTACTCCAGTGGGGACCCCCACCCTGAAGGGGGTGTGGCCAGCTGCAAACAGCCATCAGCCCCTCACCCAGGCTATCCAGGCACCCCAGTGGGACCCACACCCTGATCCAGGACACCCTTCAGGGCAAACCAGCCAGCCCCACCCAAGCACCAGGCCTCTATCCTATGTAATAAAAAGGTAATATGCAAATTGACCCTAACAGTAGAATGACTGGGAATTACTGATCACTATGACACACACTGACCACCAGGGGGGCAGAGGCTTAATGCAGGAGCTGCCCCCTGGTGGTCAGTGCACTCCCACAGGGGGAGCTCTGCTCAGCCACAAGCCAGGCTGACAGCTGCCAGTACAGTGGTGGTGGTGGGAGCCTCTCCCACCTCCTCAGCAGTGCTAAGGATGTCCGACTGCAGCTTAGGCCTGCTCCCCGCTGGCAAGTGGACATCCCCTGAGGGCTCCCGCGCAGCCAGAGGGATGTCTGACTGCCAGCTTAGGCCCAATCCCCCAGGGAGTGGGCCTAAGCCAGCAGGTGGCCATCCTCCAAGGGGTCCCAGACTGCGAGAGGACACAGGCCAGGCTGAGGGACCCCCCCCCCAAGTGCACAAATTTTTGTGCACTGGGCCTCTAGTCCTATATAAAAAAGCGGTAATATGCAAATTGACCATCACTCCAACACACAAGATGGCCACCCCATGTGATCAAAGATGGCCGCCCCCATGTGGACACAAGATGGCCGCCACAGATGGCCTGCAATGGAGGGCAGTTGGGGTTGACCAGGCCAGCAGGGGAGGGCAGTTAGGGGCAATCGGGCCAGCAGGGGAGCAGTTACGCATTGATCAGGCTGACAGGGGAGTGGTTAGGGGGTGATCAGGCTGGCAGGCAGAAGCAGTTAGGGGCAATCAGGCAGGCAGTCAGGCGAGCAGTTGGGAGCCAGCAGTCCTGGATTGTGAGAGGGATGTCCAACTGCCCATTTAGGCCTGGTGGGATCAGGCCTAAACGGGCAGTCGGACATCCCTCAAGGGGTCCCAGATTGAAGAGGGTGCAGGCTGGGCTGATGGACACCGCCCCCCCCCCTTCATGAATTTCATGCATCGGGCCTCTAGTATATAATAATATAATATATTTGACTACCTTCCCATGGTTTGAATTTTAAGAATTGCTTTCTCTCCTTATGAAGAAAAGTTTATACTTAAGGTATATGGGAAGAAGCTCTGTCAATTAAGGAAATAATAATTCTATTTTACTTATAAATGTATATTAAATAGATTCTGATATGCTTTTATTTATAACTACTGGTTATAAGTTATAATATTGTGGAATATTGTGTTTTGCAAAAAGAACAAGATTCCATGTCATTTATATTACTCTATAGAGTATCTGAATTTATAGAAATACTGGCAAGAAAAATCAGAAGAAAAAGAATTTAATTATAGGACTAAATAAACTAGAAATAATTATAGTTTTCGTAATGATTGTTCTCCTGGCAATATGTTTGTTTGCATGGATCCAATAAAAATCTGATTTCTTCATAACAGGACATAAGTCAGTTTCCAATTGCAGTTTCATTAACCAAAACTTTACTGGAATGTCATATCTGAAAAAGAGACATGCCAGGACTCTGGATGTCACCAAAAAATTCTAAGAAATAAAACTTTAAAGCTGATAAGCCCCTTGGATAAATAGCCTGGTACCTTGCTTGCATGGTTCATGACAGTCTTTACAGGTAAGGAACGAAGGCTGCTTTCCTGAGAGATGGCATGAAAGAAACCTCAAGACACCTGTGGGGACCTCAACTTGAAGAATGCATCCATTTCTGTAGGTATTGCAGGCAAAGCCTGATAGCAACTGTATGTCTTGGCTTCTTGGCCCTGGGAGAAAACTTTCTCATGAAATTCCAGCAAAGCATATTTTTTAATAGCCTATATAATCAACTGTTATTCTTGTTGTGTTTATACAGTCAGACCAAATTATAGCTAGACTTAATGCAATAAATAAATTAATCTTTAATAAAAATGAGAATAATTTTAGGAAGAAAGATTATTTCAACAGGAAATTATTAGAAACTGTTCTAACTTTTGCCCAATAATACTAAATTTTATAACACAGTTTCTCTCCACCAGATTACAAGCCCTACTTATACCTAGGGGAATAGCACCTCTAGGCACCATCACCACCTCCTCCTGTACCCAGGCCTCATAGTCCCTCTGACAGAGACCAAGGATCTCGGCTCTAAAAGAAACCTTCGACCCTCCTCAGCAGGAAATAATTACTAAAAACATCCAACATCCCCTTTCCCTGAAAGAATTCAAAGCCAAGATCCTTAAGAGAAATATAATAGACAATTAGACAAACATGAACAAAACAAAAACAATTGGCCTACTCTAAAACTAGAAATAAAGAAACCTGTATAGAACTAGGCTATAATGATAATTAATTTAAAAAATTATAATTTTCATATAATAAAAATATATTAAAAAATAAAATAAAATAGACAAACTGAAAAAATATATATAAATTACAGAAAATATATATAAATTACAAAAATACACATAAATTACAAAAAGTATATATAAATTGTAAAATATATATATATAAATTACAAAAAGGCTATACAAATAAAAAAACTAAAATTTAAAAAATTAAAATTATAAAAAATACATAAAAATTTTTAAATAAAAATAATTATAAAAATGTTTAAATTTATAAAGAAAAATCTTTTAAAAATTATAAATATACTAAATAATAAATCTAATAAATAAAACACCTGAGTTAATCTGAAAAATAATCATATTTTAAATCTTAGAACATATATACTTATATATGAATAAGGGGTTAAGTTTTTCTTAAAATTTTCTTTTCAAGGCCTATACGACATAATTAAAAAGATAACTCAGCTGTAAATCCAACAAGCAAAACTAATAAACATGGTCAGACCGACCCACCAGAATCAACATTATCTCGTCAACATCATCTCACCGCCTGACAACAACTAATGTCTACAGACCCCAGGCCTGCACGTAACTACATTCCTCACCCCAGCCCCTTCCCCTTTATAACCCTGTCCTCTACACCTTGCTAGAAGGCAAGATTTAATACTTATAAACACCCTGTCTTCTTAATTAGACTAACCATTGCTGTCATTATAATTCTCTTTGTTTTTCTTATAGTCTACAAAATCAGAACTCAAACAATGAACACATTTCACAGACCCCAACCTTCCAAAGCAGAATATTCGCTGCCTCCCTCTGTCTTCTGCAGCCAGCAAAACAAAACAGGGAGAGGTGTGGGGAAGCAGGGAACTTGGTTGGAATGTCTATAAGGAGGATAACTAAAGTAAAAGAGTCCCTTAGCCTTCTCTTTCACAGAAACATATGTCAAAGCAATTTATTCATCCATCACTCAAGGTCTGCCGGTCAGCCCTGGCAAATAAACAAATTGGACTTCATCAAAATATAAAACTTCTGCACATCAAAAGAAACCATCAACAAAACAACAAGAAAGCCCACTGCATGGGAAAACATATTTGCCAATGTTATCTCCAATAAGGGTTTAATCTCCAAAATTTATAGGGAACTCATACAACTTCTATAGGTAAACAATCCAATCAAAAATGGGCAAAGGACGTTAATAGACACTTTTCGAAAGAGGACATGCAGAAGGCCAAGAGACATATGAAAACATGCTCAAAGTCACTAATCATTTGAGAGATGCAAATCAAAGCAATGAGGTACCATCTCACACCTGTCAGAATGGCTATCATGAACAGATCAACAAATGACAAGTGTTGGCAAGGATGCGAAGAAAAAGGAATCCTCTTGCACTGCTGGTGGGAATGCAGACTGGTGCATCCACTGTGGAAAACAGTATGGAGTTTCCTCAAAAAACTAAAAATGGAACTCCCATTTGACCCAGTGATCCCACTTCTAGGAATATATCCCAAGAAACCAGAAACACCAATTAGAAAGGATATATGCATCCCTATGTTCATAGCAGCACAATTTACAATAGCTAAGATTTGGAAACAGCCTAAGTGCCCATCAGCAGATGAGTGAATTATAAAACTGTGGTACATTTACACAATGGAATACTACGCTGCTGTAAAAAAGAAGGAATTTTTACCATTTGCAACAGCATGGATGGACCTGAAGAGCATTATGCTAAGCGAAATAAGTCAGTCAGAGAAAGATAAATATCACATGATCTCACTCATTTGTGGAATATAATGAATAACATCAACTGATGAACAAAAATAGAACCAGAGTCATAGAAACATTGAACACTGTCCAACCTATGAGGGAAGGCAGGTGGGGTGAGGAGGTAAGAGATCAACCAAAAGACTTATATGCATGCATATGAGCATAACCAATGGACACAGACAAAAGGGAAGGGGGGAGGGCATGTGCTAGGGGGTTAGGAGTGGCCATGGAGTGGTCAATGGGGGGAAAAGGAGACTTATGTAATACTTTAAACAATAAAGAATTTAAAATTTTTTAAAAAAAGAAAAAAATGGGCAAAGCCAACACCCTTTTAGTTGGTTTCCAAACTTTCACCACTTACTATAGTCTCGTTTTTCTTCCAGTCATCAGAATGTATTCATTATGGCTTTTGTTCTAAACCCAGAGGCCTAATGCACGAAATTCGTGCACGGGTAGGGTCCCTAGGCCTGGCCAGCAATCAGAGCTGATTAGGGCCTCCCAGCTGCCGGCCGGGGCCTTCCTTTGTTCCGCACCACCCCCTGGTGGTCAACGCACATCATAGCGAGTGGTCAAACTCCTGAGGGGGTAATTTGCATATTAGCCTTTTATTATATAGTACTAGAGGCCTGGTGCAGCCCAGCCCATGCCCATTCACAGTCCAGGACCCCTTGGAGATGTCCACCTGTAGACTTAGGCACACTCCCCAGGGGATCAGGCCTAAGCTTGCAGTCAGACATCCTTCTAGCAGCCAAGGAGCCCTTGGGGATGTCCGACTAAAGGCTTAGGCCCCCAAGGGATCAGGTCTAAAGCGTTAGTTGGACATTCTTAGTGCTGCCATGGAGGTGGGAGAGGCTCCTGGCACACCACTGTGCTGGCCAGCCATGAGCCAGCTTCTGGCTGAGTGGCACTACCCATATGGAAGCGCACTGACCACCAGGGGGCAGCTCCTGCATTGAACATATGGCCCTGGTGGCCAGTGCGCATCATAGCAACCAGTCATTCTGCCATTCAGTCAATGTGCATATTAGCCTTTTATTATTATTACTAGAGGCCCGGGTGCACAAAAATTTGTGCCCTCGGGGGGGGGGGGAGGAGAGGGGGTCTCTCAGCCCGGCCTGTGCCCTCTCGCAGTCTGGGACCCCGGAGATAATGACCTGCTGGCCTAGGCCTGCTCCCGGGTGGCAGAGGGCAGGCCCAATCCTTAGGTGCAGCCCTGGTCGGGCTCAGAGCAGGGCCGATTCGGGAGTTGGGGCGCCACCCCCTGTCATGCACAGAGCAGGGCGGATCAGGAGGTTGTGATGCCACCCCTAGTCATGCTCAGCGTAGGGCCAATTGGGTGGTTGGGGCACCGCCCCCTGTCACACTCAAGGCAGGGTCGATAGGGAGGTTGCAGCACCACCCCGTCACGCACAGAACAGGGCTGATCAGGGGGTTGGGGCGCTGCCCCCTATCACGCACAGAGCAGGGCCCATCAGGGGGGTTGGGGCTCCGTACCCTGTCACACACAGACCAGGGCCCATCAGGGGGTTGAGGAGCTCCCCCCCTGTCACGCACAGAGCAGGGCTCATCAGGGTGTTGGGGAGCTCCCCCCTGTCATGCACAGAGCAGGGCTGATCAGGGGGTTGAGGAGCTCCCCCCTGTCACACACAGAGCAGGGCGGATCAGGGGGTTGGGGCGCCGCCACTGTCACACTCAGGGCAGGGCCGATGGGGGGAGGGGCGTTGGGGCACCACACCCTGTCACATACAGAGCCGCAGGGCAATCAGGGGGTTGGGGAGCTCCCCCCCGTCACACACAGAGCAGGGCCGATCAGGGGGTTGAGGAGCTCCCCCCGTCACGAACAGAGCAGGGTGGATAGAGAGGTTGTGGCCCCGCCCCCTGTCACACACAGAGCCGCAGGGCGATCAGGGGGTTTGGTCGCTGCCCCCTGTCACGCTGATCCCTGTGCCGGGAGGCCTCACTGCTCCGCTGATCCTGGTGCTGGGAGGCATATTACCCTTTTACTATATAGGATAGAAGCCCGGTGCACGGGTGGGGGCTGGCTGGTTTGCCCTGAGGGTGTCCTGGATCAGGGTGGGGGTCCCGCTTGGGTGCCTGGCCAGCCTGGGTGAGGGGATGATGGCTGTTTGCATCTGGTCACACCCCCTTCAGGGTGGGGGTCCCACTTGGGTGCCTGGCCAGCCTGGGTGAGGGGATGATGGCTGTTTGCATCTGGTCACACCCCCTTTAGGGTGGGGGTCCCCACTGGTGTGCCTGGCCAGCCTGGGTGAGGGGCTGAGGGCTGTTTTCAGGCTGGCGGGTGACTGAAGCTCCCAACCTGTTCTTTTTTCCTTTTTTTTAATTCTGGGCCAGCTTTAGCTCTGAGGCTCGGCTCCAGCTTTGAAACCTCTGCTGCTGAAAGCAGGTTTCTGGCCTTTGTTTACCTTCTGTATTTGAAACAATGTTGCGATCCTGCTGGCTGAAGCCCGGGGTTTTGTTTAGCTTCTATATTTGTTACAATGTTGCTTAGAGTGCAGCTGAGAGGCCGGCAAGGCAGGCGGGGAAGCTTGGCTTCCTCCGTCACTGAAGCAAGCAAGCCTCCCTGTTCGCTTCAGCTGCCTGGCTTCTGGCCGCCATCTTGGTTGGCAGTTAATTTGCATATCTCACTGATTAGCCAATGGGAAGGGTAATGGCCGTATAGCTAATTACCATGTTTCTCTTTTATTAGATAGGATATAGGATGTCCCTATTTCCCCCCTTTTGCCCCCTCTACCCAGCTCTTGCCCCCCACTTCTCTCTGGCCATCACCATATTGTTGTCTGTGTCCATGGGTTGTGCATATATTTTCTTTGGCTAATCCCTTCTTTAAATTCACTTCTTTAAATTTGTATTTTCAGATAAGTGCTTGTAACTGCACTATTATATATTTTCTATTATATCATTTAGAATTAAGATATTTTTTAATTGAACCCTTGTAAATTTTAGTGCAATTTAATAAATTATGCTAGAAGCAATTAGGAGATTTTTCATGTAATGCAGATACATTTCAATTAATATTTTATTAATTTTTAAATTTTTTAATATTTTAATTTGAAATAATATCATACATCTAAAAAAACTATAAAATACTACAGCATATTATATATACCCTTCACCCAATTTCTTAGGTGTTAATAATTTAAACATAACCATTATACAACTAACAGAATTTAGAATATATTTTTCTTATAATCTCTTTAATGTTACTTAATCCATTTACTTTGTTTTTGTTAATCTTCACCCAAGGATATTTTTCCATTTAATTTTAGAGAGAGTGAAGGGAAAGGGAGAGACACATTGGTTGCCTCCTGCACATGCTTTGATAGGGACTGGGGATCAAGCCAGCAACTGAGGTACATGCCCTTGTCTGGAATCGAACCTGGGACCCTTCAGTCCACGGGCTAATGCTCTATCCACTGAGCAAAACAGGCTGCAGCTTAATTCATTTACTTTTAATCTATATGTGTCTTTATATTTAAAGTGGGTTTTGTTTTTGATTCACCCTCATAATCTGTCCTTTAATTGGTGCATTTATGCCACTGACTTTCAGAGTGCTTACTGATAGAGTTACTACCATATCAGGCGGCTTCTGGGTCTTCTGGGTCCCGCCCTGCCTTGCCTTTTTTTTTTCTTTTTTTCTAAGACATTTCACTTTATTTAAAAGAAGCCAATATACAGGATATAAAGGGTATGATATTTACAACAGCACAGTAAATAGGTTGGTTTCCCGGTAGGATCAGTAGTCTTTCAGTGAATATTAACCCCCTTTCCCCTTGATGCTCGACCCAGCTGGCAGACAAACAGCAACAGTGGGGTGGGATGGGACTGCAGGATAGAAAGTCTCCCTGAAGGGATTAAAAATCACGTAGATGCTAAAATGTCCATGAAGGGGTCTTGGGGGTGAGGGGTGCCTCTGCCTCATTCCTTTGAGGGCTTGGCAGCAGGAATGCTGAGGGATTTGCCCCAAACTAACACACGGCCCACCCTCAGCCTGTAAATCTTTCACCCATGGAATATTCCCCTCCTGAGAGAATCAGCCCTAATCCCTCCGCCAGTGCCTGGAGGAGCCGCCCAGGCCGTGGGCACAGCAGGACTGTGGACATTTCATGGCATTTCCACTCCCACTCCAGCTGCCTAACAACTCTGCACTGCTCCCCTCGCCCACCTCCCCCTTCACTCCATCAGGACACCGTGCACAGGAGGGTACACTGATTTTCCCATGCATATTGGAAACTGGCTGTTTCTGTTTTCTGGAGTAAAAAGGTTTCTGTGAGTCAGGTAAGGTCTCTGCTTGGCAAGAAGTTCTGTAACAGAGCCACTGACCACACCCACCTCCTCTGGGCATGGAGCAGCTCCGGCCCTCAGAGCTCATCTCTCCAGCAGAACTGAAGGGAAGACCGTGTGTACCCTTCTGTCCCTCACCCTTCACATGCCCAGAACCATCAGTGTCACACTTCCTAATTCCTATCACTGTATTTCATTAGTTCCATACTGTTTTACTAATCATGAATCTAAAAAGATTGGTTCAAAAGGAGATCCTTCTATTTTTAAAGTAGCTGGGGCTTCTGGGGGAAGGCCTTGCCTTGCAGCCTGGACCCGCTGATGAGCGGATCCGGGGCCCCAAGGCAAGAATCGCTGCTGGGGGCGGGCCTTGCCTTGCAGCACAGACCCGCTGATGGGCAGTTCCCAGGCCACAAGGCAAGACCAGACCAGCTGCTGAGGCTTCTGGGGGCGGTCCCCACTGAAGTGCCTGGCCAGTCTGGGTGAGGGGCTGAGGGCTGTTTTTAGGCTGCCCGCACCCCCTTTACAGTGGGGTCCCCACTGGGGTGCCTGGCCAGCCTGGATGAGGGGATGATGGCTGTTTTTAGACTTCCCACACCCCCTTTAGGGTGGGGGTCCCCACTGGGGTGCCTGGCCAGTCTGGACAAGGGGCTGAGGGCCGTTTTTAGGCTGGCGGGTGACTGAAGCTCCCAACCTCTCCTTTTTTTCTTTTTTTTTTTTATTCTGGGATTTATTTACCTTCTATGGCTGTCACTGGAGCTGAGAGCCGGCTTTAGCTCTGAGGTCGGCTCCAGCTTGAGGCCTCGGCTGCTGAAAGCAGGTTATCTGGGCTTTGTTTAGCTTCTATAATTGAAACTCTGTTGCCATCACTGGCGCTCTAAGCTCTGAGCCCACTGCCGGCTGAAAGCAGGTTTCTGGGGTTTCTTTAGCTTCTATAATTGCAACATTGTTGCAAACGGAGCTCAGAGCTGGGCTCCGTCACTGGAGCAAGCAAGCCTCCTGTTTGCTTCAGGTGCCTGGCTGCCGGCCGCCATCTTGGTTGGCAGTTAATTTGCATATCCTGCTGATTAGCCAGTGGGAAGCGTTCGGGGGTTAGCCAATGGGAAGCGTTTGGGGGTATGGTCAATTTGCATCTTTTTCTTTTATTAGTGTAGATAATAAGGATTTGCAATTGTAATGGAAATATGTATTTGAGCCTATAGGTTGGTCCTTAAGGTTTTGACATTTTTCTTGTGATGCTATAGTAAATATTTTCATCATGTGAGATGAAACATCCTCCCTCCTACATAACAGATATAGAAGTCACAGAGCCCACCATCTGCCTCCCACCATCTCAGCAGAAAGACAGTCATTACTGATGGTGGTGCTTTCCATGACCCTATCTGAAGAGGAGTTCCTGAAAACCACCCTCAGGGGAGGGCAGGGTTTTAATCGCTTGAAGACTGGCACAACTTATAATCATTCCTTAGTTTGAAACTATGTCACACTCACCATGTAAGAGATTTTTCTTCCTGTGTAAGACACACTTTTCTCCATCACTTTTAAAGATTTACTAACGCGAAATGTCCTCCTTCTGCATCTTTTTGGGAATTTTGATGCTTTTAAGAGAAAAGAGGACCTTGTGCTCCTCTCTGAAAGAATTAGAGCCAATCAGATCATTTTCCAGGATCTTTCTGACAGCTCACCTTTCAGAGACAGACCCCCAGCTGAACTGTGCAAAAGCAAGTGACAGGCGGAGGGAGACAGCTTGGGCCTCTACCAAGGAACTTGGCTGTGGAAAACCCTTGCTGCTGCTGCTGGATGGATGGATTCTAGGGAACATCCCTGGAGAGGTCAAAGTTCAGGAGCAGCTGGTTGATTTTCAATTAATCCTACAATTTGGGAAAACTGTGTTTCCAATTAAAAGCAAAAATGGATGACAGGCTAAAAAAGACCGGGTCCTTAAAAGGACATAACATATTGACAAAGCATAAGTAGCCTCCAGGTTCAAACTTTAGTTATGTATTGAAGCCAAAGTGATTGCATTTACAGTAAAGTAGTGTCCACACGGCCATGTTAGCAATGGCCACTTACTGCTGCCAAAGCAGCGAAACCACGTTGGGTAGAAGACAGGCCACTGGAGACAAGGCATAGTGCACAGAGAAAACCCGCCCCTTCTTCCCACAACTTTTCATGAAGAGACCTTCAAAGCAGAGCAATTTTTTTTTTGTGATTAATCACTATGCTTTAATTATGTTCAATTTGTAACAATGAAATTGGGGGTCACCACAACATGAGGAACTGTATTAAAGGGTCACGGCATTAGGAAGGTTGAGAACCACTAAAGCAGAGCAATTTTAAATGTTGCAAAACACCACTACCCCTTTTAAATTTTTAGCTGTTTCATTCTTCTTCAAGAAATGGAAAGAGGCCAGAGTTTGGACAGGCTTTTATGCCCACACCTCTAGAAAAGTTCACAGTGCTTGACCAAAAAGCAATGTTGCTGCCTAAATGATGAAGGGATAACTCTAATTTAATTTAAAAGAGTAAGCTGTTAGGGGACTGAACAGCTCAGGGCTTATCCACGAGAGCTAAGGCCTTTTATTACTAGATTTATATATCCCCAGACCACCCCGATCAAGAGTGAGTGAAAGTCATTCCCACATAATGACTCTCTGGTAGCCTATGGATAATGAGTTTGTTATCTCCATCCATCTCTCATTAGGAAGGAATTGGCCCCTTTACAAAGTAGAGCAGCTAAACTTTATACAAAGCTTTTATGAAGAAAGAGCTGGGTGAATTTTTCAGGGCATCAGGGAAAGCAGATTCTAACCTTATTTTCACTGGCTGGGTTTAGTAAATTTAACCTTGACATGATTTCATTTCTGAAGATGTTAAGCAGAAAATCCTAACAACCCATCTTGGACAGAAAATCTTTGCCAGGGTTAATGACATTGGTGTGTACTGTGGGAAAAAAAATTGCAAATAGAATCCACAGCTGAATCTTTTTGCTCGGTGGCCACGGCCAAGCCGGTAAAGACTTGATTCAGTAAGAAAAAGAATGCAGAAGTTAGTTGCTGAGGGTTAGCAGTAATATCCTTTTATGGTAGGTAGACTTTTAGTGTTGAGGTGACATTTATCCACCCTCATGGTACCCAGTTCCTAACCTAAAGCTCTGAGCTCTTCTGATCAGGAGAATTTCCCTGTCCATCCAGGCCACATGTCAAGATGCCTCCCAAGAAAAGTATATGAGGAGTTTGGTGAGCTATATCCATTTTCCTTTCTCCTACTCTGGAGCATAGCTTTTGCTTGTTTGTTTGTTACTTTAGTAGTAAACAGCATGAAAAGTTAAAGCAAGTTTTAACATAATCCAAGGTTACCATTCTCACCAATCTTCAGCCCCAAATCAGACTTTGTTATCAGACCTAGCTCACCAAGTCAACACGATTTGTACATTGTCAAAGCCATGAGAACAACTTCATCTTACACCAAGCATTGCCTGACATGAGCAGTTCTCCAACCTGGCTACACATTATGATCACCTAGGGAGCTCTTCAAATCCAGATGCCCAGGAATTTTGAGGAGGTGTCACTGCTTTACAAGTCTCCCTAGGTGATTCCAAAGTATACTCAAGGGTGAGAACCACTACTCTAGAGTATCTTTCCATCCTGCTATATGAGTTAAGCTCTGGGATGACTTAATTTTAATTTTAGTACTGAAAGTCACAAACTGCAGAACCCCTTCAGGCCCAAATAAACCCAGACAGTTCATCAGTCTAGTGCTGAACTCAACTTTTCCAAAAAAAAATAGGTTTTATCTTATCAAAAAGAGGCTCTTTTTATTCTCCTTACACTTGACACTTGTGAACCATCATAAATCAAAATCCACTGTTTCTCACCTACTCCATATATGCATCTCATTTCCTATCAAAAGTACTCAGGGAAAAATGTCTAAGACCCAAAGAATTGACTTGTGAGCAGAGGAATTACCTAAAAAAGTTAAAAATGGATTTCAGTGAACATTTGTTTAAAGTCTACCATATGCCAAGCACAGTTTCAAATGTTGCGGATGAAAGATAAGTAAGAGAAGCTCACATTCTGAGTGTTCACAGTGTGCTAGCACTAGCCCTGTCACAGCCAAGGAGAAAGGAAGAGGGCCAAGGGCAACAGAAAGAAAATGAAGGAATAGATTGCAAAGTAGGCCAGGAGAGCAAATTGGTAAATTTTATACTGTAACTTTGAACTTAAACCTTTATAGGAAAATATGATACGTGTCTGCTCAAAATAAAAATTAATGTTAGGAGAACAGAAATATCCACACATGGTTTTTAAAAACATATTTCTTCATGTATCACTTCAGAAAATGTTTTCTTTCATATTTAAAAAAAATCTGGTCAGATGAGCTAATTTGGAACCACTTCAAGTTTCTAGAAAATCCAAGATCAGTGACTATTACAAAGTTCAGAGTATATCTGAGCAAAAGGAAGCTATTTGGTAATTTGCCTCCATTTGGGAATTTGTGTTCATTATACTATGGATACCCTCTCTTGTGTAACTCACTTAAGATAAGCAAAAATAAGAATAGTATATATGGTAGACTGATAGGTAAATTCTGAATCAGGAAAATAAGAGTCCAAAGGAAATGACCCAAAGACCCCAAAAAATGCAACAATTTTTCTACCATAGTGATAGAATATGAAGAAAAAGATCTTTGTATCTCAGCTCAAAATAGATCCCCCTTTAATGATGAGGTGCACAAATAAAGCTATAGTACAAAACGAGGTTGGCACTCTTTAGGCCCACAGAGGAATTACGGTGCAGGTGCAATGACCTCTCACCCTCCCTAGTATCAGGCTTATGTAATCAGGCTGGGAAGACTATACATGAGTTTCTTAAGGGCTTCACATCTTGAATATGAGATCTACCCAGTATCACAGGCCAGAATGGCTTTGCTTTCCACAGCGCTACAACAATGCCCTTCATTAAGCATAAATACAAAATCTGATTCCAAAGCCTTTCCTGTCTGTCATACCAAAGTCATGCTCAGGAGGGAAAAGAAAGGTGCTTCTTGTTTACCATTCTGAAGGTGATATTCAAGGTAAGAGATTTTCTATTTTTGTTCCTGCTTTGTAAGCATGAACACAAAATTGACTGTGAGGTTTCTGTTTACATTTTTATCCAAATGTGTTTAAACACCAGTTTCCTATTTCTTTCCCAGGAATATGCTTTATATGTCCAGTCTTTCCCTCCTGATTTTTCACATCCCTTTTTGTGACTGTCTAAAGTGAAGGTGTGGCAGGTCAACCTTTCATTGATTTAGCAAGCTTCCTTCAGCTTCGAGGTATAAAATCAAGTTTTGCAAAAGGCTGTCACATTTTGTCCATGGGAATACTTTCTTTCACCTGCTTGGGCTCTGACCCCCTATGCCGACTGCTCACCTGCAGCAGTTATGGCTGTCCTCCACATCCCAACCACACTCTGACACCCCACATCAGGCCCCAGCCCCACCTGCATAGATGCCCACCTAAACCCCACACCTGATACTGCCCTGTCATGGGATCAGCCTGCTTACCTCTAACTCAGGCTTTGAAATCTCTTGGATCATTTGGTTCCTTTAAACAACTCATATCTGGACTAAACAATTTATCTCTATTTTTCCCCCCCAAGAAATTTATTGTAAATGCTGCTATACTCGGAAGGAAGGAGGAAGGAAGGAAGGAAGGAAGGAAGGAAGGAAGGAAGGAAGGAAGGAAGGAAGGAAGGAAGGAAGGAAGGAAGGAAGTGAAGGAAGTGAAGGAAGGAAGGAAGGAAGGAAGGAAGGAAGGAAGGAAGGGGGAAGGAAGGAAGGGAGGAAGGGAGGAAGGAAGGAAGAATATGAATGTCCAGGGACATTTTCTGCCCACGCACCTCTGCAGGCTCATAAAACTAAACTTTTCCTCCCACTGTCTTTTTGCGTCCCTGTATTGCCAACACTATTCAGTGTGGCAACACCTATCAACACTGCAGACACACACCATTTGCAATTCTTCTACCTCTTAACAGTTTACTCTTCTCCCAAAATATTTTGCAGGAAAAGAAAAAAAAGAAAAGGTTAAGGAAAATTTTTGCTCTGCAGCAGCCCTGGGAGTTTTAAACTCCGAGAGTTACATTCACACCATTAAGCTAGCAAACAAACAAGAAAAAGCTTTGAATTCCCAGAGCCCATTTTTTCAAAAATTTAAAATTAAAAAGCATCACAGAATTAGATGGCATTGATACCTGATTTTTGGACTGGAACACGCGGTGTTCCCCTGGGCAGGATGGTTCCCCGGATTCTTTGTCCACTGGAGTCGAAGAATGAATCTATGGACTGAAGATGGTATAGCAAAGGTGAAAATTTATTGAAGAACAAGTACAGACCCCCACGTGGGGAGGGGGAAACAAAATCTCACAGCACAGACTCCCAAGTAGGGAGGGAGAAAGAGTCCCGCCAACTTCCTATTTCTGTGGTTTATAAAGGCTGCAAGTCCCTGTGTCCTGATATCCCTTCTGATTGGTCAATATTCCCTTTTTAATTAGTTACTATAGGACCTCCCTCCCTCATTTTCCTCCTATTCCTTCTAGGCTTTCTTCCTCCTTCTTTATTTTGTAAATATAGACCTTTTGGCTACTCCCAGTTTCCTTATGTTATGTAAATGTAACTGTAGAGGCTCCCTTGTGTTATGGAAATGTACCTTCTCCCAGTCTGTAGCCCTGTGTTTTTTCCTTGAACCCCCAATTCTAAAAATTCCCTAAACCTGCGTATTGTCCCCTAAAATTCCTACTTTATCATTAAAAATATTTCACTAATTTAAGAATGAGTGGTACACTGGGCTCCAACCACTTTTCTTCTTTAGATGACACTGATAACTTGCTACCAAAATCGAGGAAGGAATAAATTAACCCACCTTGTCCCCAGACAATGGCAAACCTAATCTGGGAAAAGTAAAAGGAGAGGCAAAACAGAAACAAGCTGGAAAATGGAATTTATAAAAGGGAGAAGCCTTACTGAAATGCATCCTCACTGTGCCAAGCTATTAGAAAGCATAGGACAACTTGTAGACACTCATTTGCATTTGAAC
>NW_005871129.1:4668135-4701206 GCF_000147115.1 Myotis lucifugus
AGGGCTTCCTGAGACTGGAGTGAAGCAGAGAAGGGAGCGAAGCCCACCTGAGGCGGGCTTCGCTCCCTTCCCCGCTGCCTCGCTCCCTCCCTTCGCCACTTAGCCCTCGGCTCCCTCTCTTCTCTGCCACCTGGGCTCTCTCCCTTCTCCGCCGCTTTGCTCCCTCACCAGGTCACGGATCCAAGGCCCGGATCCCCCTGGCAGCGACGGGTGCTACCGGCCCCTCCTTGCCGAGTCACGGATCCGGGTCCGGGGTCCCGCAGGCAGCATCACGCGCTGCTGGCCCCACCTCGCCGGGTCACGGGTCCGGGGCCTGGGGCCTGCGGGTAGTGTCATGCGCTGCCGGCCCCCCTGCAGTATGCAAATAGGCCACCATCTTTATTGGCGGTTAATTTGCATATTGTGCTGATTAGCCGATGGGAGGCGTAGCGAAGGTATGGTCAATTACCATGTTGTCTATTATTAGATAGGATTGTGATATAATTATCTCTGTCCCCAAAACCATTATTTTTTGTTTGATTTTTGTTGATGGGATCTTATAAATGATGGAGCAGAAAGAGTTTTTAACCCTTTGTGGCACATAGGGGTTTTCAAGCACCTCATTTGAAAATGCCAGCATCTAGTAGCTGTCAACCCACAGGAGTGTGCAAGATGTGCTGAAAAAAAAATCAGACTTCTATTTGTTATATATTTTAATCCTTAAAAAGAGAATGAAATCAAAGTATATTGATATCTAACCTGTGGATCAGCTCTGCCACCCTCACTCAGCACAGATGTCTGATTGCCAGACAGTCAGATGTCACTTGTCTAAGATATGTATTCGAATGAAGCGTGAGAGGAGCTGACAGCCTTCCCTTGCTAGTTCTTTGCTTTTCAGCATTTTACTCTACATCACAGTTTACATGTTCCCAATTAAGTGGACTCACAGATCACATTATCTAGTTTTATCAAACCAATTGTCACCAAATGCTCTAATGGCTTTAAACTATTTCTGCAAAGAAACCAACATATTAATAATGTAAATACAAGTAAAAATACAAGAAGATGGCACCTCTCCTGCTTCAGTGTTATAGTAATCATTATGGTACTTAATGTTAGGACCTTAGAATGCAAGATTTAAAGCATGTAACCCTGTGTGGACTGTTATAGTAATTATTATAGTACCTAATGTTAGATATAGGAATACTGTGTGAGACCCAAGAATGCACTAGTACTGGTGAACAACCTATCTGATGGGAACGCCCAAAGCCTGTACACACCCATAGATTAACAGACCCCGGGTGGATCCACACATGGCAGCCGCTGATAACACACACACCAACGAAGACCACGCCTACAGAGGGGTATATAACCAGACAGTCTGATGGACCCAGCAGCGCATAACTCTCCTGTCGCCAGAGCATGAGGACCTGTGTGTGCTCACGTCTCAGTTCCCAGCACGAAACTCTGCCCAATTAACTGTCGATCGAAGAAAGAGCCAGCAGCCAACAGCGCCATCTACCCCTTTGTGTGTGTCAGCGAGCATCACCGGGTGGATCCTTCCCAGCACCTGAGACCCATCAGGAACTGGTAAATAAACCCCCTGTGTGCTTGCATCTAA
The DNA here is from genome assembly GCF_000147115.1 of Myotis lucifugus. Taxonomy (NCBI): domain Eukaryota; kingdom Metazoa; phylum Chordata; class Mammalia; order Chiroptera; family Vespertilionidae; genus Myotis; species Myotis lucifugus. Next base: position 4,669,736 of record NW_005871129.1, read on the forward strand.
CCTGTTTGTCTGTGTGTAATTTCTCCGGCTCGGCTCAGATCTCGGTGCTGTCTCTGTGAAAGTGTCTGACCAGAAGGTATTGGCACAAGCCTCAAGCGGATGGTCCAGACCACCTGTGCATGTCCCACTTAGGAGCAGCACCTACATGGGAACCCCCCGCACCTCGACATAGGTGACAGGCCTTAAATATATAAGAAATAGAAGCAATTTGGGACATTCAGTATAAGATCTTTGTTGGCTACATACTTAATCTGTTCCTTCAAGGTAAATTAGATGTTGTAACATTAAGTAAGAAAGCAACTGCTTTTCAAAAGAAATTTATGTATGTAAAGCACATTGTGAAAAATGAATGTTTGGAAATCTCTCCATCATTATATGATTTTGGTAAAGAACACAATAAATACATTACTATAAACACTCTCCTATCTGAAGGCTATTTTTAAAGTTTCCAAGTAGAGATTTTAGTGGGTTTTGGATGCCTTTGTTAAAAATGCTAAAAAACACATTACCTTCAAATCAGTTTTGCAAGAACATCTTACTGAGTTAACAGAAGATGGAAATTTGCTAGCCAAATTTCAACAAAAACCACTACAAAGTGAATCTGGGGTTGGAAATGGACTTACATGATTAAGTGATGTCCATGATGCCCATCTACTTGAATATTTTTGAGGAATATTTTTCAACTGGGACAATAATTGAAAACCAAGTCTCAAGATAAACTTGAATTGGAAACATACCTTCTAATTGCTTCATCACAAAGTCTAAATACTAATCGTATAAATACTGTTAAATGATATTCAAGTACATTATTCTCATTTAAAAGGGTAATATTTTAATGAGAGTAAAAATATTTTGTAATCATAAACAAAAAATTATTTTAAAATATTTATTTTGTATATTTTTGTCCTTTTTAATTCCTTTCAGTGCATGCTTTATAATAAACATATATGGCTATTATACTACATGTATGTAGATGATCAATATATGTAGATTGTGAGTGAATGCTCAAAAATATTTTACTGATAGAGGCACAAGATCCGAAGTTTTGTGATCACCAGTCTACAATGGCTTCTGGCCTGGAAAGAATTTACGTCCAATGTATCATGGTGCCTACTGTGTACATCAAATAGCAGAAGCTCTGTGTAGATAGGTAAGAAAGCAATAAAAACATTCTGAGAGTAATGCATCAATAAAACTTCAATTTTCAACAACATGAATGAATCTTGAGAGTATCATGCTAAGTGAAATAAGTCAAACAGAAAAGGACAAAAACCATATAATTTCATTCATATCATATCTAATAAAAGACAAAATGGGTAATTGACCATACCTTCGCTATGCTTCCTATTGGCTAAATAGGGTGATATGCAAATTAACCACCAACGAAGATGGCAGCCGGCAGCCACGCAGCTGAAGCGAGTAGGAGGCTTGCTTGCTCCAGTGATGGAGGAAGCCAAGGTTCCCCGCCTGCCGCGGCCCGGCTCTAAGCTCTGAAAGCAACAGTTTCAATTATAGAAGCTAAACAAACCTCAGATACCTGCTTTCAGCAGGCCGTGGCCTCAGAGCTGGAGCCGGCTCTCAGCTCCAGTGACAGCAACGAAGTTTCAATTATAGAAGGTAAATAAATCCCAGAATTAAAAAAAAGAAAAAAAGAAGCTGGCTGGCCAGGCACCCCAGTGGGGACCCCCACCCTAAAGGGGGTGTGGCCAGCCTGAAAACAGCCATCAGCCCCTCATCCAAGCTGGTCAGGCACCCCAGTGGGGACCCCCACCCTGAAGGGGGTGTGACCAGCTGCAAATAGCCATCAGCCCCTCACGCAGGCTGGCCAGGCACCCCAGCAGGACCCCCACCCTGATCCGGGACACCCTTCAGGGCAAACCAGCTGGCCCCCACCCATGCACCAGGCCTCTATCCTATATAGTAAATGGGTAATATGCAAACTGACCCTAACAGCAGAAAGACTGGGAATGACTGGTCACTATGACACACACTGACCACCAGGGGACAGATACTCAATGCAGGAGCTGCCCTCTGGTGGTCAGTGCGCTCCCACATGGGGGAGCTCTGCTCAGCCACAAGCCAGGCTGATGGCTGCCAGTACAGCAGTGGTGGTGGGAGCCTCTCGTCTCCTCAGCAGCGCTAAGGATGTCCGACTGCAGCTTAGGTTTGCTCCCCGCTGGCAAGTGGACATCCCCCGAGGGCTGCTAGGCTGCCAGAGGGATGTCTGATTGCCATCTTAGACCCAATTCCCTGGGGAATGTGCCTAAGCCAGCAGGTGGTCATCCCCGGAGGGGTCCCGGACTGCGAGAGGGCACAGGCCGGGCTGAGAGACCCCCCCCCCCCCACGAGTGCACAAATTTTTGTGCACCAGGCCTCTAGTGTGGGATATAAAACAGAAAGTAACAAACACACAAACAAATCAACTCATAGACACAGACAACAGTATGGTGGTTACCAGAGGGGCAGGGGTAGGAGGAGAATGAAGAAGATAAAGGGGGTCAGATATATGCTAACAGGAGGAGACTAGAGTTTTGGTGGTGAGCACACAATGCAATGTACAGATGATGTAGAATTATACACTTGAAACTTATGTTATTAACCAATGTCATCCCAATACATTTAATTTTTTTAAAAGACATATAAGATGCACTAAAATATAGGCCACAAAATACAGACTTGAAGTATTCAGAGACACCTCAGAATCACATCAGAATGCTCATAATGGGGCCAATACTCTGCTTTAAATGCTGGATATGACTCAAGTATGTGTTCAATTCAAAGGTTCCTAAAACTATTAAACTGCCTTCTACTTTAGAGTAAAATTTCATGCTCACAGGTAACATCAAAATTTCTGATAATCAAAACACAACTTTCACTATCAATAAAATTTTTCTTAGTTTTATATGTCAAATCATGTCACACCGATATTCACCACTCTCCAATGGGCTTCCTATATCAGATCTAAAGCCCAGATTTCTAGAAGTGCTTGCAAGGTCCTGTCTGACCTCACCTCCTGCTTCTTCTCTGGCCTGGGCTCCTCCTTTTTTCCAGCCTCAGTCACTGGGTGGCAGCCATACACTGGTCTCCTTGCTCTTTCTTGAAGAGGGTGCTCTTGCTCTGCCCTCAGCCTAGACTTTTCTCCCTGTAGCCCCTCAATCACCTCTGACAGGTCTCTTCCTGGGGTTGTCACCTTCCCAAAAAGGCCTTTCCTGAGACCCTTCCTGCACCCTTTCCTTAATTTATTTTTCTCCTTAATTCCTATCATCATATCAAAACTACATACAAAGCAGGCAAAAGTAGATTTACAGTTGTATTGTGAGGTTGTTGGTTTTTTATTGATTTGAGAGAGACACACAGAGAGAGAGAGATCAATTTTTGTTGTTCCACTTACTTATGCATTCATTGGTTGATTCTTATATGTGCCCTGACCAGAGATGGAACCCCCAACCTTGGCTTATCAGAAGGATGCTCTAACCCGCCAAGCTGCCCAGCCAGAGCATAAAATTCTTTTGAGTTAATAAAGCTATTGTAATAATTATAACCTTCATGTCAATTCCCATATGAACAATTGTAAACTTACTTTTGCCCACCCCTGTATTTACTTGTTTGTTGGTTTTATCGCCACAGGGATAGTTTTTGTGTTTTATTCACTGCTGCATCCTCAGCAATTGCAACAGTACCTGCATATATTAAACATCTTTTGAATAAGTATTCCTTTTAAGAAGAAAACTTAAGAGTTTTTCAGAAGGACAAGGAGAAACCTCCATTAATTTATTCAACACCTATTGTGAATTTACTATGTATAAACGAATCATTTTTATTGTTTGAGAAACTACAAAGATGAACAAAGCAAAACTTCCTCAAGAGTTATGATTTAATATGAGATACAAACACAAATAATTATAATACCCAACAGGCTACAGATGTTAAGCTCCATTAAAGAGTAGATGGCATGTACTGTGGTTGGTGTTTCTCAGTGGTTAGAGTGTTGTCCTGCCCACCAAAAGGTCTTGGGTTTGATTCCAGGTCAAGGGCATGTGCCTGAGTTGCAGGTTCAATCCCCAGCCCCTGGTCAGGTGTGTGCAGGAGGCAACCAATTGATGTGTCTCTTTCACTTCAATGTCTCTCTCTCTCTCTATCTATCTATCTATCTATCTCTTTCTCTCTCTCTCTTTCTCTCTCTTTTTTCTTTTTTCCCTCTCTCTCTCTACCTCCCTCTCTGTCCCTTCCACTTTATCTAAAAAGAGAGTGTGTGGCATGAGTGCATCTTGGGGACTGTCCAATTGAAGAGGGAACATCAGAGACATGCAATTTCAAGGAGGACTTTAGAAAAGAAAATACTCTAACTCTCAAAGGTAAAATTTTATTCCTGACTTAAAACAAGTCACACATTATATGATACATTTTTCTCTAAAATTATTTTCAGTTTCCCTTCTTTTCACTTCACAGAGAGGTAAATAAATGAACCTATAAATGAGTTTGTCCTTGAGGAGCTTAGAGTGTCTTCTAAATCTAGAAATTATTATAATTTTAGCAAAGATTTTTAAATTTAGAAACAGAGAAATTTGACCCACCTTAGCAAAGGGACATTGTCACCTAAGAGGAGATTAAGTGTGAGCTAAAGTGCATCCTGGTCAGAATGAGGGAAGACAGTGTGTTTGTTTGATTTTAACACCAATGGTTTCTTTCAGCAAATGCCACATTCCTGGCAAGTTTATGTCTCTTATTATGTCATTTTACCACTTAAAGAGGATAACAGGAAAAGTCAAAGTCCCATGAGTCTTTATTAATCTTTGATTCAAATATCATTTCAAGGATCAGGACACCAGATGTGGCATATTTCAATTTTCCCCCCAAGCCCTTTTATGCCAATTGGGAAGAAGAGATACAGATCCAGGGTTACCAGAATTATACTTGCTAGCATTTTCATCTCACTCTACCATTATGTATCTGTAATCATTGCACCTGCTGGTTCAGAAGCACCAAAACACCAGTTTCAAGAGCTCTTATAACTATTAGTTACTGAACTAAAATAGGTGCTTGGATAAAGGAGACTTCTGCTTAAAAGAGAAGAGAAAAAACACCTTCTATGACATCAAAAATGCATAACCTTTTAGCAACAGGGGAGAGTGGGCCAATGATAGAGTGATGGCAACTCATAGGCACTGTGCCATGAGAACTGGGGTGTGTTTTTCATTGCTGATGATTCATATTAAACATGGCATCTAAAAAGGACTTCTGAGGAGCCCCAAAGGGTCATTGTCTTTACAATAGTACAAGCAGTTGTTTGGTGATGAGTAGGTTCTAAGAACAGAGAATTCCAGCATTACTTCCATATTGACTAAAGAGATAGAGATGAATATTAGACCCACACAAATGATTTTCTTGTAAATAAAAGTTTGAAATGGCATATGAACACAAAACTGTTAAAGGGAGAAAACTCTTCCCTTTATAAATAAACACTCACAGCTTTTAATCAAGTATAAAATCATATCTCCTGCTTGAATAAATTTCTTAAGTAATTAGAATATGCAAATTGATGGAGAAAACTATCTTGGGGTAATGCTTTGCTTATATGACAAGGATCTTTATCAGCAGTCATGAATGTCACTTATCTATAATGCCCTTCAGAAAAAGGGCAGGGATGGATGCTATACAGACTACCACTAAGCTCAAAATAAATTAATTCATTTTGGGGTTTTTGTTTTGTTTTGTTTTTAAATATATTTTATTGATTTTTTTACAGAGAGGAAAGGAGAAGGATAGAGATTTAGAAACATCGATCAGCTGCCTCTTGCACACTTCGTACTGGGGATGTGCCTGCAACCAAGGTACATGCCCTTGACCAGAATCGAACCTGGGACCCTTCAGTCCACAGGCCGATGCTCTATCCACTGAGCCAAACCAGGTAGGGCAATTCATTCATTTTGTAATCAGACTCATGTTTGTACTTTCTCATAGATTTGGAATCAATGAATAGTTTATTGCTCAGTTCAGAATGTCTTTTTGGACAAAATCTTTTTTCCCAAGCCACGGAGTTAATTCCTGTTTGACATGACACTCAAGAGGTTAATTATTAAGCAGGTAGTGAGGCTTTCATTTCCAAAAAGAGATAAGTATCTCCCCCAACAGCCCCCGGGGATAATGGAAGGCAGAAGACAGATCTGATCTTCATCTCACTGTTGATGAAGTGAATATCCTGGATGGATATTCTGAAACAGTGTAATGAGACAACACAGCTCACAGCGGAAATTTGAACTATTCTGAGTTGCTATGAAAGAGGAGATTCACACCTGGTTTTGTATATTTTCTCATCTCCAAGAGATTCTATGCCATTTCTTCAAATGTGAAAATGTTCCTTGTCTCTCTCCTGCCACTCCTTTTTGATTGTGTATGTTACTCAGTGCACATCAGCAATTCCAGCTAGGAACAGTCATTCTTGCCCAAACAAGCATCTGATTTTGGTTCTGTGCACAAACAGTGTCCTTGAAAACGTGTTCCTACTCTTAGGCTCTTTATCCTCTTGCCACCTCATAGAAATGGCCTTGACACAGCCCAAGGTACAGGCCACAGGAACAGCAACACACAGACCCAAGGGAGTTATTCAGCAGCTCTTATATAATCTATTCCATCCTGAAAAGCAGACCTCAGCCACAGTTTAGAATCAAATGTTGGGTGTGGCTCTAATAGAAGTAAAGTCATATAGCCCAGAGAAATACCACTGTCGATTTTGATTGAAATCCTTTATTGGATAAAGCCTAGCTCCTTTCAGATGTAGGCGAATGTCTTTCAAGTCCTATGGCCTATGAACCTGTGCCATATTATGATTGATCTACTCCATAGGTAAACAAAACATCCTGACCTTCAAAATTGTCAATCCAAATTTTTCATCAAAAGCTTTTGGAACTCCCAAAGTATACCTGAAAAATGATGCAATGCTTATTATCTCAGATTTCTCTACACTTCCGTTGGAGAAAATTCTCCCCTCTCATCACTCTATCCCCTACCCTTTTCAAACACAGAACCCAAAAGGCTAGCTTATATTAAATTCTAAGACCTGTGAAGGAGACCAAAAAAAGCTTAATAAATTTCTATTGGTTAAAGCAAAACAGCACAAACATTTCCTTCTATAAATGAAGTCACAGGGGAAAAAATAAACTTGAACCAAACAAAATAGCTCTCCCCTCATTAAATCAAAGTTTTTGTTAAAAGCCCATGATTTATAAACAGTACAAATCCATAGTTCTCACCTGCTTCCAGAGAAGCAAAGGGTACTTTAAGTTTTAATCCTATGAATTTTTCTTAAGAAATGATACCTGCTGACCAGAGAGAAAAATTAGCCATGACTAGCCAATAAATATTATTTTATGAACTTTATGGCCCCTGTGGGACCACTATTTTACCAATGAGCTAGCTTTTTAAACTGGATGGATGAGTGCATGGGAACATTAGAGATGCCATCCTACGGCAGTTAATTGTCAGCGTATCTCCCTCTGAGACACCAGGTAGCAAAATAAACTGCAGCCCTGCAAGATGAGGCTTATGATGAAAATTAGTTTCAAGTGTCACAATGAACTATGCCCTGTTTTATCCCACCTCGGAAAACCAACAGCATCTTCTTTTTATATTTTACTTTTTGCCTTTTTTCCTGAGCAACTTCTTCTCTGTGTCTCTGCCTCTTATTCTTTCTCTCTCCATCAGTAGAGGCAGAGGGCAGAGGCAATGGGAAGAATTCTTTCTCCTCTTTCTCCTTCCCCTCGTCTGTCTTCCCCCGTTTCTAGTCCTCAATTCTCTTTTCTTCTCTCCTTGTCTCACTTTGGAATGAATGTGGGTTTTCTTGTTTTGCAGGGAACAGTACTGATTTTACACTCCAGGAAATGAGAGAATACAACTGGACAAGGAGTTCTCTGGGAGTGAGTCACTATTGTTCCCAGTGGTTTTATTTGTCTTCTTTACAAGTCTCCTTGCTGCCCACAAAAGTGTCAAGCTCCTGATAAATGGGACAGCGAGGTATCACATTTTTACCCTCGAAATGCAGAGTAAACTTTCACAGCCTTGCTCCACTGCACTGAAAAATGAAACTGTAACTACATGCTGTAAGGTCCTTAAAGAATTCTCTTGTAGGCATTGCCCCAGAGTAGCTTCTACATGGCTAAATGAGAGCTTCAAAGGAAAAATATAAAATGATTTCCCACAAGAAAACTTTGATTCTACAACTGCCTTTCCCAGGAATCCTAGGTCCACCACCAGGATTAGAACCCACAACTGTGATAAGCAGCATATGAAGGGGAAAAGACAAGAAACCCTTCCCCATGAATACTGAGTCCTATAGACCTTTCTATGCCCACTGGCTGTCACTGCATATGCAAGAGATGTGAATTGGTAATGATGAGGCCTATGCTTTATGGCCTCAAGTCTTGTCATGACTAGAGTCCTGACCCATCCCTTCTCTTCCCAGAATTGTATTAGTTCTTGAAAATGTAAGTTTCCTTACAAGTTTCAATAAGACCCACTATCAAGAATGAAAGCCTCCATCCACGACTATATTATTTCACACCTGTATCCCCTATAGCTCTGAACCAGGGGCTAGTGAACATGACTCATGGGCCATATCCACTCCACCACCTGTTTTTGTAAAAGTTTTATTGGGACACAGCCATGCCCATTTGCTTACATACTGTCTGTGCTGCAATGGCTGAGTTGAGTAGTTGCCATAGAGACTGCATGACCTTTTATAGAAAGGATAGATACGCCTTCTCTGAGCAAAAGAACACCTGATGATTATACCAATAATTGTTATCACTTACTGAATATTCACCATGAGAAAATGCTAGATACTTTCCATGGGTTATATCATTTAATTGTCACAACCTAAAGAGTTAAACATTTTTATTATCACCATTTTGAGCAAGAAATTATGTACAATGTATATGTAAATCAAATCACTGCTATGTACACTTTATATATCTTATCATTTTATACACGTTATACCTCAATAAAGCTAAAACAGAAGAAACAAACTAGGTATCTTTAAAAAGAGCCAAAAGTCAAACCCTGACCAACTGGCTTGAGAGCCCATGCTAGTAATCACTTCTCCAAACTGTCTCTAGATTTGAGGGTGCTAATGCTCTGGCAGGCAAAATACTGAAACAACTGTAGGACGTGGTACAACACAAAGCAAAGGATATCTTTTTATAAAAACTAAAGAATTAGGACCAAAGAATGAGAATGATTTGAATTCATTAAGACAAGAGCTGAGATAGCAGGATGTAAAAGTCTAACTTTTAAGCCACTTCCACAGATACTGAACAGACATTTGGTGAGTGAATAGTTGAGTGGATGGATGGATGGATGGATGGATGGATGGAGAGATGGATGGGTGACCACTAGAGTATTTCATAGAATCAAAGGGATAATGGAATGGCCAAGCACTGGGAAGACAAGGGACCAGGGTAAATCCAGAGACATCAACAGAATTTATAGAGATCCTCTCTACAGGTTTCTGGGTATCATAGCTTCTAGGTATTTGCATTCCAGATTCCAAATTCCAAGGAGACAAAAATCATATTAGGCCACCATGGCTCAGATATATACCTCCACTATCTACTAGAGCAGTGGTTGGCAAACTGCGGCTCTTTGGCCCCTTGAAGTTTCAATCGCACTGTACGTGCGCACCCGCACTTGGTATTTTGTGGAAGAGCCACACTCAAGGGGCCGCAGTTTGCAGACCACTGTACTAGAGCAGTGGTTCATAGCCCTGGCTGCACATTAGAATCACCTGGGGAGCTTTTAAAGTACATCAACTCCTGAGCCTCACCTAAGATCAATTAAAACTAAATCTCTGTGGGTGAAGACTTGAGTGGACTCAGGTCTCTATTCAGTTATTATAGGATGTGGTGCTTTCTCTCTCCTCCTGTAGTCCCTGTTGAATCTGGCAGCCACCTTATAAAACCAACTGGGAGCAGAGCTGAAAGAATCTCAGAGCTAGAGCCCACCACTGACCCTAGCATTTTCAGTACAGGAGCTAATAAAAGGCTACATTATTCTGTAAACTAACTTGTGTTGGGTCTTTGATTACTTGCAAACGTAGCACCCTAACTAACAGAATACTGATTGCATATCTGCATCATCATAATGAGATCAGGTCCAACTAGTTCATCAACATTTCCAAGTGTCCTTTCTACTTCCAGACCTGTCCTGACTGTTATAAGGAATATCAATAATTGTTAGACTCCCTGTGTTGCCAAGAAACATAGATATGCCTAAGCGACCAAATGACCGGTCGACCAGTCACTATGACTATGATGCACACTGACCACCAGGGGGCAGACGCTCAATGCAGGAGCTGCCCCCTGGTGGTCAGTGCACTCCCACAGACAACCTCTCGTGACCCTTCCACCCCTCCTGCCAGCCCGGCCCCAATGGGCAGCAGTGGCTGGCCAAGCCAAGGAACCCCACCCGTGCACAAATTCATACACTGGGCCTCTAGTATAAAATAATTGTTTAAAACTCTGGCCTATGGAATATAGCAGAAATAGAATGTAAGAGATTTCAACAGAGTTAGTGTGCTAATAATATATTTTCTTTTTTACCTGATTTGTTTCTTTTCAAACTGGGTTTTCAAACAAAGAAGTAGAAATTGTGTTTCAGTGAAATTTTTAAGAATGGTTATCTTGGGCATTGGCTTATATTTTGGCCTTCTGATATGGGAAGAAAATAATAATGTTTCTAGAACTATTTGCAGGGCTGACTAAAGGGCAGTCAAAGGAACTCATAAAATCATCTACAGCTATAAAGTCCTAATTTCAGAAGCAGATCAAACTTTTCATGCAAAATCCCATCTCCTTAAGGAAAGCAGTGCACCCTTGGGAGGAGGCAGGAGAAGCAGACCACTAATTTCAAAGAAGAGCTTCTTATCAAACCAATCCAAGTCTCCAGTGGCCACTTGCTTCTGAGTAAACCACCTGATCTTGTGAAGAGAAATAAATCTTCTCCTTGGTGGTTCCACTCTTAGTCCCATGGAGAGTGCTTCTAAGATGGAAAGAAACTTAAAGAATTAAGAGAATAAGCAACTGCAGCCTCTTCTCCTTCAGCACTGGGGAATTAGGTTATTAGACTTTCAACCTCTCTGACTCAGAAGCAGCCAAATGGTTCACCCCAAAACTGCAATGATTTGGGGCCAGATTCTGGCTGTTCAGGGCTTGCCCAGACTCCCTAATAAGACTGGTAATGTAGTTTGCAGTACAGACAAATGGGGAGCTATAGGAATTAGAAGCAGGGTTTATTACTATGAGGATACTTACAGAAACCACTCCAACACGTTAAGGGAGACTAAAAAAGGCAAAGTCTGATAAAATTTATAAACAGAAAGGCAAATGGGTTTTGATGGTGATAGTGATGATGTTGACTTGAAATTACAATGTAATGCTGACTCATTTTCCTTTGAAACTCAAAAAGTGATTTTCTTTTTAGCTTTTTTAACTCAAACTATTTCAGAAGCTAGCAGTGCCTATTACTTGGTAGCAGTGTATTATAGAATATTCGCTTTGGTTGCAAAACAGATTCTTTCAGTCTCAAAGAGCATAACTGCTCAAATCAACCCAAAATAGAAACAGTTTTCTAAGTAGAAATGGCATGTTTTTTAAAATATGGTTCTCCCTAAACAAGAATATTAACACCGTTATTGTGACATGCTTATCAAAACAACAGATACTTGCTCAATTCCCTACCATTACAAATGAGAAGACCCTGTGAAGGACAATGAAGGACCTGTTCTACAAACTGGAGAGCCATTAAAAAAAACTTTTTGTGTTTATAGCTGTATGGGCCATGCCTTCACACATTTCTTGCATAACTAGAAAGAGGATTTCTGCAGCTTGGAAAGCAGAGATAAAATTAATATTTTGGTTGATACCCACAACAGCCTCTCAGGTATCATCATTGAAAATTATTATTTTCAACAGTTCACGGCTCATTTCTTTAAAATTAAAATTAGTCTTGTGGCACCCAAGAATAATTTTTCATCTGTCTCTGCAGAGAATAATATAAGCCTGGTGAGTTTAATGAATGGCAGTTAACACCAGTCAATGTCAATGCAGCAGGTGAGTTTGTATTTCACAGGAACTGGAACTACAGCCCACCACTGTGTCTTCACTAATATGAAATCCTTATATAGCCAGGTTAGCTGATAAATTATGCCCAGAAAATGATTCTTAATGACCAAGGAGGGGATAAGAGAGTGCAGAGAGAAATCAGGGCCAAATTAGTTGGGATGAAATTGAACTCTCTACAGATCTGAGCTAGTTAGTAGAAAAATATATGGCCAGAGTTAGTAGAAAGATGTGGAAGCAGCATGGAAAACAAGATTAAATAGGAACTAGAACATGGAATTCATGAAAGGCAACCAAGAAAGGTGACAGACCCTACAACTTCTCAAAATTAGCAACCAGGAAGAGCTCATACAGACATTTATGTCAGGTTCCCAAACAAATGCAGTCAAGCATGCACATAATCCAGAGGGCTGGGACTGCTTAGAGACTTTTGGGAGACCTATGTTGGTGCTGTGCCCCAGGTGTGCCAGCTTTGGCCCCCTTTGCTTCTAGATCCTTCCCAGCCGTTCCCTGCTCTACATTAATGTGAGGGACCAGGCCCTGCAGGCTGTTTCTCATGCTTCCTCATCAACTGGCTTCAAACTGGATTTAACCAACAGGAACACTAATAAAAGACTGAAAGGCAGGGGGAAGGGAGAAGCCACAGTATCTCTCCCACTCTCTGTCTGCCTTAGGCAGAATTTCCAGCAGAGGCTGTGCTTCCTCATGGGCTCCAGCTCATGATGGACAGACAGCTATGGATGACCCTAATCATGGGCTCCAATCACACCTTCTCCCTTTGTCCATTCAGAGAGGGGTAGTTCAGCTTCTCGTTGTTTCTAATCTCTAGAATACCTACTGTCCTCTACTTGACTGTCTACCCCTTCCCTAACCCATAGTAACTAATTCCTTGTACTAAATTCACTTTAAGTACTTAGAGTGGTTTCTGTTTTTCCTGGTTGGACTTTGATGGAGGCCACAACCAAAGACCTCAAGAATCTGTATGACACAGGCCCATTCCCTCTTATTAACCAATTGGAGTGGGGGTGGTAATTTATTATTTTAAAATGCCTTCAGAGCCAAGCACCCCGGTTTATATAAATTCCCAGCATTGTTCTCCAATCAAGCAACCTAAGAATTGAGGAAAACCAGGAACAATACTCTTCCCAGGCAGATCATTGGGGAAGAAAACAGCTTTAAAATCAAAGCCCTTACTCTCCCTCCCCTCCAGAGGAACTTGGGGAAATGATGGAGAGAGCTACATAAGTGAGCAACAATAGAGGAGTGAGAAGCATCTCTGGGATTTTCATGTAATCTAAAGGAGAAATGCACACTTCAGTGAAAAAAGATAGCTGAAATTTATACCAACAGTTTGGACACTTCAGCCAAGCAGTAAATATCTAACTGAAAAAATTTACAAATTAAAGTTAGCTTGCTCTGTCATCAAATAGCTGTGCAAGCCTGGGTTTGGGGTGCCTCAAGACCAACAGCCACATCATCCTTTGCCAGGGCTCAGGAAGTGCTCCTCAGCTTCTTCCCCATGAATCACCAGCACACCAAGAACTGAAATAATCCCATCCTCCTCATGGAAGAACTAAAGGAAATGGAAGGAGATCAAGACTGCATAGACCACATCACATAAACAAACTGAAAGACAAAAATCACATGATCATATTAATAGACACAGAAAAAGCATTCGACAAAATACAACACCCATTTTTTAAGAGTAGAATATGTCGCTAACTTTTTTTTCTTTATTGATTAATGTATTACATATATGTCCTTATTCCCCCCCCCACCCCACTCCCATTCATGTCCTCACCCCCCTGGTGTCTGCGACCATTGGTTATGCTTATATGCATGCATTCAAGTCCTTTGGTTGATCTCTCCCCCTTACCCCCACCCTCCCCTGCCTTCCCTCTGAGGTTTGATGGTCTGATCGATACTTCTCTGTCTCTAGATCTGTTTTTGTTCATCAGTTGATATTGTTCATTATATTCCACAAATGAATGAGATCATGTGATATTTATCTTTCTCTGACTGACTTATTTCGCTTAGCATAATGCTCTCCAGGTCCATCCATGCTGTTGCAAATGGTAGAAGTCCCTTCCTCTTTACAGCAGTGTAGTATTCCATTGTATAGATGTACCACAGTTTTTAATCCACTTGTCTGCTGATGGGCACTTAGGCTGTTTCCAAATCTTAGATATTGTAAATTGTGATGCTATGAACATAGGGGTGTATATATCCTTTCTGATTGATTTTTCTATTTTCTGGGATATATTCCTAGAAGTGGGATCACTGGGTCAAATGGGAGTTACATTTTTAGTTTTTTGAAGAAACTCCATACTGTTCTCCACAGTGGCTGCACCAGTCTGCATTCCCACCAGCAGTGCACGAGTGTTCCTTTTTCTCTGCATCCTCGCCAGCACTTGTCATCTGTTGATTTGTTGATAATAGTCATTCTTACAGGTATTAGATGGTACCTCATTGTTGTTTTGATTTGCATCTCTCAGATGATTAGTGACTTTGATCATGTTTTCATATGTCTCTTGTCCTTCTGAATGTCTTCTTTTGAAAAGTATCTATTTAGGTCCGTTGCCCATTTTTTGATTGGGTTGTTTATCTTCCTTTTGTTGAGTTGTATGAGTTCCTTGTAAATTTTGGAAATTAAACCCTTATCAAAGATAACATTGGCAAATATGTTCTCCCACACAGTGGGCTTTCTTGTTGTTTTGTTGATGGTTTCTTTTGCTGTGCAGAAGCTTTTTATTTTGATGTAGTCCTATTTGTTTATTTTCTCTTTAGTTTCCATTGCCCTAGGAGCAGTATCAGTGAAGAAATTGCTTGGGCATATGTCTAAGATTTTGCTGCCTGTGGATTCCTCTAATATTTTTATGGTTTCCCATCTTACATTTAAGTCCTTTATCCATTTTTAGTTTATTTTTGTGTATGGTTTAAGTTGGTGGTCTAGTTTCATTTTTTTTGCATGTATTTGTCCAATGTTCCCAACATCATTTATTGAAGAGACTGTCTTGACTCCATTGTATGCTTTTGCCTCCTTTGTCAAATGTTAATTGAGCATAATGGTTTGGGTTGATTTCTGGGTTCTCTATTCTATTCCACTTGTCAATATGTCTGTTCTTGTGCCAGTACTAGGCAGTTTTGAGAACAGTGGCTTTGTAATATCTGGTATTGATATCCCTCCTACTTTGTTCTTTTTTCTCAGGATTGCAGCTATTTGGGGTCTTTTTTTATTCCAGATGAAATTTTGGAGAGTTCGTTCTAGGTCTGTGAAATAGTTCATTGGTATTTTAATGGGGAATGCATTGAATCTATAGATTGCTTTGGGTACTATGGACATTTTAATGATGTTGACTCTACCCATCCATGAACATGGTATGTTCTTCCATCTGTTTATGTCTCCCTCTATCTCTTTTTTCAGTGTCCTGTAGTTCTCCGAGTACAGGTCTTTTACCTCCTTAGTTAAGTTTATTCCTAGGTAACTTAATTTTTTTGGTGCAATGGTAAATGGGCTTGTTTTTTTAATCTCTCTTTCTGTAAGTTCACTTTTGGTGTATAAAGATACCAGAGATTTCTGGGCGTTGATATTAATTCAACACCCATTTTTTATACAAACTCTCAGCAAAGTGGAAATAGAGGGATAATATCTCAACATAATAAAGCCCATATATGACAAACCTACAGCCAACATCATAGTCAATGGAAAAAAACATAAAACCATTTTTCCCTAAGAACAGGAACAAGACAGAGATATCTGCTTTCACCACTCTTATTTAACATAGGATTGGAAGTCCTAGCCACAGCGATCAGACAAGAAGAAAACATAAAAGGCATCTAAATTGGAAAGGAAGAAGTAAAACTCTCATTATTCGCAGATGACATGATATTGTACACAGAAAACCCTAAAGACTCCACCAAAAAACTACTAGATTTAATAAAGGAACTCAGCAATGTAACAGGATACAAAGTTAACACCCAGAAATCGATGGCATTTTTATACACCAATAATGAATTCTCAGAAAGAGAAACTAAACAAACAATCCCATTTACCATTGCAACAAAACAATTAACATATGTAGGAATAAACTTAACCAAGGAGGTAAAAGACTTATACTTGGAAAACTACAGGACATTGAAAAAAAAGATAAAGGAAGATATAAACAAGTGAAAATATATACTGTGTTCATTGAGTGGTAGAATTAACATCATTATAATGTCCATACTACCCAAAGCAACCTTTAGATTCAATGCAAACCCTATTAAATTACCAACAGTATATTTCACAGCTCTAGAACAAATACTTCAAAAATTTATATGAAACCAAAAAAGACCCCGAATAGCCACAACAATATTGAGAAAAAGAAAATTTGGAGGGATCACAATACCCAATATAAAGTTATACTACAAAGCCACGGTACTCACAAAACAGCCTGGTACTATCACAAGAACAGGCATATAGATCAATGGAACAGAACAGAGAACCCAGAAATCGACCCAAGCCATTATGCTCAATTAATATTTGACAAAGGAGGCAAGGGCATACAATGGAGTCAACACAGTCTCTTTAATAAATGGTGTTGGGAAAATTGGACAGATACATGCAAAAAAATGAAACTAGAACAAGAATAAACTCAAAATTGATAAAAGACTTAAATGTAAGTTGTGAAACAATAAAAATCCTAGAAGAAACCATAGGCAGTAAAATCTCAGACATTTCTCGCAGCAATATGTTTGCAGATACTTCTCCTAGAGCAAAGGAAACTAAGGAGAAATAAACAAATGGGACTACATAAAAATAAAATATCTGCAGAGCAAAATAACCATCAACAACATGAAAAGGGAGCCTACTGTATAGGAGAACATATTTGGCAATGATACATCTGTTAAAGGATTAATTTCCAAAATATATAAGGAACTCATACAACTTGACAAAAGGAATACAAACAATCCAATTTAAAAATGGGCAAAAGACCTAAATAAAAACCACTCTAAAGTGGACATACAGATGGCCAGGAGACATATAAAAAAAATACTCAGAGTCACTGAAGATCAGCAAGATGCAAATTAAAATGACAATGAGGTATCACCTCACACCTGTCAGAATGGCAGCCGTCAACAAATCAACAAACTATATAAGTGCTGGCAAGAATGTGGAGAAAAAGGAACCCTAGTATATTGCTGGTGGGAATGCAGACTGGTGAAACCACTATGGAAAACAGTATGGAGTTTCCTCAAAAAGTTCATATGAAACTTTCATTTGTCCCAGTGATTTTACTTCTAGGACTATATCTTAAGAAAGCTGAAGTACCAATCAGAAAGTATGGATGCACCCCTATGTTCATAGCAGCACAATTTACAATAGCTAAGATCTTGAAACAGCCCAAGTGCCCATCAGCAGATGAGTGGATATAAAAGCTGTGGTACATTTACACCATGGGATACTATGCAATAGTAAAAAATAAGGATCTCTTACCCTTTGAGACAGCATGGAGGGACCTGGAGAGTATTGTGCTAAGTGAAATAAGCCAGAGAAAGACAAGTATCATATAATCTCACTTATATGCAGAATCTAATGAACAAAATAAACTGTTGAACAAAATAGATCCAGAGACATAGAAGCATGGAACAGACTGTTGAATCTCAGAGGGAAGGCAGTGGTGGATGGGCGGGTGAGAAGAGATCAACAAAGTACTTGTATGCATATATGCATAACCTATGGACACAGACAATAGGGTGGTAGAGGCCTGGGGTCAGTAGCAGGGGTGGGTTATAAGAGGTTGATGAACAAAAAAGGGGACATATGTAATACTTTCAACAAGAAAGTTTTTTTATAATATAGAACACACATTAGTTGAGAGATTGAGAGAGAACATTTTTAAAAATATATCACCTGTGCCCCTTAGTATAAATAAAGTTTCCATAACCATTCATTATAAAAATAAATAAAAATAAAAGGAAAGTCTACATAGACCATCGGTGGAAGAGCAGAGACAAATAATAAGATTTAAATATAAGCAAAAGTCCCTGACCTTAACAATGAATCTGTTGGCTTCTGCTGTCTCTCAGGAATCATTACCATATTGTTTTCCATAATCTCCTTCAAGTGAAATTAAAAGTCACCACTGCTCTTCAACTCCCTGCCTATTTTCTCAATGAACGTGTTCTTCCTTATGCTGCAAATGAGCTGTCTACTTCAAAAATCCCATAGACAATCAAGACATCTTTTAAAGAAAGTCCTCCACCCAGCCACCCTTAATTAAACCAAAGTGACAGGAGAGACCCTCTCAGTGCCCCCATTACCTTTATTTCACCACTAGTCGCCCAGTGCATGAAATCTGTGCAAGGAGGGGGGTCTCTCAGCCCAGCCTGCACCCTCTCCAATCGGGGACATCTCTCTCACAATCTGGGACCGCTGGCTCCAAACCGCTCACCTGCCTGCCTGCCCGATTGCCTCTAACTGCCTCTGTCTGCCTGCCTGATCACCCCTAACTGCCTCTGTCTGCCTGCCTGATCACCCCTAACTTCACCCCTGCCAGCCTGGTTGCCCCCAACTGACCTCCCTGCCAGCCTGATCTTGCCCCCAACTGCCGTTCTCTGCTGGCCAATTTGGTTCTGATTGGTCAATTTCTATGCCAGTCAGCGTCAAAAGCTCCGCCTCCTAGGCAGCCATTGGCTCTCACAGTTGACCCAGATTTGGTTCTGATTGGTCAGTTTCTATGCCAGTCAGCATCTCTGGGTCTATCAATAGGGCCTGATCAGAAAGGTGAGACTGATCAGCAGCCCCAGTGGATGCCTGGAGAGAAATGGAGGCACAGCTGCTGGCCCGGCCTGGAGAGAAAGAAAGAGGCAAGTACTGATCAACAGCTGCCACACAGGCTGTGGGTCAGACCCTGCTTCTCTCTTCAGGCCTCTCTCTGGGCCTGATTTGCAGCCCCCTCAGCAGTCAGTGCTGGGTCACCTTGCCTGCAGCTGCAGCAGTCAGTGCTGGGTGGTCACAGCAACCCAGTGCTGACTGCAGGACTGACTTCCGGTTGGTGTAGCCTCTGGTCATGATGAACCCAGGGTTTTTATATATTTAGGACTAGAGGCCTGTTGCATGAAAAGATTCGTGCAATAGGCTTTCCCTTCCCCTGGCTGCCGGCACCGGTTTTCCTCCAGCACCTGGGACCCAGGCCTTCGCTCCGGCCGGAGCCGCCCTCAAGCCTTCGCTGCCCTGCCCAGCCGCCCCGGGCCGGGTCGCACACGGGATGCCCAGATGGCAGCCAGGTGGGCCAGCCGATGGCTGCTGCACGACCCGGCTGCCCCAGGTCGGGTCGCACACGGGACACCCGTCGCCCCAGGTCACAGGCCCGGATGGTGGCAGGGCAGGCGGGATGGCGCTGTCCCATCCTGCCTGCAGTATGCAAACTAGCCGCCATCTTTGTTGGCGGTTAATTTGCGTATCACACTGATTAGCCAATTGGAGGCATAGCAAAGGTACGATCAATTACCATGTTTGTCTATTATTAGATAGGATGTTGGGCTCACAGACACAGGCCAGTTGCAGGTCAGTTTGGTCCAAGTGGAAACTGCTCATGCTAACACACTCAGGGAGCCTTTCCATGGGGTTTTGAAGAATATGTGCATCAGCATGTTATGCATCTGAGGGGCAATGTGGGGAGCTGTGTTTGAACTCTGTGTTTGAGGGGTGAGGGTGATGGAGCCCTCCCTTCTGCAAGCCCTTGCACATTGCCACTGACAGCTTCCCCTGGGAGCCTCCAAGGGTTGGAGCCAGGTCACTCCTGCCCACACCAGTCACCACAAACATATGACCAGACAGACATGTGGACCTGACCTCCAAGTTCAGCACAAAGAGGCTCCAGCAGCAACTACAGTAGTGTCACCTTACCCTTGAATGATTTTTCATTTCAGAAACTTTTGAGGCTATTTAAAGGTGGAGCCATATCTCCTCAAATTAAGTCACTTAAAGGGAATCTATAGTAAAAGTCAAGACTGATTTTGTACATAAGCAGTCAGGTAACCAGTGTATGTAACTTTAAGGATTTCAGGACAAGTCTGTGTCAGTCCCACTTTCCTGTAAGAGGTGGTACAGAATAGTAACCAAATACCTGGCTTTAGGGCCAGAGGACCTCAATTTGATTCCAAGTTCCACCACATGTTTGGTGACTAAAGCACATTACTTTTCTGTGCTTTTTTCTTTTGTAATTTGATGTTTCAACTACAGTTTACATTCAATATTATTTTGTATTAATTTTAGGTGTATAGCATAGTGGTTATATAATCATATACTTTAAAAAGTGGTCCCTTCAATATTTCAAATGGAAGTAGTAATATTAAAAGTACCCATCTCAAGGTTATGGTAAGGATTGAATGGGTTAGGCTTTGTAGATTTTATGGTTTTTACACAGATAAAACTTGTCCCCCAAAAAAGAACCTTTATCAGTTCTAGTAGGTTTTTCATGGAATCTTTAGAGTGCTCTATATATAGTATCATGTCATCTGCAAATAATGATGGTTTTACTTCTTCCTTTCCAATTTGGATGCCTTTTATTTCTTCTTGTCTGATTGCTGTGAAAGCGGACATTCCTGTCTTGTTCTTGTTATTAGGGGAAATGGTTTTAGTTTTTGCCCATTGCGTATGCTGTTGACTGTAGGTTTGTCATATGTGCAGTATGATACAAAATAAATCATAAATCAGATGCATTTTTATACACTAATAATGAGCTATCAGAAAGGGAAACTAAAAAAAAACAACAATCCCATTCACAATTGCTTCAAAATGAATAAAATAACTAGGAATAAAATTAACCAAGGATGTAAAAGACCTGTACTTGGAAAATTACAAGACACAGAAGAAAGAAATTGAAGAAGATACATATATTAGTTGAAAAATCAGACAGAGGCCGAAAACCAGGCTTTATTAGAGGAGAAGCACCTGCCGGGCTGTCTCGCAAGGGGAGGACAGCAGCATGTGCAGAGGTGGGCACGCCTTTTGAGGAGCGGAATGGGAAGGGGTGGGGGCTTAGTGTACTCGGCGCACACTGGTTGGTGACTTACTGTATGGTCCATATAGGACAAGGGCTTAGGGTATTTGGCAGGTGTGGATTGGTGGTCCAATGTATAGTCCATATAAGGTACATGGTTAGTCACTCAGATATTTCCGGGCTGCAGGTTACATCATACTTCGCCCACCAGTTGGGGGAAGGGAGGATCTATCACTAGTAAGTGGAAGTATATACCATGTTCATGAATAGGAAGAATTAACATTTTTAAAATGTCCATACTACCCAAAGCAATCTGCAGACTTAACACAATTCCTATCAAGATACCAAAGGTGTATTTCACAGAACTAGAACAAATATTCTAAAAATTTATAGGGAACTACAAAAGACCCAAAATAGCAATAGCAACCTTGAAAAAGAAGAACAAATTATACTACAAGGCCATAGTAATAAAAACAGCATGATACTGGCATAAAAGAGGCATATTGATCAATGGAACAAAACAGAGAACCCAGAAATAAACCCACACCTTTATAGTCAATTAATATTTGACAAAGAAGGCAAAAACATGCAACGGGGTAAAGACAGTCTATTAAAATAATGATGTTGGGAAAATTGGACAGATATGTGCAAAACAATGAAACTAGACCACCTTCTTAAACCACCCACACACAAGAATAAACTCCAAATGGCTTAAAGACTTAAATGTTAAACTCAAAACCATAAAAATCCTAAAAGAAAATATAGGCAGTAAAATCTCAACATTTCTCATAGCAATTTTCTTCTGATATATCTCTTCAGGCAAGGGAAACAAAAGAAAAAAATAAACTAATGGAACAACATCAAACCAAAAAGGTTTTGTCCAGCAAAAGAAACCACAAACAAAATGAAAAGACAACCCAACCCAGTGAAAGAGCGTATTCTCCAATGATACATCTGATAAGGAGTGAATGTCCCAAATTTATAAAACTCACCACCAAAAAAAAAAAAATCCATTTAAAAATGGGCAAAGGATCTGAATAGACACTTCTCCAAAGAGGACACACAGATGACCAATAGACATATGAAAAGATGCTCAACATCACTACTCATCAAAGAAATGCAAATTAAGGCCATAATGATATCACCTCACACCTGTCAGAATGGCTACCATCAATAACTCAACAAACAAGTGTTGGTGAGAATGTTCAGAAAAGGGAACCCTTGTGTTCTATTGGTGGGAATGCAGATTGATGCAGCCATTGTATAAAGCAGTATGTAGTTACCTCAAAAAATTAAAAATGGAACTGCCTTATGACTCAGCAATTTCACTTCCGGGAATTTATCTGAAGAAACCCAAAATACTAATTTGAAAGAATATATGCAC
Organism: Myotis lucifugus; assembly: GCF_000147115.1. Lineage (NCBI taxonomy): Eukaryota > Metazoa > Chordata > Mammalia > Chiroptera > Vespertilionidae > Myotis > Myotis lucifugus. The sequence continues at coordinate 4,692,217 of NW_005871129.1, forward strand.
CCCTATGTTCATTACAGCATTATTTACAATAGCTAAGATTTGGAAGCAGCCCAAGTGTCCATCAGTAGATGAGTAGAAAAAATCTGTGGTACATTTACACAATGGAGTACTACTGGGCTATAAAAAGGAAAAAAATTTTACCCTTTGCAACAGCAAGGATGGACCTGAGAACATTATGCTAAGTGAAATAAACCAGTCAGAGAAAGACAAGTATCATATGATTTTACTCATATGTGGAATTTAATGAACAAGCTGAACTAACAAGCAAAATAGAGATAGACTCATAGAGAGCAAGCAGACAGCTGGGGAGTGGGAGAGATTGAGCAAAAAAAGAAAAAAAGAGAAAGAAATCATGGACATGCTCAACAGTGTGGTGACTGAGGGGGGAACAGGGTGGGTGGAGGTGGGAGAGGGTATAGGGGGGACAAATGATGATGGGGGAAAACAAAATAAATAAAGAAAAGAATTTTTAAAGAACCTTAAATTTTTAATGTAAATCAAGTTATAAAAAATTAGTATCCATCAAGTGAGAAACCTAATGACTTCTCTAAGCTAGCTATGGAAATAACAGGCTTGAACCATATTAAAAACAATGTTATAAAAAAAACCCAACTTGCTATATTATTATTCTGTTTCCTATAGACCCAAAAACTATTGTCCTGGTGATTGCAATTCAAGGATAAAAATTTTGTTATTATTGTTGCTTTTTTGCTTGTTTGCTTGCTTGTTTTTAAGTCATCAAACCTTCCTCTACTGCTCATACCCATGGTAGGAGGCATGTGTGAGCACATTTTCTCCCCTTAGGAAGAAGTTGGTAGGGAATTTCTCAAAGTTTGGAGAAATTCTAAGCATAGCTTATAACAGATTATGTCAGTACTCCCCGCCAATCTCTTGGATCCCTTTACCATAGCACTTCTCAAACTTCATTGTGTTTTTACAAATCACCTGGAGGAACTTGTTATATATCTTACTAGAGGCCTGGTGCATGAAATTCGTGCATGGGTAGGGTCCCTAGGCCTGGCCGGCGATCAGGGCCAATTGGGACCTTCCAGCCAGGGCCTCCCTTCCCCGGCTGCCAGCTGCTGGCCAGCGTCTTCATTCTGCGCCACCCCCTGGTGGTCAGCGCACATCATAGCAAGTGGTCAGTCTCCCAGTTGAACTCCCATGGGGATAATTTGCATATTAGCACTTTATATATGTAGATATACAAATAAAGATAAAGTACTTTGCAATTATTCAGTAGCAGTTAAAAAGCACAAGAATGTTTTTCAGGAAGAGTTGCTTTAATATAAACATCTTTGGAAGGTTATATATTTTAATCACAATCACATGATAAATATTTGATTTGTGATAAGCAGGAGTAAAAGTTATAATCCCAGGAAAGAAATTTAGCTCTTCTAAATGCTGACCATTTGAGTAATAGTATTGAGGGTCTAAAATAGGAGTTAAATATACCCAAGAGGAAAATTCAGAGACGTCAAAACTTTTTTGAAAAATAGATAAATAACAAAGAACAAAGGAACATTGCATCTTAAAAGATGGGGAAAGGGGCAATGATTTTAAAAATTAATGAACTGAGGTCTTTTCTCCATAAATGTCATTTCTGTATTATTTAATCAGGCTTAGTCTTTCTTAAATTTCCTTTGAAACTAGTTAGAAAAACAATGCATACCTGCCCTATTAGATATTTCTCTTTTTTTTACATTTTATTTTTTAACTTTATTGGGGTGACATTAGTCAACATGAACATATAGGTTTCATGTGTGGATTACTAATTTACAAAATCTGTATATAGGACCATGTGCCCACCACCCAAAGTCAAATCTTCTGTCACCACATATTAGGATCCCTTTCTTCCTCCACCCTCCTCCTTCTGGCAACCACCACACTGCTGTTGTGCTCATAAGAGTTGGAAATAGCCAAAGTGCCCTACAATAGAGGACTGGATAAAGAAGATGTGATACATATACACAATGGAGTACTACACGGCCAAAAGAAAGGATGAAATAGCATCATTTACAACATGGATGGACCTTGAGAACATTATATGAAGTGAAATAAGTCAAACAGAAAAAGCTAAGAACTATATGATTTAACTCATATCTGGAATGTTATATATTTCTTACAAGTAAATGTGCTCTGGGATTTTTCCTTCAATAAACATAACAGAAACACCAGTGGTGCCTGCAAGCTCTATTTGGGGCCAACAGTGAATAATACTAATAAAAGCCTTCACCAAGGGTTGGGAAGGTACAGGAAAGGACCGCCTACACAAAAATATACCTTCTAACTACTGTGGAGCTGAAATATCCACTACCACTACCAGGGTCAAGGTCACTCCTGGGCATTAACCCCTTGTCTCCAAAGGGTATCCTATCTAACAAAAGACAAAAAGGGTAATTAACCGTACCTCCGCTACGCTTCCCATTGGCTAATCAGGACGATATGCAAATTAAATGCCAACAAAGATAGCGGTTAATTTGCATACGTAGGCGCAATGCTGGGAGGCGAAAGGGGAAGGACAGAAGAAGCCGTCTGCCACTGGCGGTGATCGGAAACCCAGGTGGCAGCTAAGAGCCACGTGGCAGGGCAAAGGCAGCCCTGGGGCTCAGATGGAAGGAGGCGTTGGCGGGGGCCCCACCCCCTGTGCGGCCCGCCCTGTGTTCCACCAGGCCATCCTCGCTGGGCTCAGATGGAACGCGGCGATGGCAGGGGGCCCCACCCGCTGTGCAGCCAGCCCTGTGTGCACCCCGGCCATGGGCGTTGGGCTCAGGAGGCTCAACCAGCAAAGCGGGACTGTGGATTGGGAATGGGCACAAGGCAGACCTCCTGGTCCTTCCCCTCAGCTGGCAGGCGCCTATCAATCTTCAGTTTCTACTGAAAGGAATGTGGCACCTCCACTGTGCAGCCTCCCAGAACTCGGACTCGCAGGCTCCGGAGTGGATACTTCAACAAGGACTTCAGCACCTGCTCAGGGAAATAACCGCCACCTCCCTACTGCACAGCTGCTTCTGTGTCTGCAAGAAACTGCACATGCTCCTCTCTGTGACATGGGCGGGGCCAGAGCCTGAGTTGAGGAGTTCCACCATAGCATAGCAGCTGAACCAGTGCAGGGATAGAGGGAGGGAGGACGGGGAAGGAGCAAGGGGGAAGCCCTGGTTCCCTGCTCCTCCTCCCACAGGCATGGCCCTTGCTGCTGATATGATAAAAGGAGTTGTGTTTTTCTAACTCCATCTGGGTAAAGGAAACAAGTGTATGTTGACTTCTGATCTTCCTCTCAGAGCTGCCAGTTAATCCCTCTGGATGCATCATATCCAACCTCCAAAGGATCTGAGGGGCAGGATCAACCTTTGTTCCATAGTTGAGGAAACTGACCAATAAACACATGTGTCTCATGCCTCAGTGTTAACTCCCACAGAAATCTACAGGTAATGACTCAGATTCTATATCTAAGGGCATATTTCTTCTGTTTTCATGTTTAATTCAGCCCCAGGAATTGATTAATACAATAAAGAATAAAATGAGTTCAGAGGGCTCAGCATTGTATTCCCAGGGCCTTTGGTCCCACACAAACCGCAGAGCTCAGTTATCCTGAGATGAAAGGAAAGGAAAGAGAAACATGAAAGGTTTCCCAGCTCAGTCACAGAGACATCTCATAACCACATATTAAGGACACAACATTAACTTAGGGGTGGAAAGGACACAAACGGAATAGAAGATGGAGCCACTTGGAGTGAGCAGGCCAGCAGGGGGGCAGTTGGGGGCAAGCAGGCCGGCAGGGGGGGTAGTTGGGGTGAGCACACTGGTACAGGGGGCAGTTGGGGGTGATCAGGCTGGCGGGGGGGCATTTGGGGGAGAGTAAGCTGGTGGCAGGGGGAAGTTGGGGGCAAGCAGGCTGGCAGGCAGAGTGGTTAGGGGCAATCAGGCAGGCAGGCAGGTAAGTGGTTAGGAGCCATCAGTCCCAGATTGGGAGAGGGATGTCTGACTACCAGTTTAGGCCTGATCCCTGTAAATCAGCAGTAGGACATCCTCCCAGGGGTCCCAGATTGGAGAGGGTGCAGGCCGGGCTGAAGGACACTCCCCCCAGCCCCTGAGTGCACAAATTTTTGTGCACTGGGCCACTAGTCCTATATAATAAAAGCCCAGCGACCAAACAGTGGAATGACTAGAACAACCAGTCAATCAGTTGCTATGATGCACACTGACCACCAGGGGGCAGACACTCAACACAGGAGCTGCCCATGGTGGTTAATGTGCTCCCATAGTGGAAGCACCACTCGGCTGACCAGGATGAGCAGCTGCTCCTGCTTGGCTAACCGGGATGAGCAGCCCTCCCACAGCGGGCCAGTCCCCACAGGTCACATCCCCCACCAGTGCACGAATCCCATGCACCAGGCTTCTAGTTAAAGATAAATGTGTGGAGTTCCTTTTTAGGGTTGAATAATATTATATATATACTGGGGGCCAGGTGCATGAAATTTGTGCATTGGGGGGGGTGTCCCTCAGCCAAACTTGCATCCTCTCCAATCTGGGACCTCTCAAGGAATGTCCAACTGCCAGTTTAGGCCCGATCCCACTCGCCTGCCTGCCTGCCTGATTGCCCCTAAACACTTCTGCCTGCCAGCCTGATCACCCCCTAACCACTCCCCTGCCAGCCTGATCGACGCTTAACTGCTCCCCTACTGGCCCAATTGCCCCCAACTGCCCTCCCCTGCTGGCCCAATTGCCCCCAACTGCCCTCCCCTACCAGCCCAATAGCCCCCAATTTCCCTCCCCTGCTGGCCTGGTTGCCCCCAACTGCCCTCCCCTGCTGGCCATCTTATGGTGGCCATCTTGTGACCACATGGGGGTGGCCATCTTTGACCACATGGGGGCAGCCATCTTGTGAGAGGGCGTGATAGTCAATTTGCATATTACCTCTTTATTATTTAGGAGATATATATATATATATATATATATATATATATATATATATATATATATATTAGTGACCCGGTGCACAAAATTCATGCACATTAAAAGGGAATTAATTAGAGGAAATATTTTAATATTGTTATTTACCCTTTCTCTATAATAGAAGTGTCAGAGATGAGAGAAAATTAGTAAAATGTATATGAAAATCTTCCTCCTGTCAGAGTCTGGGGCACAACGCGGGACCCAGAGTCAAGTCCCCGCCCACCCACATGTGCCTCAAAATTGCACGAGACCCAGACCCGGACGGCCCCACCCCCATTGGGCTAGATCCAGACCTGGCCAGCCCTACCCCCGTCAAGCCCCGCTGGGTGGCGGGTGCAGCCTCAGGTCCCCTGGCCTGACACTGAGGCGAGGGGCGTGGCCATATGTCCCCCAGCCCGGGCCGGGGCAGGGGGAGTGCCTTGAGGTCCCCCATCAAGCCCCACATAGGAGGGGACAGAGCCTCAGGTCCCCCGGCCTGGCACCAGGGCACGGGGCACAGCCTGAGGTCCCCCGTCAAGCCCTGCTGGGTGGGCAACATGGCCTGAGGTCCCCCATCAAGGACTGCCGGGTGAGGGGCATGGCATGAGGTCTCCTGTCAAGCCCCACCAGGTGGGGGGTGCAGCCTCAGGTCCCCTGCCCTGGCCCAGCGCCACACAGCCTCAGGTCCCTGTTGATTGCTCGTTAAGGCTCATTACAGGAACTCGGCCTCCGCTGTGGGCACAGCCATCTTGTGATATGGAATCCCTGCCTCCGCTGTGGGTGCAGCCATCTTGACTGTTACAGTGTGACAGTCAATTTGCATATTCCCTCTTTATTAGATAAGATATATCACAGTTTCATTAAGCATTCATCTGCTGACAAACATTGAAGTAGTTTCCATATCTTGGCTATTGTGAATAATGCTTGATGAACATGGGACTGCAGCTATCTCAACATCTCTTTGACAGATTTCATTTCCTTTGATTTCATTTCATACCCAGAAGTGGGATTGCTGGGTCACATGATAGTTCTATTATTAATTTTTTTAGGAACCTCCATATTGTTTCCCATAAAGGCTGTACTGACATGAATGAAGCTGGAGGGCATTATGCTAAGTGAACAAAGCCAGACACAGAAAGACAAATACTGCATGATCTTGCTTAAATGTGAAATCTAAAAATGTTAAACTCATAGAAACAGAGCACAATTCTGGTTACCAAGGGCTAAGGGCTGGGAAAGTGAGATAGTGGTCAAAGGGTACACACTTCCAGTTATGAGATGAATAAGTTCTGGGGCTCTAATGTACAGCGTGGTTAGTATAATTAATAATACTCTATTATATACTTGAAATTTACTAAAAGAGGAGACCTAAGTGTTTTTACTACACAAATAAATGGTAAGTATGTGAGGTGATGTATGTGTTAATGAGCTTGATTGTGGAAATCATTTCATAATGTATACATATATTAAACCAACCCATTGTACAACTTTTAAAAATTAATTTTAAAAAATCTTAAATAAAATAAAATAAAATAAACATGTGGGCTGGAACAGGCTATAGAAATCAAAATTCCCAGAAGGAGAGTGTTGAACCAAAATATTTTGACAGAGAAAAGAGGACTAACCTGAGTTAAAGAGGAAAGACTGGGATGACATTTCAAAGGGTAGAGAAGATAGGGTGTGATTTGGAATACAAGGATGCTACCTTAGAGCACTGGAGACTTAAAAAGGATGATCAAAATTGGAGAGGAAGAAAAAGAAGAGAGGATGAAGACACCTTCAAAGACTCCTCATCTATTTTACAGTGTTACTAAAGGTAGTAATACCTTCACCAGGGACCTACGTATTTCATGGCAAATCAGATAGTGATAAACTGCCAAGGGGATACTTTCTTTTTTTAACTCAGAGCTTTATTTCTCAAGGCCATAGGGAAACAAGCCCCTTGGTTTTCAAGTCCATAGAAATCTACCTTTTATACAGTTTAGAGCTAAATTTAAATCTTAAGCTAATTGAGATAAATTTAAAATAAAACTGAGATCAAAACATTTAGTAATATGCAAGCTGAAGAAAACCTCACCTACTTGCCCACACATAAATTCCCAGGTGTCGTGCAAACAACTGTAAACTACTGATACTTGACATACTACAAACAACAACAAAAAATGGCTTGTATTTTCAGAGAAATAATTATTCAGCAGTTTGGGAAATGGAGTTTGTTTTTGTCAAAGCTGTTGTAGGTTGTGACCTTTTCTGTTTCTGAAAAAAGGAAAATACAGAGGGAATTGAGGTATGAAATTGAGAGACTAGATCACTGCAAACTTTGTTGCAACTCTGAGCTTAGTTAAATGTTGGCTGGAAATGTGTGCAAAACACCCAGTCAAGGTGAAAGGAAGGGCCAACAGGAGACTGGTGAGGAAAATCGTTGCCTGTTTGTTGGAGAGTTGCCCTCAGATACAGAGCCTCTGGTTGAAATTTCATTGCCCAGCAATTTCAGATTCTTCTATATTAAGCAGGCACCAAACCATTCCAAACCAAGTGCTAATATATGTGAAACGTTCTAACAATTTTAAATTGCTCTCCTTCACTCATGAAATGACTCCCAATCAACTTTCTATTCCAGAGCATATTAAGATGGCAGGAGTTTTTGTGAGTATTAAATCACTGTGAATCACGCATGGTAATTTAAAACTATTGCAGACTAATGTTTGGTTGAGAACAGTATTATAATTGGAAAAATGATAGAAAAGTTAGTCTAGGCCAATGCTCCAGAACATATTGAAATTAACTGTGGGTTAAAAGCAATACCCAACTACAAGTTCTTGTCCTCTGTGTCCACTTCCTTGTTGAGAGAGCAGGACCCACCTTAGCCATTTTCATAGAGCATTAGCCAATCTTGAGGAGATATTACTGGGAGTGAGCTGTGTTAAATTGGGGCATTCAGGGGAGCGGGGGAGCACAGGTTGCCTGTCCAGGTGGCTAAAGAATGGTGTGCAAAGGAAAGACTATAATGGGTCAAAGAGAGAGGTGGAAAGACCAAGATTGGAAAGCAGATCTAACTTCAGGAGAGAAGACAGAGGTAAGGACTAAACTAGGAAGACAAATAGCACAGCAAAAGCCAGCAGCAGGGAGGGAAAGTCAATGGGTAACGTTTAAGATAGGCTAGGTTAAATGCCTCATAACTAAGCTCAGGAACCAGAGTAGTACTACTGCCACATGGTCCAATGGTGAGGTTGGTCAGCTGGGTGGCTCCTAGGAATCATTCAGTTTGGGTACTCACCCCAAAGGATTGGACCAGGATTACACACTCTCGAATCATATTTGTGTGCCTGATGTGCCAAGGAATGTGTAAAACCCCAAGATAAGCATGATACATGGAATATCAATTGTCCTAGTGGGTAACTTAAACAATATTTTTATTTTAAAATAATCCAGAATAATTCAAAATTCCCATTGTGTAATAAAGTAAAAAGGTTTAACAACTGTGGCACTAACAGAGGGGAGGTCTGCATTGGGTTGTGTCCCAAAGCTACCTAGGGGCACTAATCCTTTACTTGACCAATACGGTAACTCAGCAGAAAGACTGACCAAATGTGTGACTACATTTGAACCCATTGGGGTCATCTTTTCTTGGACAAACAAGACTCAAATAAACAACCCCTCTACTCTTTTTTTATTATTATTTTTCTTTATTGATTAAGGTATTACATATGTGTCCTTATCCCCCCCATTGCCCCCTTACCCCTCCCTCGCTCATGCCCTCATCCCCCTAGTGTCTGTGTCCATTGGTTATGCTTATATGCATGCATACAAGTCCTTTGGTTATCTCTTACCCCCGTAGCCCCCTGCCCTCTATCTTAGGTTGGACAGCCTGTTCCATGCTTCTCTGTCTCTGGTTCAATTTTTGTTCATCAGTTTATGTTGTTCATTATATTCCACAAATGAGTGAGATCATGTGATATTTATCTTTCTCTGACTGGCTTATTTCGCTTAGCATAATGCTCTCCAGGTCCATCCATGCTGTTGCAAATGATAGGAGTTCCTTCCTTTTTACAGCA
>NW_005871129.1:4701306-4704463 GCF_000147115.1 Myotis lucifugus
CTCATCTGCTGATGGGCACTTAGGCTGTTTCCAAATCTCAGCTATGGTGAATTGTGCTGCTATGAACATAAGCGTGCATATATCCTTTCTGATTGGTGTTCTAGTTTCTGGACAACCCCTCACCTCTTATGGTCTATTTCCTGCTTCATGGATGCACATACCTCTTCAATTTGAATATTAATTTAAAACCCAAATTCAGATACAGACTGTGAGCCACAGAGCCTCAGGCTCATGAGGCTCTTTGAAAGACTGTGTTTGTGCGGACTCTCCCTCTGCTTTGTGAATAGTTCCAGGCTTTAATGACCTATAGAAGTTCAAGAGTTAAATTACCTCAGAACAAACGCTCTTCTTTTGCAACTATATAGAGATCAACAGCCAACCCTGAGTGAAACTGCCAATTTTTATTCCGTTGGGGTTTCTTAACGTTAAATAGTTTTATGTTAAATAGTACTTAATAATAAAATGACTAGTTATCTACTATATGCTAAGTTGATTCTAGTAATACTATGTAAGAACACAATATGAAAATTATTTGGCTCCATTAAACTAAGATAGAAAAGCAAAGTCCTCCCCAGGAATAAAGAGAACAAGACTAAACAAGGACACTAGAGATAAACCCCTAAGAAAAAGCCATCTCTTCCTAAGCCATCTCTAGCTGGTGAGTGCTACAGAGAAGAGACAGGAGTAAAAACCAGATTTGTGCCAGAATAAAGCTAGTTTCTATTCTTGTTCTCTAAGTCAGTGAGAGCAGACACCTTGGAAGTCATACAGAAGAATCAAAAAGTGACCACTTCTGTCTACCTAATCCAGGGAAACTACTGAAGCTGAGTTCCATGTACCAAGTTTGGAGAAATATGAGTCTCTAAAGCTGCTCCCAGGTTTCATGACCTACTGAGGAAGCGTGTGAAGAGGAATTGTATTCAGACATTGTAGTTTCCTGTAGGAACTCCATAGTAGTCCATATGGAGCAGTGAGCTCACTCTGAACCAAGGAAATCTGAAAACCTGTGCCTTGCCTCAGAGGTTCAGAATTGCTAGACAGAAACCACAGTGTAGGTTTGTTACCCAGGCTCACTTACCTGGTGAACCCATCTTTCTTTTTCTTTATTGTTGACACTATCACAGATGTCCCCCATTCACCCTCTTTGCCCATGAAGAACTGAACAGGGAAGGTGCTGTGAGCTTTCCTCCACTGGTGGTACTGAAGGCTGCCTGCCAAGATACTAAAGTGATGGTGAAAGAGGTGGGAGATGAGTAGCTGCTGCTGTCATCCACAGAGGTTTCCAGAAGAAGACATGATCAAAGAGTGCCACCACCACTCACCACTGAGCTGCTACCACTGAGAACAAGTGAAAATGAATCATCAGACAGGACCCTCAGCTGGAACTCCCACCGACAGGCATGTCCCTGGCTGCAGCAGTTTCAGACTAAGCAGGAAACGAGGGGAACTTCTTCCTGAGGAATTTTTGCAGCCCTCCTTTCCACCCCAATGCAATAACATCCCTGCACTATCCAAAATGAAATGTGAGGTCACTGGTCTGATATGTCTATTGAAGATCTTTTGATAAATTCACTGAAGATAAAGGACATTTTTGCTGTAAATAATTTCATGGGGATTAGAGACCCAAAAATGAGGGCAGTTCTTACTGTATCTTGAATATTTTAACTCAAGCCTCTGACTTTCTAGGTCCCAATGTGTGACACTGGAAAAGAACATTAGAGATAATAGAATATGGTCAATGGGACATTGCTTTTCTAACTGCTCCAAACCTCATCTGTAAACTACAGGTAATAACATCCTCCTGATTGTTTGCTGTAAAGATTAAATTAAACTATTTTAAAAATATGTGAAAAGTCTCTACTGGGTTGGTTATTAAATTAATGCGGGAGACAGCATATGAGGAAACGAATAGCCAATTGAATGAAAGATTTGCACTTTACATAGACATATATTTATTATAACAGTGATCACACTATGACATAATTATAATTATTCACTTGTGTGCATCCTTCATAAAAGCCAAATCCATGTTTATTCAGATCCCTGTGTCCTGTTACTAATATTGTTTATTGAATGCTTAGTAACTCTCTGTTGAATTAAGTTTGATTTCTTACTATGAGCCTTGAAGCATGAAGAGTAGACAGTAGCAGTGAAATTATTGGGATGGTCTTCAGTCTCCCTGCCTAATACCTAGAAAATTCAGTGGATTGTAACAGCAGCTATTCCCCCTTATTTTCAATGTTCAGAAACATCTCTTTGGTATCTGAATAGATAACCTAATGTACCTGATCTACTATACCCCACTATTGCATTGCTACTGTCTACTCATCCTGCTTCAAGATTAATAGTAGAAAAATACCACATACGTAGTTGTACTTTTTGTGTGGCCCACAAGTCAAACATAAGAAAGGAGGGGAAAAAAATAGGAAAAATGAAAAAAGATGTGTTGTTCTTTCTGCCCTCACATCTGAGTACAAAGCTGCTGGACACTTCAACTATAATTTTCTTATTATTCCTGCACAAAACTCCTGAAGGTTCACTGAAGTAATAATATTACAACTATTCTATAGATTTCCATATATAGGCTTTTATTTTTTTAAGTTTATTAATGAATTAATCCAAGCTATACTCCATATATAGAGATAGAATAACATTTCCTAAATTTAGTAACCCTTTTCCAAAAAAATTAAAATTCTGATAATCCCTGAAATTGGTTTATTATTTCATGGATGTCCATTTTACAGCTCAGCCTATTGCCTCTAAAGTGGTAAGCTCTAAAAACATCTTCCTGTTTCCTGTGCCTATTTACAAGGTGAAGGAGAGCCCTATAGACATGGCACTAAATGGATTATCCAGACAAGAAAGAACTCTCTTGCTATTTGCATATTTATGATCAAATACATTTGCAGCTTCTAAACCCCACACTCAAAATTGTTACTATGCAAGATGTGTTTGGCCACACAAACAATACAACACAAGAGCCAGGTCATTGATATGCATGACTAGAATTAGGATCAAAAGATGCAGTATTTTATCTTGGACCTGGGCATAGCTTCATAATAAAAGGTAGGCATTTCGGGTCTTTGATGCAGACAATCATGGGGAGAAGGAAGGTACCTATTGTGTTTGATCAAATCTCAGAAAGAAATTAACCATG
>NW_005871129.1:4704563-4712935 GCF_000147115.1 Myotis lucifugus
TGATGAAACTCAGTAAACATTGAGAAAGAGCTCCACCTACTGGAATCAGTTTTCTAATCAAGCTACAAATACTCAAAAATTGGACTGGAGCACCCAAAGGTGCCCTCAAACTTTGCTGAACTAAAAGTTCAACAGAGTCATGGGTCAAATAACAGGTAACATTTTTTGGAGCAGGTTGACTCTAATGTCAGGCTATTCTGAAAGTCAGGGAATTTTTCAGGAAAGTCAAAGAAAATTTTTTTAATTAACTGACTTCTTTCAACCACTGGTTCGTAGAATTGTATTGTAGCAATCAGAATCAATATTATGTGGAAAAATTTTAATTGCATTTCTGAATGTCCAAGCAGAGCTAATAATAGTATTGCCTTCCATTTGTGTAAATCTTTACTTCACAAAGCCCTCTTATATACATTATCATTTAATATTATCTAGCAACTAACTGTTTCCATGGTTAATATCCAGCCTGAACATACCAGTTGACATTTCATTCTGATTGGTTAGTGCCTGTGTGGTACCAGCAGCTAGATGTCTTTAATATTACTCTTGACTATCATATCCTGATTAAAATAAAACTAAATTGAAAAGAGAAAATCTGAGTAAATTTCAATCAATAAAAAACTCTCAGCAAACAAAAGTTCTGATTCAGATGGCTTCACAGAAGAGTTTTACCAAACATTCAAAGAAGAACTAACACCTATCCCCCTCAAACTATTCCAAAAAATTCAAGAGAAAGGAAAACTTTCAAGCTCTATCTATGAGGCAATCATTATCCTAATCCTGAAACAGGTAAAGACACTACAAAGAAAGAGAATTACAGCTCAATATCCCTGATGAACGTAGATGCTAAAATCCTCAACAAAATATTAGCAAATCGGATCCAGCAATCCTATATAATAAAAGGGTAATATGCAAATTGACCAAACAACAGAACAACCGGTCACTATGATGTGCACTGACCTCCAGGGGCAGATGCTCAACACAGGAGCTGACCCCTGGTGGTCAGTGCGCTTCCACAAGGGAATGCTGCTCAGCCAGAAGCCAGGCTCATGGCTCATGGCTCATGGCTGGTGACTGACTGATGGCCCAAGCAATCAGTCAGAATCCCCCAAGGCTCCTGGACTGCGAGAGGGTGCAGGATGGGCTGAGGGACCCCTCTGAGTGCACAAATCTCGTGCACTGGGCCTTAGTATATTTAAAAGATCATACACTATGACCAAGTAGCATTTATTCCAAGGATGCAAAGTCAGTACAATATTCACAAATCAATAAACATGATACAGCACATACACAAATTGAATGACAAAAAATTACATTTTCATGTCAATAGACATTTAAAAAGGATTTGACAAAATCCAAAGCCCATTTTTGATAAAAACTCTCAGCAAGATAGGGATAGAGGAATCATACCTCAGCACAATATAGACTATATATGACAACCCTACAGCCAACATCATACTTAATGGGCAAAACTAAAACCATTTCCCCTAAGAACAGGAACAAGAGGGGAGGAGACAAAATGGTGGCCGAATAGGCAGATGTGTCCTGAGCCTTATCCTGGAGTAGATAGAAGGAACATCTAAATTGAATAACATCCACCCAGAATTGGCGAAGTAGACACAGCTGGTGATACAGTTTGCAGCCAGGAAGGGCAGAGGACACCTGGAGAGCAGTATGATAGGGACCTGGGCTGGAGAGAGTTGTGAGACCTCCAAACCCAGAGGGTCAAAAGGAAGCTGCATGGCATCAAGTCTACATCTCTTGGGGACAGGTGTAACATCTGACTGTGGAAAGGAAGTCCACAGGGCTGCTGGCAGCAGGGGATTCTAAATCTAAGTCCACAGCCGTGAGAGGCTGAGCCCAGAGGGTATGGCCTGAAGAACTGCCAAGCCATGAGGTGCTGGGGGGAGAGAAACTTTCAGCGACACAGTTGTTTCCCTTCTTTTGGGTGTTTTCTTTTATTCGCTAAACCCAGTTCATAGGACCTTTCAAATACAAACACTCACCCATGACTGAGGTGCAGGTGGAGGTGCGGACATGTGGAGTTTGGGGAGAGGTTGTGGAGAAGAGCAGGTTGGGGAGAGGTGACAGAGACTCTGGCACTGGGACATTCCTGACACTCCGGACCTAATCAGCCATTTTCTCCTGAAGAGCTAGCCCCTCCCAGCAGTCTCCAAGCAACCAATACAACCACACACAGACTACGCCCTGAGTGGTACAAAGAACGCAAAAAATCTGAATAACACCTAAGAGCCCTCAGGGACGGGGTTGAAGAGAGTCCGTTCAGTCCTGGAAAGTGATACAGCAACCCCCCTAACTATAGCCATAGCCCTGAAAGAAACAACCGCTTGAGAGATTAAGATTGACAGCCAGCAGACAGGATAAGTGGGCAGATTGGTCCCACCTGCTGGCAGTCAAGGCTGTGGACATAGACACAAACAGAGGAGTAGTGGATCGCTTGAAACTTTAACACAGTGCTGACTACCTAACAGGAAACTGAGAAGTGACAGACAGTAAAGAAGAGTGGGATCTTAAACCAGCCCCATAGGGCATTAAAACTCAGCTGAAATGAATAAACTTCACTTTTTTATTCTTATTTTTATTTGTTTTTTATATTTTATTTTTAAAAAATGTTCTTCATTATTTTTTCCTCAGAACAAAGGACTTACACAGACTGAAAGTGAAGAGATGGAAAAAAAATTTTGAGGCAAATGGAAATGAGAAAAAAGCTAGGGTACCAATACTTATATCTGACAAAATAGACCTCAATGTGAAGGCCATAACAAGAGGTAAGGAAGGCCACTTCATAATACTAAAGGTAGAAATTCAATAAGAGGATATAATTCTGGTAAATATATACGCACCCAATTCAGGAGCACACAAATACATAAAAAAAACTTCTGGAAGATATCAAGAGAGAGATCGACAGCAATACAATCATAGAGAGAACTTTAATACCCCATTGAAACCAGTGGATAAATCCTCTAGACAAAAAACCAGCAAAGAAACAGCAATTCTAAATGACTCACTAGGTCAGATGGACTTAATTGACATCTTCAGAACATTTCACCCCAAGCTAAAGAATATACATTCTTCCCAAGTGCATATGGGACATTTTCAAAGATAGACCACATATTAGAACACATGCAAAGTCTCCTCAAAGTCAAGAAGATAGAAATCACATCAAGTATCTTCTCAGATCACAATGGCATAATATTAAAAATAAACTACAATAAAAACAATGAAAAAACTAAAACACTTGGAAGCTGAATAGCAGGCTCTTAAACAATGATTGGATTACAAAAGAGATCAAAGAAGAAATTTAAAACATTCTGGAAACAAATGACAATGAAAACACAACAATCCAAAATCTATGGGGCACAGAGAAAGCAGTCCTGAGAGGAAAGTTCATAGCTCTACAGGCTTACCTCAAAAAAAAACAAGAAAAAATGGTAATAAATTATCTAACCCTGCAATTTAAAGAATTAGGAGAAGAGCGACAAGAAAAGCCCAGAGTAAGTAGAAAGAAGGAAATAATAAAGATCAGAGCAGAAATAAACGACATAGAGAACAAAAAACAATACAAAAGATCAATAAAACAAGAGCTGGTTCTTTGAAAGAATAAACAAGATTGATGAACCTCTAGCCAGGCTCACCAAGAAGCAAAGAGAGAGGACTCAAATAAATAAAATCAGAAATGAAAGAGGTGAAGTAACAACCAACCCCACAGACATACAAAAGATTGTTGAAAAATACTACAAACAACTGTACTCCAACAAATTGGACAACCTAAATGAAATGGACATATTCTTAGAAAAATACAAGCTTCCAAAACTCAACCAGGAAGAATAAAAAAACTTGAATAGGCCAATAACTACTGATGAAATTGAAACAGTAATGAAAAAATTTCCAACAAACAAAAGCCCTGGGTCAGACAGCTTCACAGGTGAGTTTTACCAAAAAGTCAAAGAAGAACTAAAACCTATCCTTCTCAAACTATTCCAGAAAATTCAAGAGGAAGGCACACTTCCAAGCTCTTTCTATGAAGCCAGCATTACCCTAATCCCAAAACCAGATAAAGACACTACAAAGAAACAGAATTACAGGCCAATATCCCTGATGAACATAGATGCTAAAATCCTCAACAAAATTCTAGCAAATTGGATCCAGCATTACATTACAAAGATCATACACCATGACCAAGTGGGATTTATTCCAGAGATGCAAGGCTGGTACAATATCCACAAATCAATAAATGTGATACATCACATAAACAAATTGAGAGACAAAAGTCACATAATCATATCAATTGATGCAGAAAAGGCATTTGACAAAATCCAACACACTTTCCTGATAAAAACTCTCAGCAAAGTGGAAATAGAGGGATCATACCTCCACATAATAAAAGCCTTATATGAGAAACCTACAGCTAACATCATACTCAATGGGCAAAAACTAAAACCATTCCCCCTAAGAGCAGGAACAAGACAGGGATGCCCACTTTCACCACTCCTGTTTGACATAGTACTGGAAGTGCTAGTCATAGCTATCAGACAAGAAGAAGAAATAAAAGGCATCCAAATTGGAAAAGAAGAAGTAAAATTGTTATTTTTCACAGATGACATGATATTATACATAGAAAACCCTAAAGACTACATCAAACGATTACTAGACTTAATAAATGAATTTGGCAATGTAGCAGGATACAAAATTAACACCCAGAAACCTATGGCATTTTTATACACCAATAATGAACTCATAGAAAAAGAAACTAAACAAACAATCCCATTTACTATTGCAACAAAATAATAAGATTTGTAGGAATAAACTTAACTAAGGAGGTAAAAGACCTGTACTCAGAAAACTACAGGACATTGAAAAAAGAGATAGAGGAAAACATCAACAAATGGAAGAATATACCATGTTCATGAATTGGTAGAATCATCATCATTAAAATGTCCATACTACACAAAGCAATTTGTAGATTCAATGCAATCCCCATTAAAATACCAACAGCATATTTCACAGACCTGGAACAAACTCTCCAAAAGTTCATCTGGAATAAAAGAAAGACCTCAAATAGCTGCAGAAATCTTGAGAAAGAAGAACAAAATTGGAGGGCTCACAATACGAGATATCAAGCTATATGACAAAGCCACTGTTCTCAAAGCTGCCTAGTACTGGCACAAGACCAGACATATAGACCAATGGAACTGAACAGAGAACCCAGAAATTGACCCAAGCCATAATTCTCAATTAATATTTGACAAAGTAGGCAAGAGCATCCGATAAATGGTGTTGGGAAAATTGGACAGACACATGCAAAAAAATGAACTTAGACCACCAACTTACATCATACACAAAAATAAACTCAAAATGCATAAAGGACTTAAACATAAGGCAGGAAACGATAAAAATCTTAGAAGAACCCACAGGCAGCAAAATAGCAGACATTTGTCATAGCAATATCTTTACCAATACATCTCTTAGGACAAAGGAAACTAAGGAGAAAATAGACAAATGGGACTACATCAAAATAAAAAGCTTCTGCACAGCAAAAGAAACCATCAACAAAATAACAAGAAAACCCACTGTGTGGGAGAACATATTTGCCAATGTTATCTCTGATAAGGGTTTAATCTTCAAAATTTATAGGGTACTCATACAACTTAACAAAAGGAAGATAAGCAATCCAATTTTTAAAAATGGGCAAAGGACCTAAATAGACACTTGTCCAAAGTGGCCATACAGAAGGCTAAAAGGCATATGAACAAATGATCAAAGTCACTAATCATCTGAGAGATGCAAATCAAAACGACAATGAGGTACCATCTCACACCTGTCAGAATGGCTGTCATCAACAAATCAAAAAACAAGTGCTGCCAAGGATGCGGAGAAAAAGGAACCCTCTTACACGGCAGGTGGGAATGCAGACTAATGCAACCACTGTGGAAAACAGTATGGCGTTTCCTCAAAAAATGGAACTTCCATTTGACCCAGGAATCCCACTTCTAGGAATATATCCCAAGAAAACAGAAACACCAATCAGAAAGGATATATGCATCCCTATGTTCATAGCAGCACAATTTACAATAGCTAAGATTTGGAAACAGCCCAAGTGCCCATCAGCAGATGAGCGGATTAAAAAACTGTGGTACATCTACACAATGGAATACTAGGCTGCTATAAAAAAGAAGGAATTCTTAACATTTGCAACAGCATGGATGGACCTGGAGAGCATTATGCTAAGCAAAATAAGCCAGTCAGAGAAAGATAAATATCACAGGATCTCTCTCATTAATTGGTGGAATATAATGAACATCAACTGTTGAACAAAAATTGACCCAGAGACATAGAAGCATGGAATAGCCTGTCCAACCTAAGACAGAGGGCAGGGGGCTACAGGGGTAAGAGATAACCAAAGGACTTGTATGCATGCACATGAGCATATCCAATGAACATAGACAGAACAGGGTGAGGGCATGTGCTGGGAGGGGGTGGGGTGGGATCGGCCAGGGAGAAGTCAATGGGGTAAAAAGGAGACTCATGTAATACTTTAAACAATAACAAATTTAAATTAAGCCCTAGCTGGTTTTGCTCAGTGGGTAGAGCATAGGCCTGCAGACTGAAAGGTCCCGGATTTGATTCCGTTTAAGGGCACATGCCCAGGTTGTGGGATCGATCCCCAATAAGGGGGTGTGCAAGGGGCAGCCAGTCAATGATTCTCATTATTGATGTTTCTATCTCTCTCTCTCCCTCTCCCTTCCGCTCTGAAATCAATAAAAATATATATTTTTAAAAGAATTTAAATTAAAAAGAAAAAAAGAACAGAAATAAGACAGGGATGTCTGCTTTCACCACTCTTATTGAACATAGTACTGGAAGTGCTAGCCACAGTGATCAGACTGAAAACATAAAAGGCATCTAAGTTGGAAAATAGGAAGTAAAATTCTCATTATTCACAGATTACATGACACTGTACATAGAAAACCCAAAGACTCCATCAAAAAACTACTAGATTTAATAGGTGAATTTGTCAATGTAGTAGGATACAAAATTAACACCCAGAAATTGATGTCATTTTTTTAAAATATATTTTATTGATTTTTTATAGAGAGGAAGGGAGATAGATAGAGAGCCAGAAACATCGATGAGAGAGAAACATCGATCAGCCGCCTCCTGCACATCTCCCACTGGGGAAGTGCCCGCAACCCAGGTACATGCCCTTGACCAGAATCGAACCTGGGACCCCTCAGTCCACAGGCCGACGCTCTATCCACTGAGCCAAACCGGTTTTGGCTGATGTCATTTTTATACACCAATAATGAATTCTCAGAAAGAGAAACTAAACAAACAATTCAATTTACCATAGCAACAAAAAAAACCCCTAAGATACTTAGGAATAAGCTTAACTAAGGAGGTAAAAGACTCAGAAAACTATAGGACGTTGAAAAAAGTCATAGAGGAAGAGATAAACAAGTGAAAGAATATACCATGCTCAGCGATTGGTAGAATTAACATCATTAAAAAGTCCTTACTACCCAAAGCAATCTATAGAGTCAATGCAATCTCTATTAAATTACCAAGGGCTTATTTTACAGATCTAGAACAAATACTCCAAAAATTTATATGGAACAAAAAAAAAAAAAACCCAAATAGCCACAGCAATTTTGAGAAAAAAGAACAAAGTTGGAGGGATCACAATACCAGATATCAAGTTATACTACAAAGCCACTGTAATCAAAACAGCCTGATACTGGCACAAGAATAGATCAGTATAATCTTAAATCTATCCTCCTATTTCTCTCCACCCTCTCACATACACACTCTAAGTCAACATTTGAACTGGACAGGGAGAAGAAATTCTGCACACCAGTTCTAGCAATGCTCCTCTTCAGATAAAGAGAAATATCCTTCACAGTATTTACATACACATACCTCACACACATCACATACTCATACACATTTCACACACACACATTACACATTCACTCACACACCATATATACACACACCAAAGACACTCACATACCACATGCATAACTAACACACTCACATACACTCTTTTCCAAAACTCTGAGGAAACCTCAATTCCTTCATTCAACAGACTTTATTGAACACTGCTGTGTATCAAGTTCTAGAATACAAAAAATATAAGGAAGAAAGTAAAACTGGATCCCTGCCAATACCACATTCAAAGCCCCATACAAATTCTAACTGGATCAATTATTTTCTTAGTCACCTCAAGCTGCTATAACAGAATGCCACAGACTGGGTGCCTTAAACAACAAACACTATTTCTCACAGCTCTAGAAGCTTGGAAGTCCAAAATCAACATGCCAGCAGATCTGTATCTGGTGAGGCCCCACATCCTG
>NW_005871129.1:4714616-4716295 GCF_000147115.1 Myotis lucifugus
AGACTCAATTACCTACAAGGGAATACCCATACGACTGTCAGCTGATTTCTCAACAGAAACTTTGCAGGCCAGAAGGGAATGGCAAGAAATATTCAAAGTGATGAATACCAAGAACCTACAACCAAGATTACTTTATCCAGCAAAGCTATCATTCAGAATTGAAGGTCAGATAAAGAGCTTCACAGATAAGGAAAAGCTAAAGGAGTTCATCACCACCAAACCAGTATTATACGAAATGCTGAAAGGTATCCTTTAAGAAGAGGAAGAAGAAGAAAAAGGTAAAGATACAAATTATGAACAACAAACATGCATCTATCAACAAGTGAATCTAAGAATCAGGTGAATAAATAATCTGATGTACAGAATGAACTGGTGATTATAATAGAATCAGGGACATAGAAAGGGAATGGACTGACTATTCTTGGGGGGGAAAGGGGTGTGGGAGATGTGGGAAGAGACTGGACAAAAATCGTGCACCTATGGATGAGGACAGTGGGTGGGGAGTGAGGGCGGAGGGTGGGGCGGGAACTGAGAGGAGGGGAGTTATGGGGGGGAAAAGAGGAACAAATGTAATAATCTGAACAATAAAGATTTAATTTAAAAAAAAAAGAAAAAAAGGAACCCTCTTACACAGCAGGTGGGAAGGCAGACTGATGCAGCCACTGTGAAAAACAGTGTGGTGTTTCCTCAAAAAATGGAACTTCCTTTTGACCCATTAATCCCACTTCTAGGAATATATCCCAAGAAAACAGAAACACCAATCAGAAAGGTTATATGCACCCCTATGTTCATAGCAGCACAATTTTACAATAGCTAAGATTTGGAAACAGCTTAAGTGCCCATCAGCAGATGAGTGGATTAAAAAACTGTGGTACATCTACACAATGGAATACTAGGCTGCTATAAAAAAGAAGGAATTCTTAACATTTGCAACAGCATGGATGGACCTGGAGAGCATTATGCTAAGCGAAATAAGCCAGTCAGAGAAAGATAAATATCACACGATCTCACTCATTTGTGGAATATAATGAACAACATCAACTGATGAACAAAAATTGAACCAGAGACAGAGAAGCATGGAACAGACTGTCCAACCTAAGATGGAGGGCAGGGGACTATGGGGGTAAGAGATAACCAAAGGACTTGTATGCATGCACATGAGCATATCTAATGGACACAGACAGAACAGGGTGAGGGCATGTGCTGGGAGGGGGGTGGGGTGGGAGCGGCCAGGGAGAAGTCAGTGGGGTAAAAAGGAGACTCATGTAATACTTTAAACAATAAAAAAATTTAAATTAAGCCCTAGCTGGTTTTGCTCAGTGGATAGAGCATAGGCCTGCAGACTGAAAGATCCTGGATTTTTTTAAAATATATTTTATTGATTCTTTACAGAGAGGAAGGGAGAGGGATAGAGAGTTAGAAACATCGATGAGAGAGAAACAGCGATCAGCTGCCTCTTGCACACTTCCCACTGGGATGTGCCCGCAACCAAGTTACATGCCCTTGGCTGGAATTGAAACTGGGACCCCTGAGTCCGCAGGCCGATGCTCTATCACTGAGCCAAAACCGGTTAGGGCGAAAGGTCCCGGATTTGATTCCATTAGGGGCACATTCCCAGAGTGTCGGACCGTTCCCTGTAACGGGAGTGTGAAAAGGCAGGCAAGCCAACGAGTCACTCT
>NW_005871129.1:4716395-4767203 GCF_000147115.1 Myotis lucifugus
CAACAAACACAAGTGCTGAGAGGGATGCGGAGAAAGGGAACACTCGTGCACTGCTGGTGTGGAATGCAGACTGGTGCAGCCACTATGGAAGACAGTATGGAGTTTCCTCAAAAAACTAAAAATGGAACTCCCATTTGACCCTGTGATCCCACTTCTAGGAATATATCCCAAGAAAACAGAAACACCAATCAGAAAGGATATATGCACCCCTATGTTCATAGCAGCACAATTCACCATAGCTAAGATCTGGAAACAGCCTAAGTGCCCATCAGTAGATGAATGGATTAGAAAACTGTGGTACATCTACACGATGGAATACTATGCTGCTATAAAAAAGAAGGAACTCTTACCATTTGCAACGGTATGGATGGAACTGGAGAGCATTATGCTAAGTGAAATAAGCCAGTCAATGAAGGAAAAATACCACATGATCTCACTCATTCATGGATAATAAAGACCATTATAAACTTATGAACAATAATAGATACAGAGGCAGAGCTGCCTCAAACAGATTGTCAAACTGCAGCGGGAAGGCCAGGGAGGGTTGAGGGGCAGGAGGGAGGGGGGCAAGAGATCAACCGAAGGACTTGTATGCATGCATATAAGCATAACCAATGGACATAAGACACTGGGGGGTAGGGGAGGCCAGGGGATTGTCAAGGGCCGGGGGAAAAAAAGGACACATATGTAATACCCTTTGTAATACTTTAAGCAATAAAAAAAAAGTTTAAAAAAATCCAACTATTTTGTTTGGAAAAGCTCATTAATGATCTTTTCTGGTTATGCAAAGGTAGAACCCCTGTCTGGGGCACAGACTGAGAGGAATTTTGAACTTTTCCAGCAAGCTGAAAAGGGTGAGAAGGAAGTGAAAGTGTTAAGTGCCAGGACTTACACTATAAAAGGAGAGAAATGGGCATGGGATGAGAGAAGGGGTCCAGGAACATGGCACAGCCCAAGAAAGGACTTATGAGAAAGAATGCCTATTAAGGGGAATGATAGCCACATATTTAGAAACAGAGACATTTGAAAACTGTATGAGCTGGTTTCCCATTCTGTTCTGAGCTGGCCGTCTGGGATCTCTTCAAGGAGAGTCTGCTATAGCTCACAGCCATGCCTAAGTGTTGCTGCTCCACTGCCCCCTCCCTCACATCCCCACCACAATCTGGCAGTGGCATCAGAAAAGGCATGTGAGGCAATTCAGTCATACCCATGTTCAGTTTATTGCCTACATTGACCACAGCTAAATCTGGCAGGATTGTTTTACCCTATATTCATATACAATCAATACTCTTTCCCTCTTGGTTTTATTTGTCTGCTTCTCACACCTCTCCAAAGTTCCTTCCCAGACCTCACCTGGGGATGGAGCTAGCTAAACCACGGGCTGCTTTTCCTCTAATTAATATTCACTTTATTTACTTGTGGCTTTTCTTACCAGGATTTCATGATCATGGTGGAGAGAGGAAGGTGATGCAGCCAAAGCAACTCAGAGGAATGTGCACTCAGTTCAGTCTCACTACCTCGTCACCTAGTCCATTTGGCATGGAGTAGGGAAAAAACAAGGAAGACTTCCTGGAGGATGTGATGCCTGAACCAAATCTTAAAGGCTAAGTAATAGTTCACAGGTAGAGAAAGGGGAGCAGAGAAATTGAGCAGAGGTACAGAGGGAAACATGGCAACATGTGTGTCTGAGATAAAGGAAGTGTAAAATGACTGGCCGTAAAAACCAAGACAGGGCTCGCTGAGACACAGGACTGCAGAGGGCACCGAGCAGTGTGCACTTTACCCTGAGAGTGAGGTGCTACTAAGGGGTGACAGGCTCTGGTTTGTACATTACTTAGCCTGACAAAAGGTTGCCTGTTGGAAAGACTAACAAGGAATGTTTTCTATTTTTTCAATCAATTGATACAAACGTATTTACAAAAATTTAAAAAAATAAGTCACACTTAATCATTTGTTTCTCAAATTATTAGGAATATTTCAGAAAATCTATGATACAGAAACCATATTAATTTCTGGAATATAACAATAGACAGTACTTATTCCCAGAGACATAAATCTAATTTTAAAAAGGGCATGAGAGTAAAATTTTACATCAAGAAGATAAGGTCATCTGCAGAGATCCAGGCTGCCAGAACATAGTATTGAAGATAGAATACCAGGTTTCAGGAGAAAGTCCAGCTAGGCAAGCCCATGAATGGCCCAGTAAGGAGTGGCAAGTGGCTCCCAACAGCTGTGGCTGTTAGAGCCAAGAAAATAACATAAAGAACTAAAGAACTAAGCAGAGGAAAGCTGTTTTTTCCTGTAGTCTAAGAGATGTCTAGTATTATCCACTTTTGTTAAACATACAAACAAATTATATATATACTAGAGGCCCGGTGCACAAAAATTTGTGCACTCGGAGGGGAGGGGAGGTCCCTCAGCCCGGCCTGTGCCCTCTCACAGTCTGGGACCCCTCTGGAGATAACGACCTGCTGGCTTAGGCCTGCTCCCGGGAGGCAGAGGGCAGGCCCAATCCCTAGGTGCAGCCCCTGGTCAGGCTCAGAGCAGGGCCAATTGGGGAGTTGGGGTGCGCCCCCTGTAATGCACAGAGCAGGGCGGATCGGGAGGTTGCAATGCCACCCTCAGTCACACTCAGGGTAGGGCCAATTAGGGGGTTGGGGCACCGCCCCCTGTCACACTCAAGGCAGGGTCGATGGGGAGGTTGCGGCACCACCCCCTGTCACGCACAGAGCAGGGCCAATCAGGGGGTTGGGGTGCTGCCCCCTGTCACTCACAGAGCAGGGCCCATCAGGGGGGTTGGGGCTCCGTACCCTGTCATGCACAGAGCAGGGTCCATCAGGGGGTTGGGGAGCTCCACCCTGTCACGCACAGAGCAGGGTCCATCAGGGGGTTGGGGAGCTCCCCCCTGTCACGCACAGAGCAGGGCCGATCAGGGGGTTGAGGAGCTCCCCCCTGTCACACACAGAGCAGGGCCGATCAGGGGGTTGGGGCGCTGCACCCTGTCACACTCAGGGCAGGGCCAATGGGGAGGTTATGGCTCTACCCTGTCACACACAGAGCAGGGCCCGTGGGGGGAGGTTGTGGCGCCACACCCTGTCACACACAGAGCCGCAGGGCGATCAGGGGGTTTGGGCGCTGCCCCCTGTCTTGCTGATCCCGGTGCCGGGAGGCCTCGCGGCTCCGCTGATCCCGGTGCTGGGAGGCATATTACCCTTTTACTATATAGGATAGAGGCCTGGTCCATGGGTGGGGGCCGGCTGGTTTGCCCTGAAGGGTGTCCTGGATCAGGGTGGGGGTCCCCACTGGGGTGCCTGGCCAGCCTGGATGAGGGGATGATGGCTGTTTGCAGCTGGTCACACCCCCTTCAGGGTGGGGGTCCCCACTGGGGTGCCTGGCCAGTCTGGGTGAGGGGCTGAGGGCTGTTTTCAGGCTGCCGGGTGACTGAAGCTCCCAACCGCTCCTTTTTTTCTTTTTCTTTTTTATTCTGGGCCAGCTTTAGCTCTGAGGCTTGGCTCCAACTCTTAGGCCTCGGCTGCTGAAAGCAGGTATCTGGTTTGTTTGGGTTCTATAATCGAAACACTGTTTCAACTCCAGCTCTGAGATCCCGGCTGGCTGAAAGCAGGTTTCTGGGGTTTTGTTTAGCTTCTATATTTGTAACAATGTTTCAAACTGCAAGCTCAGAGGCCGGCAGCGGCAGGCGGGGAACGTTGGAGTCCTCCGTCACTGAAGCAAGCAAGCCTCATGTCCGCTTCAAGCTGCCTGGCTGCCGGCCGCCATCTTGGCTGGCAGTTAATTTGCATATCACCCTGATTAGCCAATGGGAAGGGTAGCGGTGTGACACCAATTTGCATGTTTCTCTTTTATTAGTGTAGATAGATATATATATATATATATATATGTGTGTGTGTGTGTGTGTGTGTGTGTGTGTGTGTGTATTTAAAATACACATTTTTAACGCATGAAGGATTTAATTAGGTGGTTTTATTTTCTTTTCTTATCTATACTTTCTAAAGTTTCTATAATAAAAATAGTTTATATCTGTTATAAAATAAAGTTATTTTTTAAAGAAAGACCCCTGGTTTTCAATAGCCATCACAATACGAACCAATAATATGATGGATGTAGCACAAATGTAAATTTGGAAGAAGTCTGGTGTTTAATAGTTCTATTACTAGTTGATAGAATAGAGTGCTTAGCACTTGGAAGGCATAGTTCATTGTCCACAACACAACTTCCAGTCTGGATTCCAACTGTTGAGGGTGACACTGATAAACTAAAAAAGAAATGTCCCCAGGAGAGTGAGGGGCTCGGAAACCTGTACTTGAGAAATGACTGAGGACACCGGGGTGTGAATCCCTGACACCAGACTCTATGGGGCTATCATGAGAGATGGTGTCAATCACAAAAGGGACTCAGGTCTGGAAGAAAAATATGGACCATTTATATAGTTTTGGATGACCAGTGAGTGGAAGCATAAATAAGTCAATTTTCACTTAGAGAAAGAAGATAGAAAGAGAAGGAGTAAAAGAAAGAAGAGAACTTTCTAATAATTCAAACATTTTGAAAACTTGAGTAGGCCAAATTGATAAATTAGTTCATCTTGGAAAATGTGCAAAATGCAGCTCAGGTTCATCTATCAGGGATAGTATAGTGGGACTACTTGTATTGGGAAGATTTCTAACACTGTTTCCAATTCTAGGGTGTGATATAAACTCACTCACCCCTTATTCACTCCAATATACAAGCCACAAAACAGATGACAGGAAATAAATTAAATGCTTGGGTTCAATAACCCACAGAAATTAAGAATAACTGAATTTCCTTGAGCATGACTCAGTCAGATCATTCACATTTCAGCACTTTCTTTCTGTAGAGTTTGGAGAAACTGTTATGAAAATGTTAAGTGTATAAGAAGTGACTGTCACTTAAAGTTAGTATTCTCTCTTATTGCCACATCACAGTAATAACAACCTCTGTCCATGTTCCAGATCTATTTATCAAAAAAACAAAAAACAAAATTTGGCTTGAGGATTTTAAAACTATATAATCCTTCAACTGAGAATACTCATAGTTGAAATCCTTTCATAAGAAGTTTTTCTCACACCAAAAGCACTTCACTACTATGAATCTGTCTCAGCTTTTGAAAATGAGTGGTATACTGACTTGTATCTCACAAATACAAGGATAAATAATAATAATAATCAATTATATTATTTATCTAGAATATATATAAACTATAAAAAGTACATTTCATTAGCATAACAAATAACATTACAGAATAGGAAATAATATATCAAATAAGCGTATTTGCCCACATGAATCATACATCAGAACTTATGATTGTCTTTTGTGTGTGTGTGATTGTTATATCACAAGTGCCTCATAAAAATGAACATCATTAGAACATTTCAGCTCCCCTAGAAGCAGGAGGTCCTTTGTCAGGAAGAGTTCCCTATGTCCTTTGAGTTCTCTTGAGCAGGGTTTTGGGTCCCATGATCCCATCAGATAGAGCACCAGACTAGAGAGGTTTGTGTTCTGATTAAATAAAACCACAGTCATTTCCTGGTGCACTGATCCTGCAGAAGAGATAAAAGGTACCATAAAACTGAAAAGCAGAGCCAGTCATCAGATTGATTCACCAATCCAAAGCAAGGTAAATGTAACCCTTGAAGCTCTATATTTTATCCAATGAAACCTCCAGGTAACACCCACTTCCTGATGTGGAAACCCCAGAGACACTGGTGTCTCCCCAGGGACCAGATTGAACTGGTATTCTACATCTTGACTTTTGACTTTTATTAAGTCTTTACATATTTATTTCATCCTCACAACAACTCTATCAGGTGGAAACTATTTTCCCATATTACCGATGAGAAGACTGGGCTTTCGGTCATTTTCATAAGGTCATAAAGCGAACTCAAATCTTTCTGCCACCGAACTCTACATGAAATATCTCCTCCAAAAGATGAATTTGGTCAGAGATGAAACTATCTTACTAATTCAGAGCTGACTATGGTTTGGGTTTGGGATATTAAGAGTGTGTGAGTTTTTGTTACTGTTTTCAGCTCAGACTCCTCAGGCTCAGGCAATTCCCTACACATGACATAATTCTAACGGTTTAAAACATTAATTGAAAACCTACAAAATACAGTATGCTAGGCTAGGTTCTGGGATACCTGGATAAGAACCAGACATGTTTCTTCTACCAAAGAGGCTCATTAAAGTCTAGCAGGGATGATAAGATATACATACGGGACTGAATCAAGTTTCAAAAGGCTCATACAGCAAAGAGAAGCTGGAAAAGGTAAGAATATTTTTGGATCTAGAGATAACAAAAAGGAAACAAGAGAACAACACCCCAGGCAGAGGAAATAGCATAATCAAAGGCACATTTGTGAATGGTAAATTTTTGGGCTAAAATGAAAAGTATATGAGTGAGACGAGAAATAAGTTTCTACACATAGGCTTTGACTCAATCTTAAAAAGCCAGATTTTAAAGTTGAGGAATTTGGATATAATTCTATAGGCTATAGCTAAAGAATTCAATGTAAGAACAAGAGGAAACTAACCATCTATGTCCCTAAACACATCCTATACATGTTAATAAAAATGAAAAACAATGTGCCTAATGTAGAGTAATAAACTTTAGCCAACTTTATATGAATGACCTGTGGTTTGCCCCTGTGAGATACTCAGAAGACTTTTTTTCTAGGTTTCTCTCTCTCTCTCTTTCTTTTTTTTACTTTTAGCAAACACTGTTTTTAAGATAAATAAGTACATAAATGTTACTTTATATAAAAAGGTTTTGATGATTGGAGAAAAGAATCTCCAAAGACCTTTATGAAACTGATGAACTAAACATAAACACATGCTAAATGGCCTTTAAAATCCCCATAGAAAATAATTATAGTACCAGAGTCTCATTGAGTTCACCATATTACATATATTGTTAAATAGTTTAACATGTTAGCTCAGCTAACTTTGTTAGAAACTCATTGACATCAGGAAAATAAGCAGAATACATTAACTTGACTGGTAAGTGATGCTACCAGAAGATAGCATTTGGTTCTAATAGGACAGCTCACTTTGACAGTAGGTTTCACCCAAGTTAAGAACATGCACAGTTTTATGCCAGATCTAAAGATACATGCCTAAGGATACATGGGGACCAGCACTGCAAGCTCTTTGCCAAGGTAAGAAAAGTAAAAGAGAGACTCTCGTGCTAGAGCTTAAAAAGGATTTGAGATAAAAACAATTTTCCAATCTCCTCTATAATGACGCTCTGGCTCTCTCGAGGAGAGTTCTGTACTAGTAGATGGGCCAAAAGTTATAGCCAACACAAATTTCTTAACTTAATTGTACATCTGAGCCAGAAATCTGTCTTCATTCAAAATACAGCCAGCCATTGATGTATTTAGTATCCACTGCTTTGGGGCTTCTCTGGAGTGTCTAGGGGTTTTAGTAAGTGTCTTTTACGTAGTACTTATGGCCCTGCTGGCATGGCTCAGTAGTTGAACGTCGACCTATGAACCAGGTCACAGTTCGATTCCCAGTCAGGGCACATGCCCGGGTTGTGGGCTCAAGCCCCAGTGGAGGGCTTGTAGGACACAGCTGATCAATGACTCTCTCATCATTGACGTTTCTATGTCTCTCTTCTTCTCCCTTCTTCCCTGAAATCAATAAAAATATATTAAAAAATAAACAAATAAACACGGTGGGGATGGGTTTTAAAAAATAAATGAAATAAAATAAATAGTACTTATGAAAATCATTGAATCAATCAACTAGCCAACAAAATTCACTTATTCATTTATTTATTCTGAAAATTTAGTGAGCACCTGCTATATCCAGGACACTGGAATTATAATGATGAACAACATAGATAATTCTTTCTCTCAGGTTATAGGCTAGCATGAAAAAATGGCATGAGTATCTATGATGTGTTGTTATATGCTAAAAACTGGGTGTATTGGAGAGATACAGGAAAGAAGGAAGGGTAGGGAGGGAGGAAGGAAGGAAGGAAGGAAGGAAGGAAGGAAGGAAGGAAGGAAGGAAGGAAGGAAGGAAGGGAAGAAGGAAGGAAGGAAGGAAAAATAACACCATGATATTGCCCTCAAAATTTTTTAATCTAGTTGGAGGAATAAGACAAAATCAACAAAAGTGAAACACTATAAACTTGAAAATGAAAATTTGACTTCAAAGGGA
Organism: Myotis lucifugus; assembly: GCF_000147115.1. Taxonomy (NCBI): domain Eukaryota; kingdom Metazoa; phylum Chordata; class Mammalia; order Chiroptera; family Vespertilionidae; genus Myotis; species Myotis lucifugus. Next base: position 4,724,601 of record NW_005871129.1, read on the forward strand.
TATTACTCACACACACACACACACACACACACACACACACGACACATGAAGTTTGAACTTTAGTATCACCTTAGTACTGTGTAAGCAGTTTTTCTGTCATTGAGGGAGTTTGTCTGAAAAAGCCCTAATTAATGAGTCTTCCTCTGAAATCTGAGTTGAGATGTTAAAAGGACTCTCCATGCTGGCACAAGGCAATTTATACACATTTGAGAAACGACAGTAAAGCAAGCATGTCAAACTCATGGCCCATGAGCAGCATGCGGCCCACAACAAATATTTTTGCAGCCCAGCCAATATAACGGTATGTAAGAAATGTTTAATAAAAATTTAGTAACTTAATTTTTACAATATCCTGTTACACATAATTATTAATAACGAACTACAACATGCACTAATGACTGATTACTATAATCGTGTTGCATTAATTTCCCTTACTCACCTTACGTTCAGATGCACCATTTCTCTCCTGTAATACCAGCAGCGAGTATTTTAGCAGTCGATTCGCATGTCATTAGTCTTGGACTGACTTGTTTGGTGTGCACAACAGGAAATATTTTGCTTTAGGAGAACAAGAAAAATAGGTTTATTTGTGTTACGCTTATTAATTTGTGCAGTTATTCAGTGTCTGTTAATTTAATGTTCAAGAAAAAATATTAATTTTTATTAAAATGTTCTATTATTTTATGTTAACGATTTCTCATTTATTTCAGCCCTTTGTATTCAGCATGTCTCTATTGAAATAAACCTACATTTCTATGAAAATTGAAGTTTTTGGTTTTTTGCAGCCCACATAAACTTAAACCTTTTTTTTTTTTTTTAGCCTGTGTTAGCCTTTGAGTTTGACATGCTTGCTATAAAGAAAAGCTTCAAGAACATTGGGGTGATGGGGGCCAGTCAGCCAGGGAGGGACCCTGGGAGGGCTCCAGGGCATGTTCAGCCCTCTCATCCAGTCCTGATGGACCCAATCAGTCAGACCCCAGCAGCAAGCTAATCTACTGGTTGGAGCGTCTGCCCCCTGGTGGTCAGTGTGCGTCATAGGACTGGTCGAGCAGTTGACCAAACATTGGACACTTAGCATATTACACTTCTATTATATAGGACTAGAGGCCCAGTGCATGAAATTCATGCACTTGGGGGGGGTGGTGTTCCCTCAGCCCAGCCTGCACCCTCTCGCAGTCTGGGAGCCCAGAAGAAATGTCCAGCTAAAGATAAAAAGTTTAGAATAATCATCTTAGAGTTATTACTTAAAATCATGAGAAAGATCAGATCATCAAGGAAGAGAATATAGACATGTAGAGAGTTCAGGATCCATCCCTGAAGAACTACAATAGGGCAGAGAGGCCAGATAGGAAGCAAGAAAATCCAGAGATCCTGGTGGTGCCACAAAAACCAAAGGAGGAGAATGTTCCAAGGAGGAAGAATCTAATAGCTGGATGGAAGGCACATAAGAAGAAGAGAAAATTTTTCACCAGCTTTGCCACTAGTCTCCATTGACTTTGACAAGCAATTCTAGCAGAAACCAGATTGAAACACAAAGGGCAGAGCGAAAGTGGAGACTTCTCGTAGACTGCTTTTTCAAAAAGTATAAATTTACTTCCATTATTTTCATATTCTCTCACCTTTTTAAAGTAGTTTCAGCTATTAAAAATAATAGTCAAGTGAAAAAAGTTCAAAATTTAAAGGTGATAAATAAAATAAACATATATGTTAAAAAATAATATGTTCAAGAAATATAATATAATTAATAATAACAATTATTCTGAGGGTGGAATTGTAAAGCATTTTCTTCCATATGTATCTGTGTGATACAAATTTTGTACAGACATAAATCTTTTTTAAAATATATTTTATTGATTTTTTACAGAGAAGAAGGGAGAGAGATAGAGAGTCAGAAACATCAATGAGAGAGAAACATTGATCAGCTGCCTCCTGCACACCTCCCACTGGGGATGTGCCCACAACCAAGGTACATGCCCTTGACTGGAATCGAACCTGGGACCTTTCAGTCTGCAGGCCGATGCTCTATCCACTGAGCCAAACTGGTTAGGGCCATAAATTATTTTTATCATTAGAAAAAAGTAAGTTTTATTTTGTTAAGTTTTGTTTTTTTAGTGACTATAAGGCACCGTGTCACACAAAAAAATAAAAAAATTAAAAAAAAAAAGTGGCCACAATTTAGAGGGCTTGGTTTGGTCTTAAAGCTTTATTTTTCTGATGAGCAATTATTTTAATGTTTTTGTTTTGTTTCATGTTCTTTACATTTTCCTTTTTAAAATGAAAAAATAATTACTTTGTCAGGGCAGTTTTAAAACATATAGTGTTGTACTACATTGAAATACTTTCTCCATGGGAACTTTGAATGTTGTCCTATTGTTCATCACTGATAATATTCATGGATGTAAATTCAGTCTATCTTAATGTTTCCTATCCAGATGAGCCCTCAAACTTGCTTTTAACCCAGTCATGACAGAAGCTCAAGTTTAATTGGTCAGTACAATGGCTTAACCATTCTAATAGCTCTGCAGAAAGAAAGACCCTCAAATTTCCCAGAGAGCAGGAGGATTTGGGTCAGAGCTCATCATAAGATGTTCTGTAAGGGAAAATCTTTCAAAGTCAGTCATCAAGTTCCAAACTTTCCACTAAAGAAATATACTTCAGTGCAGAGTAATATCTGACTTGAAAAGTGCCACGGATGGGAGACTGTCTTCAAATGTAAATTTAAATTATCTTCCTCTGTCTGCTTCTATGGTTAGTGTTTGAATGGTTTACTTTCTTTTTTCTAATAAATTATCAATTGGTAATTAAAGGAATGAAATGTTTACAAAGAAAAATCAGGCAATTGGGAGGTTCTACAACAATTGAGACATCAAAAGATCTAAAACTAGGGTATGTCAAAGTCAGTGTAAGCCATGTTGATATATAAGGTGTGGATCTAGCCAATTGTACAATGCTTCACAGGGAAAGTTTTCTTTCTTAACCTTCAAGGTAACAGCTGGTTTCCAAGTAGGAAATTTCATTATTCTGGGGTATGTGTTCAACTCCAGATCCTACTTTGTTTGTAAACTTGTTATTTTGAGTCTGGGTTCTTTATTTGTTGCTGAAATACAGGGGTAATCAATCTATGTTCTGAGTACTCAAAGTGTAAAGTGGTGACCTTTTATTTGTTCTGGTTCACCATCCAATCAGTGCCAGTGACTGCTGACCTGATGGGAGGGAGCAAACACAAAGAAGATGATGATCAATTAACGCTGTGCTCTTCACAGTCTTAAAGTTGTCAGTCAAGCCACCCTCCAATTCATATTTATTTCTGGATACATAATTTTTCTGTTCTAGAACACATTGTCTATTTTATTTTTACAATCCCAAACAGAATTGGCTGCTTTGTTTTATCAATTTGCAAAGTATATCTAATCACTGCTATTCATTTTCCCCTTTCTCCTGCCTACCAAACATCTGTGCACTTTACAATTTTTCCTCTCATTGTATTGTTTTACATTTATCTAATTTCCTCTCATAAAACAAAAAAAACCCTCTAGGGAACCATTTATTTAATTGTTCACATGCCAGGTTATTATTACTCAGTCTGGAAGAAATATAAAATATTATTTTATAAGTAATTTTAAAAGATTATCACTCAAATAGTCCAATCTTCTCATTCTACAAATGAGGAATGACTAAGCCCACTCCTATGTGGTAACCACATCAGATCATGGAGAGATGGCTCTAATCTAGAACTGCTAATGGGGGAAGCATTGGAAGTTTTATTTACATGCATATCCTATATAATAAAAGCCCAGTGACCATTATGGCTAACGACCAGAACGACCAACGACCAGACCACCAGCCGGTAGCTATGATGAGCACTGACCCAGACCTTGCTTGTTGGCACCTTCACAGCCCCAAATACCGTTCACCAGTACCCCAGACCCTGACAGCAGGAAGGAGGGAGCCAAGTACCTGCACCCCGGACCCTGACAGCAGGGAGGCAGGAGCCCCATTCCTCCCAGAATCAGCCTTGGTCAGCTTGCTGTCCATGTCCTGATAACCCCGAATCTGGTTCACCTGCACCCTGAACCCTGACAGCAGGGAGGAGGGAGCCCCATTCCTCATGGAATCGGCCATTGGTCAGCTTGCTGTTGGCGCCCTGACAGCCCCGAATCCCATTCACCCACAGCCCAGCCCTGACAGCAGGGAGGCAGGAGCCCCATTCCTTGCCAAATGGGCCTTGGTCAGCTTGCTGTCCGCACCCTGATAACCCCGAATCTGGTTCACCTGCACCCTGAACCCTGACAGCAGGGAGGAGGGAGCCCCATTCCTCTCGGAATCAGCCTTGGTCAGCAGATCAGAGGATTCTGCTTATAGTGAATGGTTAGTAAAACTTGGAGATGGCAAACTGGATAGCAGTTTTCATTTAGGAATGGATATTATTGAAATCTCCCGTGAAATGATTTGTAACAGATCTATTATTGAAGCTACCTTTGGAAATAGTGTATCTATAGATAATATTAAAACGATATCTAAACATGCAATTCTTTGTCCTAAAAATGAGCACGTTCATAAATTAAATGAAGAAATTTTGGATATACTCGATGAAGATTTTCACACCTATTTGAGTGATGATTCCATTGATTTTGGATGATGCCAAAAAGGAAATTTTTCCCATCGAATTTCTTAATAGTATTACACCTTCGGGAATGCCGTGTCATAAATTAAAATTGAAAGTAGGTGCAATCATCATGCTACTGAGAAATCTTAATAGTAAATGGGGTCTTTGTAATGGTACTAGATTTATTATCAAAAGTTTGCGACCTGACATAATTGAAGCTGAAGTATTAATAGGATCTACAGAAGAAGAGGTTGTTCTGATTCCAAGAATTGATTTGTCCCTGTCTGACACTGGCCTCCCATTTAAATTAATTCGACGACAGTTTCCCGTGATGCCAGCATTTGTGATGACAATTAATAAATCATAAGGACAAACTCTAGACAGAGTAGAAATATTCCTACCTGAACCCAATTTTGGACAGTCATATGTTGCTTTCTCTCAAGTTCGAAGAACGTGTAATGTTAAAATTAAAGTTGTAAATACTTCATCACAGGGGAAATTAGTCAAGCACTCTGGAATCATTTTTACTCTTAATGTGGTATACAGGGAGATACTAGAATAAGTTTAGTCAATTTATCAGTCATTGTTTGTATCAATGTTGTTTTTATATCATGTTTTTGTTGTTTTTATGTCATATCTTTGTTGATGTTGTATCATGTTATTGTTTATTTATTAATAAATTTATATATTATTTTCATATACATTTTACTAATTTTCTTTAATCTCTGACACTTCTATTATAGAGAAAGGGTGAATAGTGATATTAAAATATTTCTTCTAATTAATTCCCTTACAATGTGCATGAATTTGTGCACCGGGCCACTAGTATCAATAATAACAACACTAAAGGAAACATCACACTGACTTTATATTATAATTATTTGGGAGTCTTTGTCTTTCCCAGTAAATTGTAATATTGAGGAGAGCAGAAACGACAGTTTATTCAGCACTCTCAGCAGCACCTCTTGCTCACAGCAGTGCTTAATAAATAGTTGCCATCCTCAGTGCATTTGCTGGCTTTGTGGATGGCTTCATGGTAACAAGATGGCTGCTGAGTAACTAACACCACTTACAAACACAACAATTTCTGACAGAAGAAGAACTGGTTCTTCCTCTATATCTTATCTTTTCTGGAATCATACCCAGCAGACCCCGGTCTCACCACATTGGTCACAGCTAGATTACCTGAGCATCTCTGGGACAATCACTGGCAAGGAGCATGGAATCCCCTTGCCTGATTTTGTGAAGTCACCCATGTCTACATAACACTGTGTAACAACCTGGAAGCTTATCCGTATAAACATGTAAACAAAAATGCAAGGGGATATGTGTATATTACAATTCAGCTCCGTAAAACTTGGCGCGCGCGCTCACACACACACACACACACACAGACTTGGAATATATGTTAATTATAACAATTTTGTTTGCTGGGATAAAGATTCTTTTTTTCTTCTGTTGTCACTTTCTTCCTTAATACTGTAAGATTGTATTAAATTTCTTTTTTTGATTAGGTGAGCATAGTCCCAGATGCACTCCAGCTCAACTAGACAAAGACTTTGACCTCTGATCTTGCCCTTCAGGACTGACTACCTGGGGAAATGGATGTCAGGGCAAAGTCTGCTCCAGGGGCAGCTGGAGGCAGGATCCCTGAATGGCAAGCACTGAAAGCAATTTTACTTTTCTCAACAATGTCCAATCGAGTGAACTGAGGTCGCTGAGATAAGTGGGGACGGTCACATTGCACCACTAGTGGAAAGTCAAGGAGATGGCTGGGTTAGGGAGCGGGCTCCGTCACCCTTCTGACTCTTCTGTAGTCTCCTTAGAAGCTGACTTTCAATGCAGGGTGGTGACACTGTAAGATGACACAGCAACCTCACACAGTGTGGTATGATGTGATGAGAAAAAAAGGAAGCTGCACCCCTACAGAGCAGGTCAAATAAGCAGCCCACACCGGCTGGGACACATTCACTGAAGGTGAACAAGCAAAGGAAAAGAGATCAAAGCCATGTAACTGTAATACTGGCTGTTGGGTGATTTTCAGGAGTGGGAGGTTACACTGCTTGTTTTATAGAACTTCCTTCTTACAGGTGAGGCCTGGAAGCTTGTAACTGAGAATATGTTGGCCAAGCTAGCAGCACAACATAGGGTAAAGTTTTCTAAGGCTTGTGGGTGGGGCTTATCTCCAAGGGACACTCCCCAAAACAGAGGTGTGGACTGGACCTCTGAACAGTTCCATCCACTTGTCATTCTTCTTAACCTCTTCCAATAGGAGCAGAGTATTAAGCATTGAATCTTACTGGAACAAATATTTTCATTTTGACTTTCTAAAGGTAAGAAATTTTTGATATTGTATGTTAGGAAATATTTTTTTTAATTTTCCATTGACCTAATAATCAAAGAAATACAAATTTAACCAATACAAACTTAACCAGTATTTACTTTATTAGAAAAAATATTTAACAATATTAAATGCCAGAGAAGAAGTGAAACTCTGATACTCTGGTGCCTAGTGGCCATGTGAGAATTACCTTTTTTTGAGAATAATTTGGCATATAAGTAATATGATCGGTTTATTGGATTTAGCAAACCCATTGCAGAACTCTAATTTAAGAAATAATATGAAATGCAGAAAAATCTGTATGCTCAAAGTTGTTTGTCATAATGTTATTTATTTTAACCTAAATGTGCAATGCTTGGGAGTCATTACACTAAATCATAAACTGTAACAAAACTGGACTATTATACTACTGTTCCAACTGTACTTATGAAGACTATGTTGAAACACAGGAAAAAATGTAATTCACACTTCAGTTTTGAAATACAGAGAAAAAACAATATTCTTATTTTGTCTATAATTAATTTGGTCATTCTATTAAGCCCTACTCATTGGTTAAATGGGAAAAAATAACTTTTTTCAGTGTGTCCAGTTTGAGATTTTGTCCAATTTCATAATGATAATATTTCCTTTAAGGCAAGGATTTTCAACTGGTATACCGCAAGAATTTTTTTTAAAGATTTTTTTATTGATTTTGAGAGAGAGAGGAAGGGAGAGGGAGAGAGAAAGAAACATCAATGTGAAAGCAAAACATTGATTGGCTGCCTCTGATAGGCTGTCTCGGGCAACAAGCCTGAAACCCGGGCATGTGCCCTGACCAGGAATTTTACCAGCAGCCCTTCAGTGCATGGAACAGTGAACAACCAATTGAGCCACACTGGCCAGGGCAATGCCACAAGAATGTTTAAAACATGCAATACACTGTTTAGTCAGGGACACTGACTTCTTTTCCCCTAAATAGACTGTCAAATAAAAGATGACAAGAGGGCCCTAGCCAGTTGTGCTCAGTGTTTAGAGTGTTGGCCCTTGGACTGAAGGGTCACGGGTTAGATTCTAGTCAAACAAACATACCTCAGCTGCAGGCTTCATCCCCACTTTGGGGCCCGTGATGGAGGCAACCAATCAATGTGTCTTGCTCATATCAATGCTTCTTTCTCTCTGTCTCTCCCAATCCCTTCCACTCTCTCTGAAAAATCAATGGAGAAAATATCCTGGGGTGAGGATTAACAATAACAACAAAAAAGTTAACAGATAACACAACAATAGCCATCCAGTGTGAATGAATCAAAATTATACTTATTTTTTGACAAATTGGCAAAAAATATATTTTTGGTGTGCCGCAGAATTTTCATAATTAGTTTATGTGTGCCATGAGATAAAAAAGATTGAAAATCACTGATTAAGGTTTTATTCGGTCTTTCTTGAATAAAATTGCTTGTTCTCTCAGCTAGCCTATTTCTCTTTATAAGAGCATGCACAGGGGTATGTGGTGGCCTGGAAGGGAGAGAATGGGGCTCTAACCTTGACTTGACCTTAACTGTTAGCTGGGTGGCATCCTCTGAGTTCCACAGTGCCCAGCTCACATTCATAGGTGAAATCTGCTGCTGTCATATTGGTCTGTTCTCTCTTGTTTGGGTGCATTATGACTGCCTGGACAGCTCATTGGCCCAGCATCCATTCGTGCTCTGCCTTGGATGGGGCTGTAACAAGACCCCTGGCTCCTGTTTTAACAACTGTGATGCACAGAAACTACTCTGCCAAAAAACAATCTCAACTTCATTCCTGCCCTTCGCCTGACCATCTTGCATTATTTTCCTCTCTTGCAATTTAAGCCTTAGGGGTTGCCAGAGTTATCTCTAATACACAATTGGAGAACATTGCTGGCTAAATCTCCCATATTCCGTTGTCAAGAGCTAATGGTGACAGAGAGAGTGGGGGAGTTATAGAATCTAATAAGTTTCTTAAGCCTGACTTGTGACAGTCTTGTGAATGTCGAAACAAAATATGATCTTGGTCTTTCGGTTAGGACCCTTTATCTGTGAATATAGAAAACCCAACTCAAATGTGCTTCAACAGTAAAGAAGCCCAAAGGTTTCAGTTAGCTGATTTAGTGGTTCATCAGTATCAACCCAGGTTCCTTCCATACCATGGTCCTGCCATCCACAAGCACAACCTTGGACATGGCATAACAGGACCATCTCTTTCAGTGTCTTCTCACCATCCCCATCCTCACATCTTATGAGCCAGACCAAGGATTGACTCTTTTTATTTTATTTTTAATTAGAATTTATACTCAATAATATTTTGCATTAGTTTTGGGTATACAGCACAGTGAAGGATTGACTCTTAAACCACAGAATGGGTCACCCTCCCTTGACTTATGTAGGGGAGAAAAAATACCTGGACAAAAATTAGGTTCTCTTAGCAAAGAAGACTGGTGAACTAGACATGGAGGAGGCAAACAATAAGTGTCCGGCATTCTGGCTCAGGGCTTTTATTGGGGCATTTATTCCGTAACAACCTCAGACTTTTCTATGCCTAACGAAGTTAAGCACACTAGTTGGGTACTCATTAAAGCCAAAAAGAAAAAAGGATGTTAAATACTTTAAAAGTATAATCTTGTTGCATGTTTATAACAGGATGCTGACTGACAAAACCAACTGAAATGCATTGACTACAACTAAAACTATGTTTAAAAATACATTTTAGCACAAGAGAGAAAAAGACACCAAAATAATAATAATGATTGTAGTTGAGATATTGAAACTGTTTGTGTTTTTTCCTCTAATTTCTTATATAATTTTTCATTATAAAAATTCCAAACTCCACTCTATTTTACAAATTATTTTAAAATTCTCATCATCAATGTCCTCTAACTTTCTTTATTTAAACATCCTATTCAAAGAAATAATCTGTAGCATCTCCCTGTATTCATTTTATGTACCAAGCACAATACTCTACATGAACAGGAGAGTTACATAAAATATCCTTCTCATAAATGCATGTTCACAGTATCAAAACTTGCCTTTAAATGCACTCCCACATTAAATCTGGAGAGGTTATTTCTCTTTCTTCCACAACTACTGTAAAACTCTAATAGGCTTTGCAATTATTTTCTCCTCTTTTTCAAGTCACTTTCTAATTCATACATTAGTGACACTGAAACACTGAAGCTACTATTTTTGAGATAATATCTATCCCTAAAGCACCATTAAAGGGGAATACTTAATTCTCCTCTCCCTTTATCTCCTAATTTCTTCAAGCCCAAGAGTTAGCCTGGCTTCCAAAGTGGTTAATATTTTGTTTGAAATATCCTGGGGTTTTACCATTATGCCAACTCCCATTTATGCAGAAGCTGGTCCTGAATATAATGTATCCTCCTGCCGTGCAGCCCCTCCCCGCCATTCGCCCTGCTGGGCTTCCCAGTGCCTGCTGCTGTGACTGTATGCCTTTTATTGGCTTGGGAGTACTGCCAAATATCTCCAAGTAAGCCTGCAATTTGCTTTCATCTGCCATTTCCAACCTTTATAATTTATTGGCATAGAAAACAGTGAACTGAATGGTGGCTCTGTGCCTTCATTCTCATCTTCCTTTCTATAATTCTGGAGTAGAAGAGTCTTCAGAGAGGTGGTACAGATGCCCTCTCTCTAGCTCAGCATTTGCTAAATTGTCCATTAAAAGACATCTTTATCATCAAATAAAATCTCTTTCTAATTCTATTTTTTGTTTTCTTTCCAGTTAAACTTCCATCCAGTATTAGGCAGGGTTCTCCAGAGAAACAGAAATGTGTGTGTGTGTGTGTGTGTGTGCGTGTGTGTGTGTGTGTGTGTGTGTGTGTGTGTGTACAGATGATTAAAGAGGCTAACAAGTCCCAAGATCTAGTCAGAAAGCTGGAGATCCAAGAGAACCAATGGTATTGTCCAGGTGGGCTTGTAAGAAAGAATTGATGTCTCAACTCAAGAGAGTCAGACAAGAGGAGTTCATTCTTATTCTCTGGTGGGTTAGTCAGACAAGAGGAATTCATTCTTATTCTCTGGTGGGTTAGCAATTTTGTTCTGTTCAGGCCTGCAGTTGATTAGATGAGACCCACCCACATAAGAAGGGCAATCAGTTTACTGATTCAAATATTACTCATCCAGAAACACTCTCAAAAACACATCAAAAAACTTCCCGAATAATCAACAGAAAACATGCAGAACCCTGATGCCCAAGGACCAAAAGTGGAGACCACAAAGACTGGTAGGAGGGGTGGAGGCGTGAAAGGGCTGGCCAGGTGCCCACAGACAGCAACTGAAGTCCCAGAGAGATATCTCAGCTGTGGGGGGTTACCAATGAGAAATCTAGGATGTAATCCCCAAGCTGGGGCCCCCCAGCAAAGAGCAACAAAACAGAGAAAAATACCCACATGACATCTGGCTGTGAAAAGCAGTGGGGTGCTGTCTGCCAGGGAGTGAGAGCTGAAAATTCAGGCACTCTCTTAAAGGGCCAACGCATAAAATTCCCTGTGGAGCCACACACCTTGTGCTCCACAGAGGGAGGGGTAAGTGGACTGGAGCTATGAGAGCAGAAACCAGGACTGGGGACTAGGGGGATAGAGCTCAGAAGGCAGACACCCCAAGTTTCCTGGAATGAGTCATTTCCTCATGCACCAGAGGACATCTTTCCCACATAGACATTTGCCTTGCCTGGGGGGAAGCCAGTTGACACACCCTATTGGAAAACACCTTGCACTAAGGCTACTTAAGAGATTAAAAGTAACAATTAGTCTCCTGGGAGAAACAACTGCCCCACCGTGTTGGAAAAAAACCTCTTGCCACACCTGAGGACAATTGCCTGGGGAGGTGAGGCAATTCAAGTCAGAATCCTAATCAGTCTGTAGGCAGAGGCGGTCTCTGGAGGCTTTGAGTTTTTGCCTGATCTAATTAGTCAGAAACAGCCTTTACACACTGTCCTGCACTAGAGATTGAGAGGTGTAGAGGATCTACCTAATACATAGTCATAAACCCAAACAGACAGCCAAAATGAGGAAACAAAGAAACAACCCTCATCTGAAAGAACTAGAGAATTCTCCAGAAGAAGAGAAAAATGAAGCAGAGATAAGAAATTTATCTGAAACAGAGTTCAGAGTACTGATGGTAAAGATGCTCAACAGCATGAAAAAAGATATAGTAACTATGAAAAAAGAAGAGTCTGAGATAAATAATGACATAAAACAAATAACACACTGGAAGGAATACACAGCAGATTAGGGGAAAATGAGGATTGAATCAGTGAATTAGAAGACAGAGTTGAAAATATCACTCAATCAGAGAACCAAAAAGAAAAAAAAATTGAAAAACAGGAAGACAGCTTAAGGGGTCTGTGGGACAATGTGAAACATAACAATATTAGAATAGCAGGTGTGCTAAAAAAGACAGAAAGAGAGAAAAGAATAGAGAACATGTTTGAAGAAATAATGGCAGAAAATTTCCCTAACCTGGTAAAGGAAAAAGTCACACAAGTTCAGGAGGCACAGAGAACCCCAAGCAAGAAGAACCAAACAGACCCATGCCCAAACACATCATAAATAAAATGCCAAAAATTAAAGACAAAAAGAGAATCTTAAAGGCAACAAGAGAAAAGAAAACTGCTACCTACAAAGGAGTTCCCATAAGGCTGAAACTCTACAGGCCAGAAGGAAATGGCATGAAGTAATCAAGGTAATGGAAAGCAAGGATCTGAGACCAAGATTAGTATATCCAGCAAGGCTATCATTCAAAATAGATGGCGAAATATTCCCAGACATAAATAAATAAATATATAAATAAATAAATACATAAATAAATAAAGGCTAAAGGAGTACATTACCACCAAGCCAGCATTACAAGAAATGCTAAAGAGACTGCTGTAATGAGAAGAAGAAACAGAGAGAGAAACCTAGCCATACAGGATTAAAATGGCAATGAATAAGTACCTCTCAATAATAACCCTAAATGGAAGTGGATTAAATGCTCCAATCAAAAGGTGTAGCATAGATGAATGGATACAAAAACATGACCCAGCTATATGCTGCCTACAAGAGACCCACCTCAAAACAAAAGACACACAGAGAATGAGAGTGAAGGGATGGAAAAAAATTTTCCATGCAAATGGAAAAAAATGTTGCAGTAGCAATACTCATATCCAACAAAATAGACTTTAAATGAAGGCCATCATAAGAGACAACAAAGGTCACTACACAATACTAAAGGGAACAATCCAACAAGAGGATATAACCCTGGTAAACCTATATGCACCCAATATAGGAGCACCTAAGTATATTTTTTAAAAAAACTTCTAGAGAACTTTAACGGAGATATTGACAACAATACAGTCATAGTAGGGGACTTTAACACCTGTCTGGCTTCACTGGATAGATCTTCCAGACAAAAACTTAACAAGGAAACAGAGACTCTAAAGGACACACTGGATCAGATGGATTAATTGACACATAGAATATATCACCCCAACGCAGCAGAATATACATTCTTCTCAAGTGCACATAAATCATTCACAAAGATAGACCACCTGTTAGGGCATAAAACAAGTCTCTATAAGTTCAAGAATATTGAAATAATATCAAGCATCTTCTCAGATCACAGTGGAATGAAATTAGAAATCAACTACAGTAAAAAAAAAAACCCAAAACACTCAAACACATGGAGGCTAAATAGTATGCTATTAAACAATGAATGAATTGCCAACCAGATCAAGAAAGAAATAAAAAATTTCCTAGAAGCAAATGAAAATGAACAAACAACAACCCCAAATCTCTGGGACACAGCAAAAGCAGTCCTGAGAGGGAAGTTCCCCTCAGGAGCAGGGGAAGGTGGAAAAGCCCTGAGGGTTGATAGGGGCTGGCAGCCACTCACAGGAGCAAAGAATTTTCCAGTAACCACCAGAGGCTCTCCCCAATTACAGCAACCAGCTTCCCGCCTTGGTCTGGCACCCCTGCTCACCTGCTCCACCACCCCGCCGTGGCCGACAACCACCATGTTCTGCGCTCTGCTGCCAGCAACTGGTTGTTCAGTTGTTCCGCTGTTCAGTGTATTTGCATATTAACCTTTTATTATATAGGATGTGCAATTCCTCAAAAGTAAGATCTTTGCACAAACGGGGGAAAGAAATATTATTTTATTCTCCTAATGTTTACTTCATCACCCATACCAATGATAGCGAACCTTTTGAGCTCGGCGTGTCAGCATTTTGAAAAACCCTAACTTAACTCTGGTGCCGTGTCACATATAGAAATTTTTTGATATTTGCAACCATTGTAAAGTAAAACAAAGACATATTTTTGATATTTATTTTATATATTTAAATACCATTTAACAAAGAAAAATCAACCAAAAAAAATGAGTTCGAGTGTCACCTCTGACACTGTGTCATAGGTTCGCCATCACTGACCTATACAGATAATAAATTTTCCCTATTGTTCATGAACATTTATATACACAGTGACTTGGGCAGTACTGGAAAATATAAATGCAAAGCATCATATACTACTTCTTGGGATCTTCCTTGTGTGGAATCGAACAAATACTGAACCCAAATTAAAATCCTAACAGGGTAACTGGCCATACCAAATGCAGCAGATTGTTTGCAAAAGTGGCTGCAATTTTCCCCTCCCTATCTGTGCCCTCAGTAGTCCCAACCCACCCCGACTCAAGGCTTGGCCAACTGATTTGCTTTGACCAATAGCAAATAGAGTCCAAGCAGAAACTCAAAAAGTGCCTGTCTTTTTTTGCTACTTTTTGGAAAGTGCAACCACCATAAAATAACTGCCACATCACCCTGTGGATAATGAAAGACACTCGGCCAAGTCGCTCCATCAGCTGATAGACACCTAGACAACTGCCAGATGTGGGAGCCATTGCCTAGACCTTCCAGCCTTCGCTTGCCAGCCCAAGTCAGAAGAACCATGCAACTTACCCACAGATTATAAAAAATAATCAATGTTTCTTGTTTTCAGACATTAAGTTTGGGGGTGATTTGTTACAAAGCAAAATCTAACTGAGAGAGAAATTGGTTTCAGAATTGGAATGGTAATATAGCAAAATCTACCATAGGTAGCATTGCCTTTGAGACCGGGTAGCAGGCAGAGCCTGGAAAATCAGCAAAAAATAATTTTAGCAACTCTGAAAAATGGCAAGCAAACTGCTAGTAGAGGCTGACAAAGCAATGAAGACCTGCTGTAGCAGGCTGGAAAAGTGACACCCATGTTATGCACTAAAGAAACAATTGGCAAAACTATCATCTCTGGTAACTTTGAAGATAGAAAATAAGCCAAATGAAATTGTGGACCTTGGCAAGATGATTTCCAGGCAGAATGTTGGAAGTGTCAATTGGCTTATTTTAGCTGATTATATAAAATGTAGAAAGAGAGAAATGAGCTAGAGAAAGAATTGTTCTGTTTACAAGCACAATTCAGAGGCTACTGAGAGGAGCCAGAACTTGCTGGGCTGGGCAATAAAATTGGTTCTCATTTCTAGTCTCTCAAGGCAGTAAAAAATTTTCAAACTTCCTCAGGACAAAGATCAAATTAAGGTGACCCTGCAAGCCCATTTGTTAGCATCTCTGAAGGATTTTAGGCAGTGACTAGTAGACCCTCTCATCTCTACAAAGTGTATTCATTAAAGTTATTGTCCCACTATAGCCTGAGATGGCCCCCATACAAGAAAGAGGCCTATCCTAAAATTGTGGGTGGAACTTCTATTGAATGGAGAAGAGCTGAATTTGATTCTTAGAGAAACCCAGAGTTTTTTAAGAGAGTTGTCCTGATGAAAGGAATGCCAGCTTGGACTCAAATGAACTGAAACATTTAAAAATGAAGAGAAGCCTTGGGACCTCCAGTTTTCCATGAGAAAGAAGCAGACTGATAAGGTTACTCAACTGCCAATGCCAGTGTTCTTTAGGGAAGTGTAAAACATCTTATGGAGTGTGGAGCTAGGAGCCAGGAAGAACAGTGGACTCTGGGGCCCCTCCCAGGAAGAAGAACCCAACCTGACCAAGGATCATCAAGGCAAATGTACCCTGGCCCCCTGAGTTTAGCTGAATTTCAGAAATGCTGTAGTCTAGTAAATTCTACATAATTCCTGATCTGGATTTTGGAGGGGTTTTTTTGTTATTGTTGTTATTTGGGGGGTAGGGGGGTGTTGCCTTTTGAACTGACATTTCTAGTGTTGTTATCCTGGCCCCACTACATAACAAAGCTATATAACTTGATTTTTAGTTCATATTGGCATGATGGGGATCACAAGAGCCTATGTCAAACTTGGCACCATAATTAGGGTGAAACTTCTGGAGTCTTGAGTTGGGAATATGTTGCATGTGAGAGGAAACTGAATAATTGATGGCCAAAAGACAGGTTGATTGCAATAATGGCCACAAATTCTTTCCATCTCAAATCTCAGTACGTTCCTTGGCAATGTGACTGTACAGGTACTTCTGTTAAAAGGTAGGCTCTTGTTCTTTATTCCTCAAAGCTAGGTTTGGCCACGTGATTTGCTCTGGCAAATAACATATTAGCAAATGTGACATAGTAGAAATGAAAATCACTTGTGCATTGTGGTTTTCCTTCCTTCTTTCTGTGTTTTGAATCCTGTGTCCACCATGTGAAAAATTTCAAACTAGCATTCTGAAGGAGTAAGGGCCATGTGGCAGAGAACTACAGTCAGCTATAGCTGACTGATAACCTGCCAGCCACATGACATATGAGTGGAGCTATGTTAGAACATCCAGCTTCCTGCCACTCCACCAGATGACTGTAGAACTGCTTGGCTGAGCTCAGGCCATATGTTAATCCACTGCATTGGGAACTAATAAATGTGAGTTTTATAAACCACTAATTTTGAAGGATTATTATACAACAAAAAATAATTTATACTCCAAGCAAGAAGTGCTTAGTGAGCCTTTACTATGTAGAGATCACTGTTTTAAGGAAAGAACAACAACAAAAAGATGCAATCCCTATTCTCAAAAAGCTAATAATTTCAATTTAGAAAAAAATATTTGAAAGAAAACTAACAATACATGGCAGAAATGTAAAGGTCTTATTAGTTGAATAAGCATTGGATGCTTTAAGAAAATAGAGGGGGGAGTTATCATTGTGGGAAGAAGAAAGACTTTACTGAGAGAGTGGGATTTTGGCTGTTTGAACCAGAGGCATGGTGAATTGTGAAAGTGAGGTGAGAATGTACAAAGCAGGTGAGTGGCAGAGCTGTAGGGGGTTTCTAAAAGGACCTAGATTCTGCTACAATAGTCAGCAGAACCCTGGGGGAGAGTAAACATAGCCATGCTTTTATCTTCCCACCTTTCTACAAGCCACAGCTGAGGATCCCTGGCGTCCATAGCCTTGAGTCCCATAGGTACACCCAGATGGTGCTACTGGGTGAAACCACCTATCCCAGATCCTGAAATTCTTTCTCAGGCTTCTTCACTGAACTCCACTCCTACCCATTTCCTGGTGCCCAGCTTCAACTCTGACTCTTACTCCTGCCTATCCTCCCTGCATGATTCACCATAGCTAAGATTCATCCTCCATAGATATCCAGAGGTTGTTGTCTCAGCAGATGCCCCAATAAGATTTACGCTTCTAGCCTTTGAACCTATCCCCAAGTCCCCTGATTTGGCTTAATGTCCAAACACCAGATTTTTGCTTCCCATAAATTTAGTTCAATTAATGATTACCAAATACCTGATTTTTGAAAAGTCCTAGTCCTTGTGGTGCAGAATGATAAAGTAAGAGTCCCTAGTGTCCAACAGCTAAGAGAAGAAGCTATGCTTGTGCCATAGAAACTGTGGTAGTCCATTTGCAGAGATGGCTGCAACAATTCCTCCCATCCCTATAGGCATACTTGCTTTGGAATGATACCTTGTAGGTCTTCTCATTCAGAAATGGAGTCTATTATTCCACTCCTTGAATTTCAGCTCAACTGTGACTTACTTTGACCAATAGAATGCAGCAGAAATGGCATTGTGTAATATCTGAGCCACCGTGTCAAGAGTTCTTGCAGAGGCCCCCTTGCTCTCTTTTCAGTCAGTGCTACCTGGGGAGGAAGCTTGGGCTAGCCAGCTGGAAGATAGGCCACATGCAGCAGAGATGAACCATTCCAACTGAAGTCCCCAGATAACAGCTGAGACAATGAAAGACTAGCAAAAGACCACCCTTCTGATACCAGCTCAAATTACTGACACAAAATCATAAAAAATTAAATGATTATTGCCTTAAACCACCAAATTTGGGGTGGTTTGTTATATAGCAAGAGGTAACTAATGCAGAAGCATAGAGGAAGAAGAGATTAATTCTTCCTGTGAAAACATTACGGAGGCTTTTTGCAGATAATTGTACATTTTTGACAGGTATTTACTTCCCCAAATGACTTTCTGACTGTAGGATTTTAAAATATATTTTATTGATTTTAGAGAGGAAGGGAGAGGGAGAGAGAGATAGAAACATCAATGATGAGAGAGAATCATTGATTGGCTGCCTCCTGCATGGATCGAGCCTGCAACCCAGGCATATGCCCTTGGCCGGAATCGAACCTGGGACCCTTCAGTCCACAGGCTGACGCTCTATCCATTGAGCCAAACCAGCTAGGGCTCCTGACTGTAGGATTTTAGGCTGAATTGCAAGATGAAATAGTGGGGCTGGAGGAGCAACATTAAATAGCACAGTCCTACCTGAGTGCTAACGTGGGTTGAGGAAGAGGTGGTCTCTTCCCCTAAGCTGTTTCTGGGCTTCACAGCTTCTTCATCTCAGCCCCGGTTCTGGACCCACAGATTATTTTCAAACACTGGCATATTGACAATGACTCCCATGTCAGTGACAGTCAAACAAGCAAGGACAAGACTAGAGTGGGTACTTCCCATGTAGAAAAGTATCTATTTGATGTACATAGAAGAACTAGACATTGTTTTCACCAGTTAATAAGACTTGGAATCAAAAAAAATCTTCACTTATTCCTTTACTTTCCAAATAAAGGTGTGTTTTTTCTGTTCTCTGCTAAAACTTTATTTTCTATGTTAAGCACACAAAAAGGAAAGTACCTGCCATCTCCATCAAACAAATACAAAATGAATATTTAAAAGTTCATGAAGCAAGAAAAAGTCATTATCCTAGTCTATTTTTATACCCAGGTTTTGAACAATAAGCCCATTCTCTACAGAAGTGACAGAAAACTTACTACTGAGGATCATTAACACTAGAAATAGTCCATAAAGAATGTTCAGGGTAAGATAAAAGCCCAAAATAGGAGTCATACCCCCAAAGCTAGGAAGGGACCAATACTACTCTTTACCAGTTTAACAAAAATTAATTGTAGATGTGCTTCCCATGAATTGCTAGCCAGGACCTGAAGACCATAAATCTGGAATGAATCACCTATAATTTCCCTAAACCAGGAAAGAATGGTATACACACAGGGTAAATTCTAGGCAAAGGGAAAATAAATTACTAGCTATGGACAATTCCCTTCTGCCTTCCAAGGAGGAAACTGTATCTGGATTTTCTGAGAAAAGTGTACAAGCTGAGAAGGGGAGCTAAAGCAATGAAGGTAATGGAAAGATTCTAAGATGAAGTGGGACTAAGAAGAGCAGTGAGACAAGGCAGAACTGAGAACAGAGATGCCTAATGGGTAATTTTAAGGCCCTGTGAATCTTCTTCCCTGTCTCCCCTTAAAGTCTTCAGTAAACCTAACTACTGCCTGATGCTTTGAGTGCTGGATTTGGGTTTTTAGGTTGAAATGCCTTAAAGAGGGTGTCAAACAGTGGCATAGGCTCACCAAAGAGACTCAGTTATTTTTGGGTTATACTAATTAGGGCTTTACCCATAAATCCCTCTCTAGTCTCCTATAAGTCTGGATTAGATCAGAAATAGGTACCAGTCATCTAAAGATGGCCTCCTTTGTGTCATTTCCACTGGCCTCCTATAGTAGAAAAATAGGGTAAGGCTCCTCCTTCAAGCAAGGATCCATGTTTCCCACTGCATGAGAGGGAAGGGGGAAGAGATCAAAGAAAAGCAATTCAAATAGAAAGTGGACAGAGGAAGAAAGGAAGGGAAGGAGGGAAGGAGGAAGAGGAGAGAGGGAAGAAGGACTTCAAGCCTCTTCACATCTACCTTTCCCCATTTATTTGTAATGCCACTTTCACCCAAACCTTACTGCTTTTATTATTATGGCATTGCAATATGCTTTCACTTCTAATGAGGTGAACCCCTCTCCAATTTTGCTCCTCTTTTCAATGTTGACTTAGCGTTTCTTGGACTTTTATCCATACTTCCATATAAATGTATTTTGGAAGTGAATTTATATCCTCTTTTATTCCTGTCTATTAAGCATGTGGTCTCCTAAGTGAACCTTTGTCCAGAAGGGACTACCCTGGGCAGAAAAATTCACATTCAGGAGGATAAATCAAAACCAAGGAAGCTTGACTATCACCCAAGAAAAAAGCAATAAAATCACTTTCTGAACCTCAAAATACAATTCTAAAGCTTGGTGAGTCCACTGAGGGGCAGCTACCCCCATGAGATTCTCCTACAACACCTCCTCCTCTACCTTACGTTACTGTCATTGTTAGTGTTTTGAACTATAAACTCCTCAGGGACCATAATGTCTGAAAGAGAGCTTAAACCAAGTCACTATCATGCCAGCTCCATGATGGCAACAGTATTAATGGACTTTATTGGAGCATGCATTTTGGACTAGGAGGGAGTGGTAATGGACTTAATCCAAAACATTTGAATTTGTATAAGAAACACAATAACTGCTTTTACAGCATTTTCTTCTTAAGATATTTTTATTGATTTTAAAGATTGGCGTAGGTCAGAGAGGATCTCATTGATGAGGTAAGCTGACATCTGAATGGGAAGGAGCCACCATGCAAACATGTGGAAGAAGAGGGTCTCAGGCATGGGGAGAACAAGTGCACCCACCTGGCCAAATACCTCCAGGAGATGAGGAAAAGACTGGTTCAGAAGCCCAATAATTGCCAAACCAGTTTGGCTCAGTGGATAGAGCGTAGGCCTGCGGACTCAGGGGTCCCAGGTTCGATTCCGGTCAAGGGCATGTACCTGGGTTGCGGGCACATCCCCACTGGGGGGCGTGCAGGAGGCAGCTGATCGATCTCTCTCATCGATGTTTCTGGCTCTCTATCCCTCTCCTTCTTCTCTGTAAAAAAATCAATAAAATATATTTAAAAAAAAAAAGAAGAAGCCCAATAATTTCAGTCAACATCTCTGTGATTCTTTAGGCTTTTTCCTCATGGTCACAAAATGGCTGTTGTGATTCCAAGCATTATGTCTATATGCATGGCAGAAAGAATGGGGATGGGCCAGTGTTCTAGCTATAGCACCTCCTTTCAAAAAGAAAGAAAAAAGATGTTCTCAGAAACCCTCTAGCTAATTTCAATTTGGTATTATTGTCCTAAAGTAGTTCATAAATACCACCCACCCACCATGTAACAGTAGAGTGGGCTGGGAAAGCAGAGATGTGTCATAGCTGGCTTGCATTAGTCTTTCTCCAGTCCCTGGGAATATTGACACCTGAACAAAAAAAATCAAAATGCTGTTGGTAAGAAGAAGAGAAATGACAATTAGGAGGGCCAAAATAGTGACTGTCCTGATGGAGAGCATACGTAAATATGAAGTCAGACAAATTATAAAGGATCAGAAAATACTGGGTCTTATAAATCATGGTAAAGAGTTTAGTTTTTTTTTTCTAGCCCTGGCCAGTGTGTATCAGTTGTTTGAGCATCAGCCCTCACACTAAAGGGTCTTGGCTTTGATTCCTGAACAAGGGCATGTACCTAGGTTGCAGGACCAATAGCCAGCCCTGATCAGGATGGATGCAGGAGGCAACCAACCTCTCTCTCTCTTCCTCCTCCTCCTCCCTCCCTCCCTCCCTTTATCCCTTCCTCCCATCCACTGAAAAAGCAATGGAAAAAAATATCCTCCAGTGAGGATTAACAACAACAACAAAACATTAGATTTCTTTCTAAATTAAATGTAAAGTCATGAAGTGTCTAAGTGAAAGTGTGACATAGTCTTATTTACATCTTTAAGAAACCACTGTTGTGCCATGTGGAAATTAAATTGTAGAGGCCAAAAGAACAAAGACTTTAATTAAAAAGTAGTTGCAGTAGAATGAGCAAGAGATAATGGTGGCTTTACTAGGATAGTGGCAGTAAAGTAGAGAGATGAATGAACTCAAAATATATTTTTGGAGTTATTGCTGAGAGGATTTGCTGGCATACAGATGGGAGTTGAGGCAAGAAAAAAAGAAACCAAAAGCTATTGTTCAAATCTCATAAATTCATTATAGTAGTAGTTACAAAGAAAAAACTTTGAAAAACAGGCTCAGAGAGAAAAGAAGCATGATGACTGTGTTTTAGCTATGTTAAGCCTGTGATGTTTATTAGACACCCAAGTAACAATCTCAGATCGCATTGTAGTGGATGCTGTCATATGCTGCCCATTCCCTGGTCAAGATCAGGGTACTAATTCCCTCAGTTACCAGGACTGATGGCTGCTGAAGGTTTATAGCCGACTTCTTCTCTGGACATTGCCTTTGGCCCAAAGAAACTGCCCTATCCAAGGTTATACCCTCTTCCTGAAGGTGGCCCACATCCAATGATTGGTTGATGCAGGGGTACAATGGCCTGGCCCCCTTGGCCTCAATCTGGAACTATTTTGGAAGTCATGGCTGGATTCCCGGTCAGGACACATGCCTGGGTTGCAGTTCAGTCCCAATTAGGGAGTGTGCAGGAGGCAGCCAATCAGTGATTCTCTCTCATCATTGATGTTTCTATCTCTCTCTCCCTCTCTCCTTCTCTCTCTGAAATCAATAAAATTATGGGTTTTTTTTAAATACAATGAAAAACTGAGGGTGAGTAATCACTAATTCAGGGTGAATTATGAAAATCAAAGGTCCTAGTTGTAACATATAAAAACATTTTTATCTCCTACAACCAAATGATAGAATTAGTCTCAGGACCTAATTATGAGGAGGGCAGAGTTCAACAGAGGGTCAAATATTCAACCAGGACAAGTCTATGTGCCAAGATCAGAGTTCTGGCTGGGTAGATTTCTAAGAATTCAGATGTAGACATCTAGCTGATGCACTTTAAAACTATGAAACTCCGGCCCTAGCCATTTTGGCTCAGTGGATAGAGCGTCAGCCTGCGGAGTGAAGGGTCCAGGGTTCCATTCCAATCAAGGGCACATAACTTGGTTGCAGCCTCCTGACCCTGGTCCAGGGACATGGGAAGCAACCAATTGATGGTGTCTCTCACACATTGGTGTTTCTCTCTTGTCTCTCCCTCTCCCTTCAACTCTCTCTAAAAATCAATGGAAAAAATATCCTCCGGTGAGGATTAAAAAAAAAACAAAACTATGAAACTCCAAATCTCTCTAAAGAAGTGTCCTCTGTGTTGAAGGTTAGAATTCTCCTCACCTTGCTTGCAATTAGGAAAGAGGCCTCTACGTTGCAGGAAAGCATGAGTCCCTCACCTTGTGATCTACCTGCAGCACCCCTTTTCCTAGTCAGTGATTAAGACCAGTAACTAAGGTCCTTCTCTGTTGCTACCACCACAGCTGAAGTTCAAGACCCTCACCACTAAGACTCACCTAATCTTTCACCGGAACCACTCAAACCATCTCTAAACTTCTCTCTTCTTCAGGCTTGCCCTCCTCCAACCCGTTCTCCACAAGGCTTCTCAAGTGCCGCCCCTGCCTTCTTCTCCAATTTCACCCTGGACACTCTAGATATCAAACTGCACACTGAAAAACATGCTGTTTTTCACAAATTTCTACAGTGAGTCTATTTCTTTGTCAGTTTGTTTAAGTTTGTGTTCTAAAAATAATTTAAGATGGCTGCTTTTTTCTTCATACGTAAGCAGAAAACAATCAGGGGTGATGAGGGCAGCATTGGTGAGAAAGAAGGAAGCAGAAAGGGGAACAGAGGATGCTAGTAAGAGTGAGAATGGATGATAGTCCCTGCCCTGAGAAGCTTGCAGGGTTTTTAAGACTGTTCTTTGGGTAGGAATTCATAATATAATACTAGTTGACAGCTAAGCAGAATTGTGAAATAAATTCTTTGTTGAATGCCCTCTGCCATTTAGCACTTCCTTACAACCATCAATTCAACTTGAAGTTTCTAAAACTTCACAGAATATTACCATTTCATGAGCTATTAGGAGGCACATGAGAAAGGGGTCCTGTGTTAAAGGGTAGGAAATATTGACCACGACCACATTCCTAGAAAGACACATTAACCTATGAAGAGTTCTGAACAGATTATTGTCAAGTATGTGAAAGTATAGTTGAGTATATTTAGCAATGAGTCTCAAAAGTCCTTAAAATATTTATATTCTTTTACTCAGCAATTTCAAGTATAGAACTTTATTCTAAACAATTGTGGAAATGTGCACAGATTTTGCTACAAGGATGTTGATTCCCCTGTGTTGTATATTTAATAGATTAAACAAGGAATCACATTAAAGCCCAACTGAGTAAGAGGTTGGGTATAGAAAGTGTGGCATATCTATATAATAGAATATCATGCAGACAAAAGCAATGATGTAGAACATTTCATGGCATGGGAAAATTTTAATAAAATTTTAAGAATAAAATGCTTATATCTAAATATGAAAAAGTAACTCACTTTTTAAAATTAAATATTATCCAAGAGGGAAAAGACCAAGAAGACTTCTAACTGGGGTTTCAAATCCAAATACCTTGGTGTACTCAGCTCTAAGCCCTGAAACAATGCCAATCAGTATTTCAGAAGAAACTAAAAATATGTTTGTTTGTAGAAAATCACACAATTTTTTATGTTGGCACTCTAATTTTTTTAAATGCAAATATTACACAGCCAAATAAAATACTTCTTTAAACTATTGTTAGCAGCTCTCATTTATGCAGAATGTTGGCAATGGTTATTTCTGGGTGTCAGGATTTCAGGTGATTTTTATTTTTTACATTTTGTTTTTTATGCTTTTTCTATATTCTCGACAATAAGAAATAAATCATTTTTAATAAAAAATATATTTCTTGAATTTTTAAGAGTTCAATTGTTATCATTGTCACTGAAAATAAAATGAGAGGAAAGTTGGAGTTTAAGAATTAAGGCTAGAAGTAAAGGTGAACTATAAATCAACCTACCTACAGGCAATATGAAACATAACATTTACATAAAGTGTTAGAAAATTAGTGTGCTTCCTTCCTGGCCCAGGTGCCATCTGGGGCCAAAAAAAATCTTCTGTGACATTTTTACAGAGTCTTTACTTGTATTCAAAACATTGGCAATATTACAAGTATAAACAACCTAATGTTATAGGAATTGTGTACTAGTGATTCTTCTGTAAAAACCATAAAAAAATAAACCCATCTATCCAGAATACTGTTTCCCAAACTAAGTTCCTCGGACACTCCATGGTCAAATCGATTTGAAAAGCACTGCCTCACTCACTCCCCTCATGACCTCAAGAGTCCAACGCACACTGAGAAGGTAAGACTCTGCACTGTCCTGCATTCTACACACACACACACACACACACACACACACACACACACACAGCAGGTGGCTTTGTTTAGCCAAAGATTCTTTCAAACTAATTTGTCCACCCTCTTATTCTTTAGGACACATCAGGAAATATAGAATGATTTGAGAACAGAAAAAATATTTTTCTTAGAAACTCATTCTGACCATCTGTATTGAATTTTGAGTTACATAGTCAGCCTTTTTTTAAAGAGGAAGGCAGATTTCTGTATTTAGAAACCCAAGAGACAAAGAACTGGCTCTCATCACTAGGAGATTCACAGTAAGGTATATCTCAAAAATCCATGCATTAAAAGGTCCCTTGAGGGCAGATTTGGGGATTAATAACAAAATGATACTGAGCTAAAAATCAGTAGGGGTCAACCATAGGCAAAAGTAAAAGACTGCCTGGAAATGGTTTCCCTTTTTAACAATTTTGAAATGGGTCCGGGCCTCCTATCACTACTTGAGCAAAATTAAGCAGAGACAAGGCTGAATCATATATGAGTGTTTATTCCCATAAATGCCAGCAATGTGGGAGAGCAGCAGGTCATGCTGAAAATTCTTCTGTAGCATCTCCTGCTAACCGACTGACTATCTGGGGTTAAGGAAGAAGGGCTACCTGCAAGGGGGAAAGAGGGGCAGAATAAAGACTGCAGGGTGTGTGGTCTCCTTTCAGGATCTTGAAGTCTGATAACAAAGTAGTTGATTTTCTATGATGTTACAAACAGCTCAGCCCATTCCTGGGATGGGAGAAAAGTCAGCATTCCTGAGGCAAACTCCTGGAGAGGGTCAGAGTCCAGGCCCAGCAATCAAATCAAATCAAATCCTTGATTTGTTCTCAAAATGTATTTATTTTTCTGAGTAATGGGCCATCAGGTCTTCGAGCAGTGGTTCTTAACCTGTGGGTCGCGACCCCTTCGGGGGTCGAACGACCTTTTCACAGGGGTCACCTAAGACCATCAGAAAGCACATATATAATTACATATTGTTTTTGTGATTAATCACTATGCTTTAATTATGTTCAATTTGTAACAATGAAAATACATCCTGCATATCAGATATTTACATTGCGATTCATAACAGTAGCAAAATTACAGTTATGAAGTAGCAATGAAAATAATTTTATGGTTGGGGGTCACCACAACATGAGGAACTGTATTAACGGGTCTCGGCATTAGGAAGGTTGAGAACCACTGTCTTAGAGGCATCTCTTGTCTTTTTACACCCTGTTTTCCTTCCTACAACACATCCTCCAGTTTCCCAGGGTCTGTAAGAAAACCTCTTATCTATAGTTAGTAAGGTGATCATTAAACAATTGTGGTCCTATTCTTGTTGTGTGCTCTTCCCTCTATCAATTTTACTCAGACCTCAGTTGACAGAACTTCTCCTCAGTGCAATGGTAGAAATAGCTGCATCATTTTGTTTTAAAAGTACTGTTGAAACTCCAAATAAATCTCAAGCACTCTAGCTCAACTTCAAAACCATATCCCTTGAGTCAATTATTTTAAAACTAGTGACCCAGTGCACAGATTCATGCACATTGAAAAGAAATTAATTAGAAAGTGGCCGGCGGGGCAAGACAGGCCGGACTTGCCCTGGAGCCAACCTCCCACAGTCCTTCCCCAGCGTCTTCAGAGTGAGTGGGATCCCTCCAGCAGGTGGGGTCCCTCGGCCTGGCCTGCAGGGATCAGGCCAAAACCAGCTCTCCAACATCCCTCCGAGGGGTACCGGAGTACAAGAGGGCACTCTGCAAAGTTCTGTTGTACAGGGTGTAGAACTCAAATGTAAGTGTGCAGTAAACCAGATTCAGGCCAACAGTGCCCCAGCAACAACATAACCCATGGCCAAAGGTGGAATCACACAACCCCAAGAGGAATTGGGCTTCCTCCTATCTGGTTTTGGGGTGCATCACACAATAACCTCTACTGCCGAGTCACTGCAGCTCAGCAGCTCCTGCATTGATCATCTGTCCCCTGGTGGTCGGTGCGCATCATAGCGACTAGTTGGACGGGCAGAGAGACACTTAGCATATTAGCCTTTTACTGGTATATATATAGATAGACTCTATCTTCCAAAAATGCCCGATACTTGACTGAGTTTTTTCATCAACCACAGCTGCATTAAGAGAACTTAAGGTGATTAGACAGCATCTTGTCTTCATTTCCCCTCTCCCTTCCTCTCTCCCTCTCCCTCTCACCCTCTGCTTTCCTTCTTCCTCCTCCTCCCCTCCCCCTCTCTGAATCATGCTGGTTCCCATCATCACTTGAGACAGAAGGGCAGGCAGAATAACCTATCTGTGAGGTTTGTGCTTGCATGTGTCAACTTGTATTGTGGAATCTTAACATTGATTGCTATTTATTTTTAAATGTCTTGTTTAGTCTGGAAAGGATAATACATCATGTTGATATCTGACAGCCCCAGCAGCTGGATCCACTCAGCCAGTTGTACCTCTCTGTTAAGCTCTGCTGCTCCTCCTCTCCCGCTGAAAATGATCATCAACGCGGCAAATTTTTGTTTGGTTCTTTGGAATTTTATTTTTGGTTGTTTTGTTTTGTTTTGTTTTTTACTTTTCAGGAGATATGCTATCCCCAGCTGATTCAGAATTGGCTGGTAAAGTTCAGAAGATGGCCTCTGGGGAAGAACTCCACCTCTTTGCTTTTGTTTGTTCACTAAACCCTAAAGAAAACAAACTCAATACCCACTTGTTTCAGAAAGGGCACAGCCACTAAAATACACCAAAAATATGAAAGACATTAAGAATTTTTTAGAGCCAGGTAAAACTACCTTTGTCAAGGACCCCAGTATATTCCGGGTGGGGCAAGATAAGAACCCTACAGTCTTTGTCCAATAATAAACTTAAATGAAAGCAATTTTCCTACCCAGAGGCTCTCTTTTCATGATTTACTTCAGAAAACAGCTATGTTGGGATCTTTTTTTCCCTTTGAATCATGCTCCCCTTCATTCATTTGATAAAAAGCCTTCTTTTGTGAGAGCCATTTGCTGTTCAAAGGGCTCTTCAGAATGCATGTGAACAGCTTCTGGAGGATTCTTGGAACACCAATCTAAATGTGGGTCTTAATAACAGGAAAGTTTCATTAGCTGTAAGAAAAACTCCAGTGCCAAATTCCAAGTAGTAAGAAATGTCCTTGTCAGCGACCCCTGAAGTCAAGGGCAACTTATAGTGTGAGGGTTCGCTCACTTCCATCCCTCACCTTTTATATGTCAGAAACAGCTACTATTGAGTTAAAGATATTGGCAGCTGTCACAGCTAAACTCAACTCTCAGCTGCTGTTGTCCAGTCATAAGACAAAAATATTCAGGGTCTCCATCTTTCAAAAAATTCCTGCAGTTAATGCACTGCTCCCAGCACCCCATATGAATCTGAAGCTCTGTGAACATACAAGCAAGGCGTCAGCAAGGCTTGCATCCTTTTCTCCATCTGCAACTTTAATTTTTTTTTAAGCAAAGAAACAGACCTTAAAGTAAATAGAAACTGAGTCAAAGAGAACAGACCAATTGGTGTGATTTTCAATTTTTCACCATTTGGTCCAAAACAAATGGCTTTTGGTTTGAGCTTTATTTGAGGTGTGTGGGTTGTTGTTTTTTCTCTTGCCTTTCCAGGGAGATTCCAAATCCTCTATTTTTTTTATCCTAGCCTGAGGATATGTTTATTGATTTTAGAGAGAGGAAGGGAGACAGAGAAAGAAAAAAAGAGAAACATCTATCAGTTATGTCCCATACATACCCCAACTGACCCAGGGATCAAACCCAAAACCTAGCTATGTGCCCTGAGTGGGAATCAAGCCAGCAACCTTTTGGTGTGCAGGATGACACTCCAACCAACTGAGACACCAGGACCAAATCCTCTATTGACTGTTTGGGGGGGGATGCCCCAAAAACTGAATTCAGGATCAATTCTGAAGAACTGACACATAGCCTTATTCAAATTCATAAGAGCTTTAATAGGAGAGAGTTACATACAGAGGCAAAGCAGCTGCACAACCAGTGGCAGCCAGCCTGGAATTATCCACACCCTCCCTGAACCCCCTCTTTTTATAGGGGGTTAATAGTAGAAGCACATGGTGGGTAGTTACTTAGGTCACCAGAAAGAACGATGCATTTCTAAGTCAACAGATAACATTAAGCAGTTGCTCACTATACATTCATGAACTTCCTTCCTGGGGCCTGATGTTTATCTTTGGGTGGCATTCATGGCTCTCTGGGTAGTCAGCCAAGCCTGAGGCTACAGGGAGTTAAACAGAGTCCAACATTTCCCAGGCGCCTTTGTTGCTCTAAGGTCCCCTATAGACTGCAACATTATCTTGCAAAAATTCAGAAAGTGAACTCTGGAGAATTCTGTTTCTGCTTATTTATTTGTTTGCTAATTCTAAGGAAAATACATTTCTGGCAAATAACCACTTGTTTCTGAGAGGTCACAGGCACTAGAATACAATGAAAATTAAAGTTTTATAGTAATTCTCACCAAATGACCATTTGATATTCCTATTCTGACTTATGTTAGAGTCTTGCTAACCGTAACAACAGAACTAACCAGAAGTATTGGGCACTTGCTGGATGCATCTCACTGTTTCATAAAATTTATTTTAATCCACATCCATTCTCCCTCAAGAAGTATAATGCTAGTTTCACCTAAACATAAGTTGTCCAGTGAGTGAGCCTAAAACTAACTCTATGTCCACCACTCCCAACCTACCCCAACCTACCTTGCAACCCACACCTCTCCTGGGTCACAGGCCCATACAGCCAACTCAACTTGGATATTCTCCACAAACTCAGTTTCTCCAAAGCTTTATTTGTCCTTTTGAAAGGAGTTTAGAGACATAAAAGGCTGTATCAGGGGAGGGGGTCATGAATTCACAAAGGACTGAGGAATGTTACAAGGTAAGGGGAAGAGAAAGACATACATTCACAGAGGATGGAGGAATGTTACAAGGTAAGGGGAAGAGGAAGATGGGGGCATCGGGTGGGCTTTAAACTTTGAAACTGATACCCTGCAGGAAAATGACCAATTAGGAAAGCACTGGGGTCATGAATTAAGAAAGGGTCCAATTAGAAAGGGTCATGAAGAGACAAAGAGCTACCAGCATATATAAACCCATAGACAGAGAAACTCAGGAACTAAACTAGATTTTTTCCATTAGAGGGAGAGAGAGCGCAGGTTTTTCTCCTTTGGGGACCCCTCTCCAGGGAGAGTCTGTATACACTTGCAATAACCTAGAGAGTCTGTATACACTTGCAATAAACTTCTACATGGTTGCTTAAAAATTTTTTAGTCCACAAATTTTATTCTTCAAACTTTGTAGGACAAGAACCCACAGGGAGAGTCCGCTCAACCCAATTCCACGTAACACTTTTGACCAACCTTCTGTTCTTTCTCTGTTCTCTATGGCAGTAAATGGCATCAGCATCCACCTAGGACCAAGAATTGAGTCATCCTCAACTCTTCCCTTCCCTCAGCCCCCACATCCAGGTCCATGGACCAGTAAGTCCTTAACACTCCCCTCTGCTGGACGGAATCTCAGGCATGTTCTTCCTGACTCTAGGCCCTGACCTCCCTTTTCTTAGAACATTTTCCTTAGAAAATTTGTCATTGTAAATTCTTTCCCTGCCCCCTTGAGATGTATGTAAATCTTTTAAAAAGACTATTAACAGTTTTACATCCCGAGACAGTGTTTCTCCAGGGCCTGGGAATCATCTCTTTGAAAGGTTATCGTCAAGGAAGGTGATGCCCCTGTCTCTCAGTCTCTGTGGGAGGGAAGGAGCCTAACTATACCTGGCACCTTACTCTAAGTTGTAAAACTACTTCCAGTCACACAGATATGAGAGTTACTAAAAATCTATCAGGTTTTTTAAAAATGATAATCTTATTTAAACCTTCCAAGGTAATTCTAATGTGGAACCCAACCAAGAACCCCTGACATATGGTTGCCAGATCAGTCTTACCACATTATTCTTTTTTTTTCTGCTTATAAGTTCTTAGCACCTGGTAAGCCTCTACTTTTCTTAAATGACCTCTCATCTATGAAGCTTTTTTTTAATCTTTTACAGTACAATATACATACCTTTATTACAAGACTAATAAGACTGAATTATAATTATTTATTTACATATCCGATAGCTAAGTCACAGTGATCCTGATTAAATCTGTCTCTCACGCTGTCTCTCCTTCTCAGTTCCCCATACCAGCTCATTATCATTTCTCAACCAGGTGACTACAGAAGCTTCTTACTAATTTTCTGCTCCAATCTTGCCCCCCTCCAAACTGCTCCCAGTTATCTTTTAAAAACCAATTGAGCTCTGGCCGGTGTAGCTCAATTAGTTGGGTGTTGTCCCATGCACCAAAAGGTTTTCCATTCGATTCCCAGTCAGGGCACATGCCCGAAGTGCAGGCTGGATCCCTGGTAGGGGGCGTGCAGAAAGCAGCTGATCAATGTTCCTCTTTCTCTCTCCCTCTGCCTTGCTCTCTCTGCAAATATCAATGAAAATATTTTTTAAAAAACAAAACAAATTTATGGTATCATTCCACTATTCAGTTCCCGATGGCTCACCACCTTCTACAAAATAATATCTAAATTCCCCAGTGTGGAATTCAAACACTTTCCCAAGTGATTCCATCACACACCAGGTCTCCTTTCCCCTCACTCCTAAAACCACCCACCAACCCACAGGATGATTCATCCATCTTCCATCAAACCACCATGCTTTTGTTCGAGCAGTTCATTCTACCTGAAATGCCTTTCTCTCATTCTCCATCAGGCAAACTCTTTATTTTTAAAAGATCTTCTCAAATGTCACTTCTCTAAAGCGGTCCTCCACCAAGACTTAGTCACCCGCTCCTCTTTCCCACATTTTCCCACTTTAAACACCTACCAATTACTTATCACAAGTTGGTTTGCATTATATAAACACCTGCCTCCTCCATCTCTAAGGCAAAGGCCGGGTGGAATAATAGTATCACCCCTACTAGGTGATTATTGAATTCATTAGAAAAAGCATTTTCATATTCCTAACTGATAAATTTAAGATCAATATCTTTACTCATTTCTGTTCCCTTATCCACTGAGGGAATTGGCAGTGGAAATAGCTTAAACTTTCAAATCTTAACATTGTAAGAATTAGAGAGCTCAAAAACAATATTTGGAGACTACATCCAAAATACATTTCCCTGGTGAAAAAAATTGAGATTCTTTTCAAATAAAAGTATGTCTGAACATGAAATCAATTAATCCAGTGCCTTATAGCTTTCCTATTTTAAATCTGTATTTTAACCATGCTTATTGGAAGGTATTTATTGTTAGGAATGACAAAGCCAAGTGATTTTTTACAAGATCTTCAGAGAGCTGAAGGAGAGTTTCTCATTTCTAGCCCTTGCAGTAGAATTTTAAAGCAGCTGTTTTTATTCTAAGAGTTATTATGAACTTTAAATTGGAAAGTTTTAAAGTCTTTTTTGTGCCCTTAGAAGACTAATACCACTCTAGAAAGTCAGCTAGATCCCTAATTCTGGGTTAGTAATGGTTTATTTGTATAAAAAGTAATATTCAATGACAGAGTCTCCCAGACACTTCCCGGAACAACTTCCACTGCTTTGTTAAATATCAATGTGGTATCTGCCTCTGCAGTGAGAAAAAGTGAAGTTTACAAAAAATACATTAGGGATAGGTTTCAAATTTTTTTTCTGAAATATTCTAAAATACATACCATTCTTTGAAATTTTTTATACACAAAAATGCAAATAAAGACCTTGGTGTAAATGAAAATTTCTTAACAGTTTTTAAAATCAACCCTCTTTTACAAACAGATTGTCACCTGAGTCAAATGTTCATGGACCTCTTCCCTCAGGAACAACATGAAAAGGGGCAACTTTTGAGTTATGAGTTATATCAGAAAATATTTTTAATAATTGTGTATTTCACCATAGCTGGTTTGGTTCAGTGGATAGAGCATCAACCTGCAGACTGAAGGGTCCCAGGTTCGATTCCAGTCAAGGGCACATGCCCAGGCTGCAGGCTCGATCCCCAGTAGGGGCAGTGCAGGAGTCAGCCCATCAATGATTCTCTCTCAATGTTTCTATCTCTCTGTCCATCTCCCTTCTGCTCTGAAATCAATAAAGATGTATTTTTTTAAATATATTTTATTGATTTTTTACAGAGAGGAAGGGAGAGAGATAGAGAGTTAGAAACATCGATGAGAGAGAAACATCGATCAGCTGCCTCCTGCACATCTCCTACTGGGGATGTGCCCACAACCCAGGTACATGCCCTTGACCGGAATCGAACCTGGGACCCTTCAGTCCGCAGGCCGACGCTCTATCCACCGAGCCAAACCGGTTTCGGCTAAAGATGTATTTTTTAATAATGAAAGAAAGAAACTCCTATAAAAAATAATTGTGTATTTATTTTAATGTATCTTGGGGAAAATTGTAACTAGTACAATACACCCAAGAATCTTGTGGCTTAAAATGAGACAGATGTTGTGACTGCAGTAAACCATCGTCTTCAAATTGCACATGGCATTGTGCCCTGGCCTGGCATGAATGTTCTGATCTTTAGTAACTGATGTTCTTAACTTCATGAAAGCATTATTTAGGATGATGACCTAGATGTCTAATGTAGATCCTCACATACAGTACTTCCATTCATGTTACTGAGCTCTTGTACCTATAAGCACATATCATTTTATCAGAAAATGCAACTGATTATCCTTGGCTCTTCCAGACCATATATGCCTGTGAGTGACACTCTCAGTGCTAACTGACACCAAAATAAAAAACTAATACTGTTATCGGTGGAAGTGGGGTGTCCACCAGTGGAAGTGAGTGCCGGGGGCGGGGTCCTTACGATATCTCAAGAAAAATAATTTTCTGAGACTCGCACGGAAGGATGAGTGATATTTATTTGCATGGAATTAAGTCCCTCAGTTTCTAAAGTCTCATTTCCCTTAATCCAGTCCTGGAAGAGGTACAGCTGAGGATTTAGTAAAGCTAGAAGCAAAGCCAGTGTTCAAAGTTTCTGTTCCATGGTGGAGCTGGGGCTGATGTAACATCAGGCTGACTACAGTCCATCAGTCCATTGTATGTGCCCCACATGGCCACAAGCCACGTGGGCAAATGCAGGAGCGGGAGAGTCCCGCAGCCAGGAGTGCCAGAGACAAGAGAAAGATTCCTTTGTTTAGAAGTTTAAGTATCTTAAATTTTCCTACACTGGCAATGGCCACACCATTTCTGGCCAATGACCTGTTCCCAGGTGTGACTGACAAGCAAATACCTTCCATATTTCACCCAGGTTAATTACAACAGTATCAATACTATTGAAGTAAAACTTCAACTTTGTTTTAAACTAAGTGACATTAAACCTACTATCCCCCTTACTATTGACTGCTCAAAAAATTCCATTCTTCTCAAAGAACTTACTTTTAGGTATGTATTTTGTAAATCAATTATATTTATAACTTGACATTATTGTCTTTCTTTGCCTTGTATTAATGACTATGTGGAGTGTTTTTGTTTCATTTTATTACTATAGTCATCTTTGTGACAATTAAAAGTAGCTTTAACTTGTAGTAATAATATAACAGGGTTTTTTGTTTTTTATTTTTATTTTTGTTTTTTGGTTCATCCTCACCCAAGATTATTTTTCCCACTGATTTTTAGAGAGAGTGGAAAAGGGGGAGGGAAAGAGAGAGAAACATCAAGGCAAGAGAGACACAATGATTGGTTGCCTCGCACATGTGGCCCAACCAGGCCAGGGATCTTGACCAGGAATTGAACCTGTGACCCTTCAGTGCTCAGGCCAATGCTCTAACCACTTAGCAATACCAGCTGGAGTTATAATGTTGTTGTTTTT
The DNA here is from genome assembly GCF_000147115.1 of Myotis lucifugus. Lineage (NCBI taxonomy): Eukaryota > Metazoa > Chordata > Mammalia > Chiroptera > Vespertilionidae > Myotis > Myotis lucifugus. Next base: position 4,759,962 of record NW_005871129.1, read on the forward strand.
AATGAATTTTTAAAAAATTTTAATGGAGTGCATTTAAAGAAAAATAATAGTACAGATGACAGGAAAATCATGAAGATGGCATGAAAGACACATTCTGGAAACACTGCCCAAGGGAGAAGTTCTTTGCATGGGTGACAACTCTTCCACAGAGAGTAAATAACTCACACTTTACCACTGTCAATTCCAAAAGGTAATACCATTAAGTAGGCAACCACAAAGAAGAGGTGCAGTTGAGGATTCAGCAGAGCTAAAAGCAGAGACAGTGTCCAGAGTTTCAAAGAATATTACTCTTGATGACATAGGTAAAACTAAAAATAAATTTTCTTAAGTGTTTCATTTTGGTGTAGTACAGAAAAGCTCTTACAGGGATGAATAATTTTTTTTTTACTTTTTAAAAAATATATACTTTATTGATTTTTTACAGAGAGGAAGGGAGAGAAATAGAGAGTTAGAAACATTGATGAGAGAGAAACATCGATTTAGCTGCCTCCTGCACACTCCCCACTGGGGATGTGCCCACAACCAAGGTACATGCCCTTGATCGGAATTGAACCTGGGACCCCTCAGTCTGTAGGCCGACGCTCTATCCACTGAGCCAAACTGGTTAGGGCGGATGAGTAATTTTTTAATCAACACCAAGATAACCAAAGACTAATTTAGTCCCTTTTTAAACCCTAAGGTCATTACTCCTTTACATAATGTAAAATCTCAAATCACTAATAGGAATCACTAACAGGAAAAAAGACACTATCTCACAACTATCCTCACCAACCAAAGAAATATTTTTTGTGCTTCATCTTTCATTGTTTATGTTTTTAAAACAGAGCTCCTCACACAGACATTTGAAGAACTCTCATCTGATAAATATGCTTTTACAAACTCCACTCCCCATTTTATTTTTTTTTATTTTTTCTTATATTTTTTAGCTGTGGTCCCAGTTTATTATAAAATTAGTTTTTCATTTATACATTGTAATTTAATTGTTCATAAAGCCCAAAACTATAGGTCACAAACACATGAGTTTTGAAAATAAAATGACACATTTTAACAACTTTTTGGTATAGTACAAACTATTCTCCTTATTTTGCCATTAAAAGTTGCCTTGTTTAAGAAATTTTGTACACATTAAGTAAAAAGCACTTTCGACTAGTATATCAGTACTTCCAATTTTGAGTTACTATTTAGCATTGAATTTTTGCAACTACTCATCTTATAAATTAAAAATTGCCACTCAAGCCTATGTTCTACAATAAGCAGTTTGTAAATGCTAGTTATTTATGACAGCATGAAATGATGAAAAAAATGTTATCATAGTTTGAAAATACAGTACCCAGCTACAGAAATATTAAAAAATAGCCCCTTTTCTTAACTTCAAATGTAGATTTCTAACTTCCTCAAATTTTTATCAAAAATTAAAGAGAATATCTAGGTAACATACAGAAAGACTGAAAAAAAATTACTTGGAACTAGGACTTATCACTGACCATAAAGATAAAGCAATTTAGTCAAAACATCTATTAACTGGAAACATTTACTTTATTCATTCTCTCTCTTTCCCCCTCTCCTTTCTATGTTTTAACAGCAGACCTTGTGATCTTTTATTCCTAAGTTCCAGTACATCAAAAGAATAAAGTGTTCACAGCTCATTTAAAGATAATAATAAATACTTTAAAACAATGAAAACAAATCAGTGTGTGTTAGCAAACTGCAATTATCCTGAAGTTTTAGTCTTCTTGACAGGTGATGGCCAAAACCCAAACTACGGAAAAATACTCCAAAACTTTAAGTTCAATTTAGATATCGTCAATGTGGAACAAATACTCCAATGTCATCAAACTGGATTTCATCATCATCTCCAGGACCAAATGTACCTGTTTCATTGATTTTAGTATGTTCTGGAAGCTCACCATATGCCTTCAGACTTCTAGTTTCATCTGCATTGTACTTTAAAATTACATCAGCTTTGTTATCCTGATAGTCTCGCAGACCAACCAACATAATGTCTGAGGTATTTATCCAAACCTTTTTTCTCAGTTTTCCTCTGATATGACATAACCTCTTTACACCATCAAAACACACTGCTTCTAATCGCCCATTTCCCAGCATTTTGATTACCTGAGCATACTCTTGGCCATCCTCTTTAAAGACCAATTCTCTCTTTTCAGATTCATTCTCATTCTTACCTCTTCGCCTGTTTTTACCTCCTTTCCCTTTATTCTTGGGCATGATGGCGCCGGCTTCCTGGCGGTTGGGATCTGATGGTGCGGGGGTACGGGCGACCCCTCCAAGGGGCCCACGAGACGAAACAATGGCAGAGGTCGAGGAACGCTGATGCAACTGAGTTCCAAGGCGATGCGGAGACAACCACCTTCATCCAAGGGTGCAGCAGATGCTTGTCGGCTGCTGTTTAGGGTCCTTAGGAAGGCGAAGTCTCATGGCATCGGCCTCACTAAGGCTTGAGATGTTCCCAGCAGCTCCAGTGCCATGAAGAGTCACCTTGGAGAGGGAAGGGACTAATGACCGCTGCCCTTCTGACCCTCAATAAAGTGATGGGAACGACCGGCTCAGGCCCAACCGCCCACGGGAAACCTAAGGGGGGCGCGAGGGCGTCCCTTAGTAGCTAAGTTTGCTCAGCCTCAGTCGTATGGATGCAGACTCATGTTTAAAACTCCGTGAAGAAATAGCTTTCCTTTTTCGCTGGAGGAAATTAAACGTAACCGTCTGTGTTAGTGGGATTTCTTTTGGTCGCTTGAGCAAACAAGGGCGTGAAGGTATCCTGTGGAACCCCAGGCAGGAATGCAGTCTGTCCTCAAGAGTGGACGGGATCCAGGGGTGCACAGCCATCTTCCCACCCCATCGTTCTCCCCCACAGCCCCGCTCCCGGGGACTCAGCAGCAGGGTGGGAAATGACTGCCTCCCAGCACGGTCTCCTCTCCACTCCCCATTTTAGAGATTTCCTAGGACACACTCCTTACTAGTTGGAATTACTATCTACCTTATGAAAAGTAGAAACTGCTCTCAATAACAAGACATTATTCATTACTCCTTGTGGGCATACTATAATTACTTCAGACTGTTTCAATTTTCCCAATGATAGTGAAATATACTGTTAGAGCCTGGCCAGTGTTGCTCAGTGGTTGAGTGTCGACCTATGAACCAGGAGGTCACGGTTCAATTCCCGGGTTTCAGGCTCAATCCCCAGTGTGGGGTGTGCAGGAGTCAGCCGATCAATGATTCTCTCTCAACTCTGATGTTTCTATATCTCTCTCCTTCTCCCTTCCTCTCTGAAATCAATAAAAATATATTTTTTAAAAAGAAATAAAAGAAATATACTGTTAGAAACCATAGTTAACATGCTCATATAAAGAAAAATTGCAAATACAATTAAACTAAGTTATCTCCATTCTTATTTTTGTAACATGAGAAGAGTGAGTTTGTAACACTATAGTAGCTATAGTAACTGTAGTTTGTAATATAAAGTGAAATAGCAATATGAATTTTATAATAACAAAACAATTGGTATGGAGAGGATGTAAGCCTACCCTGATTAGCATTCCTAAGCTTGCAAAATGCAGAAAACAACCTTTTATACAAAGTTAAATGCCAAGACTAAAAATGGTTCAACTATACTTTGATAGATATTACATCTACAGTAAGTATTGTCAAACACAATGTAAAACAGGCTCTAAAATAAAATCACAAACTAGGAAATGTAGGAAAGCAACCCCATAAAGTACATATGGAAATTTCAGTGTTCTTACGGAACTTACTTTTTATGTAGCAGAGTAGCCATAAAGAATTTCCAATGAACCAAAACTTGTTGCATAAAAAATAAAGGACACATGATTTTAAGGCATGCATCATGGCAAATACTGCCAGTTGTCCCTAACAACCATTCTATACTTCTTTTATAGTAATAGAACCTTAATTTTAATTGAGTACCTAGCAGCCCAGAATAGGGACTACATTTCTATTGAAGAAAGGTGTACCAATATGACTTAAGTTCTGAATGATATGGTGAAAGGAAGAATATTGGATGCAACTTCCAGGAAATGACCTTAAAAAACAAAAGAGACAAGACCTTCCACTTTCCCTTCCTCCTGCCTGCTGGCTGTAGGGGAAAAGAAATGGCTGGAACTGGAGCACCATCATAGAGAAGGAGATGGCCTTGAATAGGGAGGGAAAACATAACAAAGACACAAGATGTAAGAAGCCTGGATGTCTAAAACCATGGAGCAAGATCCTAAACCACTTACATGAAAATTAAATAAATTGAAGCCATTATTTGGGGTTTACTGCCACTTTCAGCTAAGTCTAATCCTAAAACATATCTGTGTACATTTTCAACCACACATAAAATTTGTTCCTTCTAACAACTCTAAATTACTTCAGTTTCATTTTTTGAACCTTTTTAGAAAACATTTAGTGTGAATTGTTTAAAGTTTTAACTGCTATGGATGGGTTGTATTAAACATAAGTAATGCAAAAAGAGTTCAGCATTTAATCATGTAATTCAAATGTTTTCAATGTTTTTTTAAATTCTCGCATTTCGCTGATGAGTGAAATGGAAGGCGCCAAAAACTAAGTAATTTGTTCAAGTTCACATTCAACAAATATTAATTAAATTATAAACTTGAAGTGAAGCTTAGATTCTAATAGGGGATATTGCCAAAAATAAGTAAACAGATAAGTATAAATGAAGACACTTGGAAGGCAATAAAAGGCTGAGATAGAGCCTAGCAGGCAGAGGGAGGGGAATGGCAAGCCAGCTTCTATCAGTGTCAATAAAGGCTGGGCCTAAAGGATAAGATGGAGACAGCCCAGCAAAGGCTGCAGGAAAAGACATCCCAGGCAGAAGGTTTGAATACCCTCACATGGACTATGCTTTACATGTGTGTAACCAGAGGTGCCTCTTCCACATTCCTGTAGTATACCCTGCTGCATGGCGCTTGCACACTGCCCTAGGTACCATAAAAAGATTTGTAAGTGCATGATTGCTTGCTCTCCCAACAGAGCAAATCAATGGAAGCACTTGCACTGAGACTTGAATCTGTAACATCCATGCTACTGTGTGGGGAATGGATGGAGAAGGAGGCACCAGGGATTACCATAAATCCTAATTGTCATGATGGGACATTCAAAGAATAGCCAATCTGAAATGAAAGGTCAGGACCAGTAACTGTAGCATGAGTATCAGAGAAACCCACCAAACTGACCTGGAACATTTTCCAAAATTATCTCATCTGCTGCAGCTTTCTCCCTCAGTCCTTATAACATGTTCCTCTGGCTTCATGTCTACAGCAAAAAGAAAAAGAAAGTGAAAACAGTACAGAGAGTTAATGAGTGAAAAGTAGCAGTTCTTGGCCATTTTCTGACCTACCAATCCCTCGTCTCAGATGAATTCACTGACACTAGTTCTACTTTTAGTTCCTTTGGTGGTTACCACCATATAGCTAAATGGTAAATTGTGCCAGTTTCTTCATTTTCTTGTTTTAAACAGTGTCTATTTACTCTTGGCTTTTTTTTTTTACTCAACTAAGCATCTTGCAGATCTTTCCAGTAGCAATATAAAGAGTCTCTTCATTGGTTTTTAAAGCTGCAATGATTTTCTCCTAGATAGCCACATGACTTACTCCATCACTGTCTTCAAATCTTTATTCAACTTACCATAAGATCCAGTGGACCAACCAACAATTTATAATAAAAGGAAGTGGTACATTTAAGATCCAGCTGATCCATAGGTCACAAGTAAGCTGCATGAAAAGTGTCCCAGATCCCCATGTCACCTTCCACTGTTGCTCTAATGCCTTCCTCTTACCACATGGGGAGGTTCCCGATGACCAGCTGATGGAGGATGAAAATTCCCAAGCTCCAGTCATAGGTAAGTCAGCTCAGTATGTGAGCACAAGCAGACATGGACTGATGCTGCAGTGCAGACCACTCAGGGGAAATTCTCTCAATGGGAACAACACCCAGTTGCCTATTTTGTGTGGAAAGGAAAGGGGCCTGAGGTAAGTATATACATAAATTCACAGACTTAGAGTGAGCAAGAGTGGAAGACTAAGGACGAGGAGGTCTAGGGAAGAAATACTTTGATGGCCCTATGGGAGTGAGCACAAATGTGAGGACCTTTGACCACACCTCTGAGAAGGCAGCAAACAATCAAGTAGACAGAATGACTCAGCCAATGGTTGTCAGCCAGCCTCTGTCTTCAGCTATCCTTGCATGTTCTCAGAAGCAGAAGTTACGTCAGCAGAGTTGGAGGCTATTCTTGTGTCCACAGGTCGGGCTCCCTCTCACCAAAGCTGATCCAACTACTGCTGCTGTAAAATACCAGCCATAGACATCAACACTGAAACCCTAAGATGGTACCATCCTTCTCACCAATGAGCTACTTGGTAGCAAACTGATTACATCAGACCCCTCGCACACTGGAAAAGGCAATGTTTCATGTGTACTGGAAAGGATGCATATTCCAGCTTGGGTTTGCCTTTACTACCCACAGTGCTCCAGCCAGCACCACTATCCAAAGACTTACAAAGTGCCTGATATACTGATGTGGGATCCTACATACCATACATACCTTCACCTCAGACTAAGGGATGCACTTTACTACAAAAGAGCTGAGGTGTTATAGGCAGATAACCACAGGATTTAGAGGCCTTATCATATATCACACACTCCAATATTGCCAACCTGACAGAGTGATGAAACAGCCTTTTGGAGACATAACTTGTGTTCCAGTTTTGAGATGACACCTTGGAGATACTCAGCATACATCTTACACCAAAGGCCAGTACATGGTGTTGTGCCTTGATAGCCTGAATACTTAGGTTAAGGAATTCAATCATGGAATCAGAGAGATCCTGCTCAGAAACATTCCTAGGGACCCACTAGGGAATGTTTGCTTCTCTACCTCACACTTTAGGTTTTATGGGTCAAGAGGTCCTGGTTTCCAGAGAGGGAACCCTTCTACCAGGGGGAAAAGTGAGAATCCCACTAAACAAAGTTCCAGCTGCTGCTGGGTCACTTTAGCTCCTAATGCAATAGACCACCAGCAAAGAAAATAGTTGCCATAGGTGCAGGGAAACTGTGATCATCAGGAGGCATGGTTGCTGCAGCAACATGTGGGGGCTTGAAAAAATGGGTTGGGCATTAAAGTGATCCAAAGGACATATTGAGTTCTCCCCATGCCCAATAGTAACTAAATGGACACGTCGCAGCAACCATGAACTGATAAGG
>NW_005871129.1:4767465-4770210 GCF_000147115.1 Myotis lucifugus
CCAGGGCTGCACCTAGGGATTGGGCCTGCCCTCTGCCACCCAGGGAGCAGGCCTAAGCCAGCAGGTCGTTATCTCCCGAGGGGTCCCAGACTGCGAGAGGGCACAGGCCGGGCTGGGGGACCCTCCCTCCCCCCGCCCTCCGAGTGCACAAATTTTTGTGCACCAGGCCTCTAGTCCTATCTAATAAAGAGTAAAGAGGGGAATATGCTAATTGCCCTTCGCTGTCGCAAAAGAAGGCGGATCCCACAGCCAATGAGGAAGGAATATGCTAATTTCCTGTCCCGCCCTCAAAAAGATGGCGGCTCCCACAGCCAATGAGGGAATATGCTAATTGACTGCCCCACCCTCAAAGATGGCGGCGCTCACAGCCACAAGATGGTGGTGCCCAGTCCCCTCCGGCCCGCCCGGGCGGCAGGTGCGGGGCAAGGCCAGGTCCGGCCGCTCCGCACGCCTGCCTCCGAAGTCCCCCAGTCCTCTCAGCCGCGCATCCGCCCAGGGCCGGCCCGAGGTGCAGGCAAGCCTCAGATGTCAGCTGCCCAGCCACCCAGGGCCGCCTGAGGCTCAGGTAACCAGGGCCGGCAGAGGCTTGCACTGCTGGCAGTGGCAGCAGCAGAGGTGTGATGGGGGTATTGCCTTCTCCTGATCGCCGGGTTGCCCCCCGCCCCTGAGGACTCCTGGACTGTGGGAGGGGGCAGGCCGGGCTGAGGGACCCCCCTCCAATGCGTGAATTTTCATGCACCGGGCCTCTAGTTTATAATAAAAGGAAGTGGTATATTTAAGATCCAGCTGATCCATAGGTCACAAGTAAGCTGCATGAAAAGTGTCCCAGATCCCCATGTCACCTTCCACTGTTGCTCTAATGTCTTCATCTTACCACATGGGGAGGTTCCCGATGACCAGTGATGGAGGATGAAAATTCCCAAGCTCCAGTCATAGGTAAGTCAGCTCAGTATGTGAGCACAAGCAGACATGGACTGATGCTGCAGTGCAGACCACTCAGGGGAAATTCTCTCAATGGGAGCAATACCCAGTTGCCTATTTTGTGTGGAAAGGAAAGGGGCCTGAGGTAAGTATATACACAAATTCACAGACTTAGAGTGAGCAAGAGTGGAAGACTAAGGACGAGGAGGTCTAGGGAAGAAATACTTTGATGGCCCTATGGGAGTGAGCACAAATGTGAGGACCTTTGACCACACCTCTGAGAAGGCAGCAAACAATCAAGTAGACAGAATGACTCAGCCAATGGTTGTCAGCCAGCCTCTGTCTTCAGCTATCCTTGCATGTTCTCAGAAGAAGAAGTTACGTCAGCAGAGTTGGAGGCTATTCTTGTGTCCACAGGTGGGGCTCCCTCTCACCAAAGCTGATCCAACTACTGCTGCTATGAAATCCCAGCCATAGACATCAACACTGAAACCCTAAGATGGTACCATCCTTCTCCCCAATGAGCTACTTGGTAGCAACTGATTACATCAGACCCTCGCACACTGGAAAGGGCAATGTTTCATGTGTACTGGAAAGGATGCATATTCCAGCTAGGGTTTGCCTTTACTACCCACAGTGCCCCAGCCAGCACACTATCCAAAGACTTACAAAGTGCCTGATATACTGACGTGGGATCCTACATACCATACATACCTTCACCTCAGACTAAGGGATGCACTTTACTACAAAAGAGCTGAGGTGTTATAGGCAGTTAACCACAGGATTTAGAGGCCTTATCATATATCACACACTCTAATATTGCCAACCTGACAGAGTGATGAAACAGCCTTTTGAAGACATAACTTGTGTTCCAGTTTTGAGATTACACCTTGGAGATACTCAGCATACATCTTACACCAAAGGCCAGTACATGGTGTTGTGCCTTGAAAGCCTGAATACTTAGGTTAAGGAATTCAATCATGGAATCAGAGAGATCCTGCTCAGAAACATTCCCAGGGACCCACTAAGGAATGTTTGCTTCTCTACCCCACACTTTAGGTTTTATGGGTCAAGAGGTCCTGGTTTCCAGAGAGGGAACCCTTCCACCAGGGGAAAAGTGAGAATCCCACTAAACAGAAAGTTCCAGCTGCTGCCTGGTCACTTTAGCTCCTAATGCAATAGACCACCAGCAAAGAAAATAGTTGCCATAGGTGCAGGGAAACTGTGATCATCAGGAGGCATGGTTGCTGCAGCAACATATGGGGGCTTGAAAAAATGGGTTGGGCATTAAAGTGATCCAAAGGACATATCGAGTTCTCCCCATGCCCAATAGTAACTAAATGGACACGTCGCAGCAACCATGAACTGATAAGGACATCAAGCGAAAGGCTCAGACTTCTCAGGGGACAGGGTCTGAGTTAATTCACCAAGCAAGTCACCTAGACTAGTAGAAGTGTTCATTGAAGGTAAGAGGAGACTGGGAAGGGTGGGAGGAGAAAGAAATGATGAGTATCAGTTATGGCATTGGGACAAACCACAGCAATGAGGGGCTATAGTTTATCCCACTAAGCTTCCTCCTATAAGTTGTCCCAGAAATTGTGACCAGTAAGAATCCTGAAGTAAATTTAATGTGAGAAGCAAAATTATCTGAGCAGCACAAGGAGTGTATTTCAGTGGATGCTATTGGTACTCCATCCTAATCTCCTTTACAAGCCAGCACACCATCCCTAGTTATGAGCATTGAATGATGACAATTCTGCCTCCATCTAGGAGCATTGCCCTCTGTCACATAGGGCTTGTCTTGTCCTGGAAGCTCCACCCACC
>NW_005871129.1:4770411-4773146 GCF_000147115.1 Myotis lucifugus
ATAAGTGGAGCTACTCTGTACATTCTCCCAGGAACAAACTGGAAATACAACTAAATACTGAAAATCAACTGAAGACTAGCTGGAGAGAACCCTGAAAATCAAGGACAGAAGTGGAGACCACATAGAATGATAGGAAGTGTGAAGGCACAAAAGGGCTGACCAAGCTCCCAGAGACAGCAACTGAAGGTCTGGAGAGATATCTCAGCTGCAGGAAGTTCCCACTGAAAACTGTGGGGTCTAAACCCCAAACTGGGCTCCCCAACCCAGAGCACCAGAGCTGAGAAAGGTGCCCACATAACATCTGGCTGTGAAAAGCAGCAGGGTTTCTGTCTGCAGCCACAGACAGCTGGAACTGCAGGCTCCCTCTTAAAGGAACAATGCACAAAATTACATGTACAGTCACTCACCTTGGGCTCCAGCAGAGGGAGGGCAGAGTGGACATGAGCTGTGTGAATAGAAACCAGGATTGGGGGCTCTGGGGTTGGAGCTTGGAGGGCAGCCACCCTGATTTTCTGTGCTGAGTCATTCCCTCATAATGCAGAGGAGATCTTTCTCCTACAGGCATTTGCTATCCAGATGGGTTTTTTCCTGGGCGTAAGGCAGTTGCCCCACCCTGTTGAAAGACCTCTTACCCCATCCTCTGGGTGATAGCCTGAGGCTAACCAAGTATGAGTGTCAATGAGACTGCACGCAGAGACAGGTCTCAGGAGGCTTTAAGTCTTTGCCTAATCTAATCCCATGCTCAGAGTTAGGAAAAGAAGATTGTAATGCACATCTTGGTCCTTTCCAAAGGCACCCAACCCCAGCAAAGGGAGCCACAAGCTGTGGATTGCTGATAACTCCAAACAGGGTACTCAGAGCCAGTCAGAAACAACATCTGGCATTGCCCTTCACTAGACATTGGGAGTCATAGCAGACCTATTTAATACAGACACAAACCCAAACAGGTAGCCAAAATGGGGAGACAAAAAAACAAGCCCCAAATTAAAGAACAAGAGAATTCTCCAGAGGAAGAGCTAAATAAAATGTAGATAAGAAATTTATCAGTCATAGAGTTCAGAGTAATGATGTCAAAGATGCTCAATAGCATGAGAAAAGATAAAGTAACTCTGAAAAATGACATAGCACTAATAAAGAACAGAGTCAAAGGAATACACAGCAAATTAGGGGAAGCTGCGAATCATATAGTGAGTTAGAAGACAGAGAAGCAAAAATAAATTTAAAAATAAGAGGTCAGCTAAAGGGAGCTGTAGGACACCATAAAATGTAATAATATTTGCATAATCGGAGGGACAGGAAGAGAAGAAAGTGAGCAAGGAATAGAGAACCTGTTTGAAAAAAATAATGGCAGAAAACTTCCCTAAACTGGTAAAGAAAAAAGTCATACAAGTTCAGGTGGCACAGAAAGTCCCAAGCAAGAAGAACCCAAACAGGCCTACACCCAGACACATCATAATTAAAATGCCCAAAATTAAAGACAAAGAGAGAATCTTAAAGGCAGTAAGAGAAAAGAAAACTGTTACCTACAAAGGAGTTCCTATAAGGCTGACAATTGATTTCTCATCAGAAACCCTACAGGCCAGAAGGGAATGACATGAAGTATTCAAGGTAATGAAAAGCAAGGATCTGAAACCAAGATTACTATAAGCAGCAAAGCTATCAATTCAAAACAGATGGTGAAATAAAGACCTTCCCAGACAAGAAAAAAGGCTAAAGGAGTTTATCACCACCAAACCAGCACTGCAAGAAATGCTAACGGGACTACTTTAATGTGAAGAAAAAAAGGAGAGAGAAACATGGGCATAAGGAATTAAAATGGCAATAAATAAGTACCTATCAATAATAAACTTAAATGTAAATGGATTAAATACTCCAATCAAAAGACAGGGTAGCTGAATGGACACAAAAACATGACCCAACTATATACTGTCTACTAAAGACCAACCTCAGAACAAAAGACTCACACAGGATGAGAGTAAAGGAATGGAAAAAATTTTTCCATGCAAATGGAAATGAAAGAAAGAGCTAGAGTAGCAATACTCATAGCTGAGAAAATAGACTTCAAAATGAAGGTCATCATAAAAGGCAATATAGGTTACTACATAATACTAAAGGGATGAATCTAACAAGAGGTTATAACCCTGGTAAACATATATGCACTCAATATAGGAGCACCTAATATATTTTAAAACTTCTAGAGGACTTTGAGGGAGAGATCAACAGCAACACAGTCATAGTAGGGGACGTTAATACCCTGCTGACTTCACTGGATAGATATTCCAGACAAAAAAATTAACAAGGAAACAGAGACTCTAAATGATACACTTGACAGATGGGTTTAATTGACATTTATAGAACATTTCATCCCAAATCTGTAGAATATACATTCTTCTGAAGTGCACATGGGTCATTCTCAAAAATAGACCTCATATTAGGACACAAAACAAGTCTATACAAGTTCAAGGAGACTGAAATTATATCAAGCATTTTCTCAAATCACAATGGAATGAAATTAGAAATCAACTACAGTACAAACACTCAAAAACATTCAAACTCACACAGGCTAAATAGCATATTATTAAATAATAAATGGGTGATCAAAAAGATAATGATAGAAATCAAAAACTTCCTGGAAACAAATGAAAATGAATACACAACTACCCAAAATAATGGGACACAGCAAACGCAGTCCTGAAAGGGAATCATAGCATACAGGGCTACTCAAAAAAAAAAAG
>NW_005871129.1:4773775-4813869 GCF_000147115.1 Myotis lucifugus
GTGATCATCCCCCGAGGGTCCCAGACTGCGAGAGGGCACAGGCCAGGCGTGAGGGACACCCCCACCCCCCGCCGAGTGCACAAATTTTTGTGCACTGGGCCTCTAGTATCCCTCATAAACATAGATACTAAAATCTTCAACAAAATATTATTAGCAAATCAGATCCATTAATATATTAAAAAGATCATATACCATGACCAAGTGGGATTTATTCCAGGATGCAAGGCTGGTACAGTAGGTGCAAATCAATAACATGATACTTACATAAACAAACTGAAAGACAAAAAAAATCACATGATCATGTCAATAGATACAGACAAGGCATTCAACAAAATCCAACACCCTTTTTTAATAAAAACTCTCAGCAAAGTTGAAATAGAGGGATTATCTCTCAACATAATAAAGGCCATATATGACAAACCTATAGCCAATATCATACTCAATGGGCAAAAACTAAAACCATTTCCCCTAAGAACAGGAACAAGGCAGGGATGTCCACTTTCACCACTCTTAGTCAACATAGTACTGGAAGTCCTAGCCATAGTGATCAGAGAAGAAGAAAATATAAAAGGCATCCAACTTGGAAAGGAGGAAGTAAAGCTCTCATTATTCACAGATGACATTATATTGTACACAGAAAACCCTAAAGACTCCACCAAAAAACTACTAGATTTAATAAATTAAGTCAGTAATGTAGCAGGATACGAAATTAACTCCTGGAAATCCAGAGCATATTATCAGGGATATTTTATACATCAATAATGAATTCTCAGAAAGAGAAACTAAAAAAAAAAATCCCATTTACCATAACAAAAAATTAAGATACTTAGGAATAAACTTAAACAAGGAGGTAAAAGACTTGTACTCAGAAAACTACAGGATATTGAAAAAAGAGATAGAAGAAGATATAAACAAGTGGAAGAATATACCATGTTCATGGATTGATAGAATTAATATCATTAAATTGTTCACATTACCCAAAGCAATTTACCACTTTAATGCAATCCCTAATAAAATATGAACATCATATTTTATAGATCTAGAACAAGTATTCCAAAAATTTATATGAAACCAAAAAAAGACCCTGAATAGCTGCAGCAATCTTGAGAAAGAATAACAAAGTTGGAGGGATCACAATACTAGATATCAAGTTATACTACAGAGCTACTGTAATCAAAATAACCTGTTACTGGCACAAGAACAGGCATATAGATCAATGGAACAGAACAGAGACCCCAGAAATCTACCCAAACCACTATGCTCAATTAATATTTGACAAAGAGGCAAGAGCATACAATGGAGTCAAGACAGTCTCTTCAATATATGGTGTTGGGAAAATTGGACAGATATATGCAAAAAAAATGAAACTATGTCACCAACTTACACCATACATAAAAATAAACTCAAAATGAATAAAATTCTTAAATGTAAGTTTTGAAACCATAAAAATCCTAGAAGAAATTATAGGCAGCAAAATCTCAGGTAAATGGGGTGGGGGAGGGGGGGAGGAGACATATGTAATACTTTCAACAATAAAGAATTTAAATTTTAAAAATAAAATAAATAATTTTTTTTAAAGTAAAAGAGCCCTAACTGGTTTGGCTCAGTGGATAAAGCATCAGCCTGCGGACTGAAAGGTCCCAGGTTCAATTCCTGTCAAGGGCATGTACCTTGGTTGCGGGCACATCCCCAGTAGGGGGTGTGCAGGAGGCAGCTGATCAATGTTTCTCTCTCATTGATGTTTCTAACTCTCTATCCCTCTCCCTTCCTCTCTGTAAAAAATCAATAAAATATATTTTAAAAAAAGAAAAAGAAAAAGAAAATCACTATAATGAGAACTCAATCAGCATTACTGTTCTTGTTCTTATGGCTGGTCTTGTATTCAGTTTGCATTTTGGTCCTTTACTTTTTTCTCTCCACTTCCTCCATTGAACTTTAGCTTTTTTGTCTAATTGTTTATCTAACAAGTTTCCTTAATCGTCACCAAAGTTGTATCTACTACTCCAAAAGTATTAACAGTTACTCAGTTAAATATTCAAATTTAAATAAGCACAATAATTTTTTCCTCTTTTAACAAGACCTTTGAGAGTAATTGCCACGTGACCCCAGTCAGTATTCACTAAGACAAGGGTCTCAGAATCACTTAATAAAATCAGTTGTGAATCTTTGTAAAGATAAATACATGCGTGGGACAGTGCCCTCTGGATTCTGAATCAAGAAAAGGTGAAACCTGAATATTTTAGGTATCCAGACAGAAGGGAAATGATGCCAGATGAAATCCACAGGTAATAATTAGAATTAGAATTATTGGTGTTTATCAAGTACCAAGCACTGTGCTAAGTGTTTATTTATGATTCTGATGATCACCTCTACATAAGAACCACTTCTTTTACCAGCCATAACCCTTAAATTACCTTTGTAATAAAAATTACTAACCTTGGAATCCATGATCAAGCTTAGGAGTCCATCAATCTCATCCTGTTGTAGGTGTTACTGTGTGTGTGTGTGTGTGTGTGTGTGTGTGTGTGTGTGTGTGTGTGTAGTATTTTCCTGGGAAGAGGATCCATCATAACTTTCATAATTTCTTCAAAAAGGTCTCTGGCACAAAAATAGGTGAAAAAGAACAGAAGGACACTTTAAAATAAAATCCTCCTAGCATTATACATTCACTCAACAATATTCATCCACATTTATTCATTCATTCACAAATATTTGAGCACCTTCTACAGGACAAATACACTTTCAAAGTTTGAGAATATCAAATAATAAAACCAAGTACTTGTCCTCATAGGACAGAAAAATAAATAATAACTATATAATTATATAGAATGTCAAATAATTCTTTGATTCAGAACATAACTGCTTAAATTGCAAGTACAAATTGCATAATCAGCTTGATGGCAATTGAGACTCAACCCCAAAGCTAAATTTCAAATCCAGACTATTTCCATTTCTTGCTATTTTCAAATGCGACATATTTTATAACAAAATTCTTACCTATTATTACTACTTACAACAAGTAATTAATAAATAAATGCCATTTTTAATTTTATAAAATGTTATATAAAACATTATGTTCGGTTACTCAAAAGTATTTCTAAAAAGGTCCAAATAGTCACGTTGTATTTTTCTGAATTCATAGGCAAATGTGGAAACTAATAGGTATTAAAAACTTTGTACTATTGTTGTCATACATTTCACTTAACATATGTTATAATCCCCAGAATACATAATTCTGTTTTGCTTTCGTCAATCATCTCTTAAAGAGAAGTAAATAATGTTTTTAAATGTCTTTTCTTTCTAATCACATAGTTACAATTTCTTGTGCTCTTTATTTCTTTATGTAGATTCAGATTTCCATCTGGCATCATTTCCCTTCTGTCTGAAGAAGTTCCTTTAAAATGCCTTTTAGTGCAGATCTGCTGGTAATTAATTCTTTCAGCTTTTGTATGTCTTAAAACCCTTTATTTCATTTTTTAAAGGTTTTTGTTATTATGGAATAGTAATTTGTCTTGGTTTTGTTTTACTTTGGGGTTTTTTTCTTTTTTTGTTTGTTTGTTTGTTTACCTTTCTGCAGTTTAAAGATGTTGCTATATTGCTTTCTGGCTTATACTGGTTCCTACCAGAAGGCTGCTTGCGTCCTTTCTATGAAATGCAGTTTCTTTCCCTCTGGCTGCTTTCATGATTTTCTCTTTATCACTGGTTTCAAAACATCTGTTTTGATATGCGTTGGTGTAGTCTTCTTTGTGCACTTGTGTTTTGAATTTGTTGAGCTTCTTAGACCTGTGGATATATAGTTTTCATAAATTTGAAATTTTTTGCCATTATTTTTAAAAATTTTTATTGATTTTGAGAGAGAGAGAGAAACATCAATTTGTTTTTCCACTTATTCATGCATTCCTTCATTGCTTCTTATATGTGCCCTGACCAGGAACTGAACCCACCACCTTGGGTATCAGGACAATGCTCTAACCAACTGAGCCACCTGGCTCAGTCATTATTTCTTCAAATATTTTTCTATCTCTTTGTTTTGCAAGGACTTCAATTATATAGACAGGATAGGCAAAGGTTGGTTTATAGTTATGAGTATGTGAAACAGAGTTTATTCTTGTATTATTATTTATTAACTTCAGGCCCGGTACAAAGATTCATGCACTGGTGGGGTCCCTCGACCTGGCCTGCGGGGATCAGCCAAAACTGAAACCGGCAGTCCAACATCCCTGAGGGATGTAGTAGTGCTCCAAGCGGCAGGTGTCTGGGGAGGAGCCCGAGCTGGAGCTGGAGTCGGAGTCGGGTGCGCGCCGCTTCCGTTCATCCTGGCCCTGCCGCGCCCACCATCACTTGGTAGGCTCGCTCCCGCTCCGCTGCGGTATCCACACACCCATCCTAGGGCAATACTGGCACGCCTATGACCAAGAAGTGGCCATGGGCTCACGCCCAGTCAGTCCCGATGCTGGTCCCGATCCTGGATGGGGGAGAGGCCTGCAGGGAAAATGTCCGTGGGAGAGACTCCAGCTACAGCAGCTGTGCTCGCCAGCCATGAACCTGAGTCTCGGGCCTGTTGGTCAGCTGAGCGGCACTCCTGCTGTGGGAGTGCACTGACCACCAGGGGGCAGCTCCTGCATTGAGTGTCTGCCCCTGGTGGTCCCTGCACATCATAGCTACCGGTCAGTCGGTCAAGCAGTTGAATGGTCGCTTAAGCTTTATATATATAGATTATTGTATTGTTTTCTATACAAACAACTATAAACCTACTTTACCCACCCTATATATTTGGCAAATTGGTGTGTCCCACTGGTTCACTCTTGTTCTGTTTTGTTGTGATGGGAAAGGTAAACTTCTTTATCTATGTATTTCATTTTGGATAGCTTAATTGCTATATATTCAGGTGCACTAAACTTGCCTTCTACAATGTTTGTTCTGTTGTAAATCCCGCCAAGTTTTCATCTCTATAAGTTCAGTTTAGGTCTCTTTAATATATTAAATATCTCTACTTAACATGCTCAATCTTACCTCTAACTTTTTTGAAATGAAACACACTTACAATAACTGATATAATGTAAGTGTCTTCTATTCTACCAGTTTGGGTTTGATTTTAGTTGTTTTAGTGGGTGATTACATCCAGTTCCTGTAACCCTGTCTTGGTCAGAAGCAAAAGTCTCTTTAACTATAATCCAAAATTCTTTTAATTAAAATGTATGATAAATGTATTCAGAAGAGAACTTTTGAAGACAGTTTCAGTATAAAAGAAACACCTTTAGAATATAAAACAGGAGGAAAACATGGAAACTTAAGATATGGGTTTGAGAATATTCACTAATTCAAATAATCTGTAAAAGGCACTTACTGATATTATCAATCTCATTCCTTTATTTCTTGATCTGTGTGAGAGCACACAGGTGTTCATTTGTTATGACACTAATTATATTATATGCACTTTTCTGTTATATTTTATAATTTTTAATTTTTTAAAAAGGCATGAAGCTATATTTTCAAGGAACTTATAATGACAAAGTAAAACTATGTACACAAATAAGTAAGACCATTGAAATACAGTAGGTCCTCAAATGCCTTTCTTTCATTCAATGTCATCTACACTAATCTACACTAATAAAATAGAATCATGCAAATTAACCATCACTCCGCCACTCCACTACACTCACCAGCTGATCAGGAGCGAGTATGCAAATTAACCCAACTAAGATGACGGCAACCACAGAGCTGGAGCAAGCAGGAGGCTGGGGTTGCCCCTGGCGATGGAGGAAGCCAAGCTCCCCGCCTTCCTTGGCCAGCCCTGGGCTCCGCTCAAGGCTACAAAGTTTCAATTATAGAAGATAAATAAATCCCAGATATCTGCTTCCAGCCCACCCTGGCCTCCGCTCAAAGAGGCACTGAAAAAAAAAGAAAGAAAAAAAGGAGAGACTGGGAGCTTGGGTCACCAGGGGGCATGGCCAACCTGAAAACAGCCATCAGCCCCTCATCCAGGCTGGCTATACCCCATGGGGTGAGGATCCCCGCTGGGGGGCTTAGTCAGCCTGCAGACAGCCATTAGCCCCTCACCCAGGCTGGCCACACACCCCCAGCAGGGACCTTCACCCCATGGGGGCATGGCTGGCCTACAAACCACCATAGGCCCCTCACCCAGGCTGCCCCACGCCCCAAGGGAAGCCCCACCCTGATCCGGAACACCTTTTAGGGCAAACCAGCTGGCCCCCAGCCATGCACCAGGCCTCTATCTATACTAATAAAAGGGTAATATTCTAATTAGACTGGGAGACCTTCCAGGAGACCTTCCGGATGTTCTTCTGGACAAAGCCATGGTGGCGGGGCAGAGGTAGAAGTGGTTAAAGGCCAAGAGGGGAGGGCAGTTGTGGGTGATCAGGCTGGTGGGGGGCGGGGCCATTGGGGGTAAGCAGACCAGCAGGGGGGCCAATTGGGGGCAAGCAGGACGTCAGTGGGGGTCAGTTGGAGGTGATCAGGACAGCGGGGGGCACAGTTTAGAATGAGCAGGCCAGCAGGGGGCAGCTGGGGGTGAGAACACTGGCACAGGTGGCAGTTGAGGGTGATCAGGCTGGTGGGGGGGGGGGATTTGGGTGCATGCAGGCCAGCAGCAGGGGGCAGTTGGGGGCAAGCAAGCCGGCAGGCAGAGTGGTTAGGGGCAATCAGGCAGGCAGGCAGGCAGATGAGCGGTTAGGAGCCAGCAGTCCCAGATTGTGAGAGGGATGTCTAACTGCTGGTTTAGGCCCGATCCCTGTAAACCAGCAGTAGGACATCCTTCGAGGGGTCCCAGATTGGAGAGGGTGCAGGCCAGGCTGAGGAACACCCCCTCCCCCATGCATGAATTTCATGCACCGGGCCTCTAGTTTCATTATAACATTGATGGTGGTGGGGAATCAATTCCCAGTCACAGCCACTATATGTATGGAGTTTAGATGTTCTTCCCATAGTTGCATGGGTTTTCTCTGGGTATTCCAGTTTCCAGGTCAATTAACATGTCTCCATTGTCCCAGTCTGAGTGATTGGTCCTGTGATGGAAATTCATACTGTCCACGGTGGGTCTTGCATCTGAGCTGCTGGGGAAGGCTTTGGCCACCCTTCACACTGAACTGGAATTAGTTGGAAAATAATTATCCTGTTTTTCTTAATCTTTCTTAAGTTTATGTATAGCTCACATTTATTTCAATGTTTAATATAAGAAGTGTTTGGGGTCTTTGTTTAGAAGCTTGGTGATGTCTTCCTAACCAGAAATATGCCGTAGGAACTTAACTCATGTTTATATGCCTGGGTTGTGGGCTCAATCCCCAGTGTGGGGCATGCAGGAGGCAGCTGATCAATGATTCTCTCTCTTCACTGATGTTTCTATCTCTCTCTCCTTCTCCCTTCCTCACTGAAATCAATTAAAATATATTTTTAAAAAATTGAACAGCCATTTGACCCAGCAACCCCACCTCTGGGAATATATCCTAAAAACCCAGAATTAGAAAGAATGTATGCACCCCTATGCTCATAGCAGTGTTATTTACTAGTACAGTATCTAAGATTTGGAAACAGTCTAAGTACCCATCAGTAGATGAGTAGATAAAAATGTTGTAGTACATTTGCACAATGGAATACTATGAGCAGTAAAAAAGAAGGATCTCTTACCCTTTGGGACAGCATGAATGGACCTGGAGACTATTTGCTAAGTGAAATAAGCCAATCTGAGAAAAACAAATATCACATGATCTCATTTATTTGTGGAATCTAATGAACAAAATGAACTGACCAACAAAATAAGACCCAAAGCATGGAGGCATGGAACAGACTGACATACCTCGATGTGGGGGTGAGAGGACAAGGAAAGATAAAACAAAGAATTTATATACTTACTAGGGGTCCAGTGCACGAATTCATGCACCTTGAAAGTAACTGTGGGCCGCAAGGCCGCAGTGGGCACAGGGGTGGGTCTCGGCCCATCCTCTGCGCTCCTGCCTGGCCCCTTCCACCACAGCCCCCAGTCCCCTGTCTGCCAGCAGCCCCGCTCCCACCACCACCACTCCCATGCGCTGATGATGCTGGTCCCACTCACAACTGCTGATGCTCGGAGTGATTGGGGCCGGCGCCAGCAGGGGGTGCCAGCAGCAGCTGCTGCCCCAATCACCCTTCAGGAGCAGGGGAAGGTGAAGAAGCTTTCAGGGGTGATCTGGTTCAGCAGCCGCCAATCTCAACCACTGTCAGTGCTGAGCAATCGGGACCAGGCACCAGTAGCGGGTGCGAGCAGCAGCTCCGGGGCCGGCTACAGGTGCAAGCGGGGCCAGCACTGGCAATGGGTGCAAGCTACTGGCCCCGATCACCTCTCAGGAACAGGGGGAGGTGGAAAAGCCCTGAGGGGCAATCGGGGCTGGCATCCGCCACTCACACTTGTTGACAGTGTCAAGCAATCAGGGCCAGTGCTGGCAGCAGGTGCGAGCAAGGCCGGCACCAGCAGGAGGTGCGAGCACCGGATGGGACTGTGGCATGTGGGAGCAAAGAATTTTCAGTAAACACCAGAGGCTCGCCGCAATGACAGCAACCAGCGCCCCGCCTTGGTCTGGTGCCCCTGCTCACCTGCTCCACCATCCCACCACGGCCAACACCCACCGTGTTCTGTGCACACCCCCTGGTTGTCAGCGCACGTCATAGTGACCAGTTGTTCAGTTGTTCGGTTGTTCTGCTATTCAGTCTATTTGCATATTAGCCTTTTATTATATAGGATATGCATAGCCCGTGGACATGGGCAATAGGGTAGTTAAGACCTGGGGAGGGATGGGAAGGACTAGACAGAGAGAGGTAAAGAGGGAGGAATGGGAGACATCTGTAATACTGTCAACAATAAAAAAATTATTTTTAAAAAAAGACATGGCAACTAAATGCAAAAAGAAATAGTTTCTTTTCTTGGGGAAATATGATTTGGTGCAATTCATATTTCCTCTGATAAGATTTTTATAGCCTCTAATTTGATACTCAAATCCCTTGCTAAATTTCTGAATAAAAGTTTCTATTCCTCTGGATGTAGCCATTCCTCATGTATGCCTGCAATTTTACCACAATAGCCAGGGGAGAGTGCGCCATTCAGCTGCTGTCTGCTCTCCACCGCCAAATGAGGTTATGCTGCTTCTGGGGTCAAGGTCTTTGATGCAGTGCAACCATTATCCACGGGAGCAGAAAAAATTTCATCTTGGTCCCATGAACATCACCCACCACTCTCTGCAAAAAGCAATGTTTATAAACCGCATTATCAGCAAGGGATTTTTCTTAGGAAAAGGAATCAGATGTTAATCAAATAACCCTTCTTTCTGTCTAAAGTTGCCCATCACTAAAGTTGGTAGCATATATGCTTACCAAAATGAATTAAGATACACTACAAGATCCACCCAGAAGCTTTCTTCCAGACAAAATCCCATCTCATCTCTACCATCATCCTTTACCTGGAAATAAAACAGTAAAAGCTATTAAAGAAGAAGGAGGAGGAAGAAAAGGAGGACGGGGAGGGGGAAGAAGAGGAGGAGAGGGAGTTGACAGCGTGGACATAGAGGTCAAAGAGGCTGAAAATTGAGAAAATGCCACTGCCACTAATGATCAGGAAGTCTCTGTTGTTCTTTGAGAAGATTTTAATAGAAGAGATAACAAACACTGCTCAGAAAATATCTCTTCCTTTCCATCAATAACCCAGACACAAAAGACAGACCTACTTAAGTCAGTTTCCAAGTGGCTATGCTAGGATACAAACAAATCCAAGCCCTCACCGGTTTGGCTCAGTGGATAGAGCGTCAGCCTGTGGACTGAGGGGTCCCGGGTTCGATTCCGGTCAATGGCATGTACCTTGGTTGCGGGCACATCCCCAGTGGGGGGTATGCAGGAGGCAGCTGATCAATGTTTCTCTCTCATAGATGTTTCTAACTCTCTAGCGCTCTCCCTTCCTCTCTGTGAAGAGATCAATAAGATATATTTTTTTAAAAAACATAAATCCAAGCAGCCTACTCCATTAATTAAAATACAGCCAAACTACTTAAGCATTTAATATGATGCCTTGGGTGGACAGATGTCCACAGCATGTTCCTTAAACCACACTGTGGTATAGTAGATATTGTTGGTGCCTAACCACAGATCCCCTTGCCCTCCTTAATTCACAGGTTAACAGGTCTCAACAGCTTCCCACCTCATGTACCTCTATCTCCGTCTCTCTACCTGGGAGCTTTCTTTAATGGCGAACTTGCTGAGAAATAAACAGGCTCAATTAGGATATTCATGGCATAGACCCTCAAATCCCCATCCAGTGGGGGACAGAGGCTGGTGAGTAACCACCCCAGCCTCCATGTCCCCCAGTGGGGGACAGAGGCTGGTGAGTAACCACCCCAGCCTCCATGTCCCCCAGTGGGGGACAGAGGCTGGTGAGTAACCACCCCAGCCTCCATGTCCCCCGCTGGGACAGTTCTGAGATGTGTCCACACAGTTTTTCACAGGTTCCCAGTGAGAATGAGTCATAGTTGCCCACAATAGTAACGACTTATTAACTTTTGTCCTTTCCTCATTTTTCCCACCTTCTCACTGTCCTGGATGCAGACAATAAGATGGTGCATTGTGTGCAGAGAATTTTTAAACAACAACAAAACCGACTTAAAGTCAGTCTGTTTTCTAGTAACACGGTCAGTAATTCTAAACAATGTCAGTGATACAATGCTCTTCCCTGTTGGGGAAAACCACTCTGAGATCCACCCCCAACCTTGGTATGCCACTGCTGAAAGGGTTAGACATGCCCTGTATGGCCTTAGCATCAGATGAAGTTTAGTTCAATCCAACCTCTGTCACTTACTAGCCAAGTGGCATGTAGCCTTGAGTAAATAAATGACTTAACCTCTGTAAGCCCCATTTTTTCATGTGTAAAATGGAAATACTTATAAGATATAGGACACAGAACAGAGTTGTTGTATAAAATAAATGTACAATAGCTACTCGCCTTAATATCTGACATATATGGGCTCAATAAATAGGTTCTGATAATATCATCTGACTTGTGTATTTACCACACATTTAATCTGCTGATTTCAATAGCAATCATTAATAATTAGTCACTTTTATCATCCAGAGAAACTGTAGTTAATTTAAGATTAGCACAAATTATTTATATCAGATGTCCTGATCAAAGTATTTAGTTTAATTATGCTCTGCTCCCTGAAACAAAATGTTAAAGTGACCAGATATCTCAGTCATAAAGTTTTCAACATTTATTCAATTCGTCTCTAGTTCTCTATTCCCTTCCTCTCCTTTATTTTCAATTTTATTTTTTCCAGTACCCATTGAATTCTTGATGGGCCTACTGAGTCCTATTTACAGTCCACAATGGGAACTTCAGAGCAAAAGAGAAGTGGCTCTTGAGTTCCTTATAACCCACTCAGGCTGCAGCAGTACCTGTTTGGATTTTGAATTTCTTTGGCTCTTAAGATTTTAAACATCCTTTCATCTAGCTCTCAATATCTCTGAGTATGACAGAATCTTGCATTTTTTCATACCTGATAGGACCTTCTGACTCATAAATATATTAAAATATATTAAATTCTGATTGTTTCTCATGGCCTTATCTGGCTTTGCCATCCCACTTTCAAGGTCATTCTACTGACAAGTACTTTATCAGTATCTGACTTAAAACAGCCTGGAATAGAAGATAGGAATATTCTCTCTGGAGTCAAAATGTAGCTATGCCAGCCATTGCCTGTGTCACCTTGGGCAAGTCACTTATACTTTCTAGGGCTTAATTTCCTTACTATGATATGGAGAAGAAAATGATAGTACCTATCTTATGGAGGTGTTTCAGGGATTAAATAAATACCTAATACTGTCTGGCACATAATGTGCTCTATAACTTTAAGCTATTATTTTATTTTTATTTTCAAATTGTAATATGTAGTTTTTTTAATATATATTTCTATTTGTCCTTGACGGTATCAGATGTCCTGATTACTAGTGCTTTATGCCGACCTTCTTGGCTGCTCGAATTGGGTGTATGACCTGCTGTGTTCATCTGAACTTGAGCCCCATGTTCATGTGGATCCATCTAGATCAATTGCCCATTTCTACGATTATAATTGCCTGAATCATTACAATAGTTATGTGGCTTTACATTTTATAATGTTCAAGATCATTTTATTTTATCTTCCTGTGAGATATGAATGACTCATATTATTATTTCTAATGTGGACTAGGAGAGACTGGGAAAGGTCAGAGAGGTAGTAACTATCAGAACAGAGACTAGAACGAGGATTTACTGTGCATGTGTTGCACCGGCACTGAGAAAGGGGAAATGAAGGCCAGAGATGGTGCTGAATCCAAGAGAAACAAACGGAAGGCAAGCAGCAATCTCACCTGGTCGATGTGATAGGTGGACCTCTTAATGGATTAGGAAATACCTTCAGTATAAACACTGGAGGCTGCATCTCCAACACAGGCATTTGAGTGCCTCACAAAGAGTAGATTCCATGATTCTCAAGTAGACACTAGGTTCCCTAGAGTCTTTATCAGAATGCTACTGGAGAACTGAGTCCTACAGAAAATGATTGTCTGGCTTTTTTCTCAATTCTTCCAAAAATGGAACAAAGCTAGTAGCACCATTCTAGAGGTATAGCCAAGAAGTTAATTCATTATATTCATTGAAAGCCTTAAGACATTAAGGCTTAATTCCTTTGTACATTGAGTAGAGCTAATTGAGTATGAGAGAGTTTACATTACACCTACAATGTAAAACAATAAACTCCACCTGAAATAAGTATTTCCTCTTAAGTATTAAAACAAAATATCAGAGCTTAAGAAAGGACTTCTCTAAAGAGTGACAGTTATGTATCCAGCAGTAACCCTCTATTTTAGGAGTCAGTCTTAATAGGGACAATGCCTTAAGGTTAATTCTGTACATACTGATGTGGCAAAAGAAAATGTCTGCCAATAACTTCAGGCTATATGCCCACGGAAGCCACACGGTTTATTATATTGGTGCCAGGGAACAGAATGTGAACAGGTTAGTACCTACTAGCCCTTCCACCCAGAAACCATCTCCAGAGAATGTTCTCCTGGAAGCAGGCCAGCAGAGCAGCTTACTCTGTGAGCAAGAGTAACTTCAGGCGTCAAGGCAGATGATAAACTTTGGAGGGATGCTGATTGAACCAGGCTAGAGAGTTTTCTGCAAAGTACTTTCAGAGATTTGTGGAGGATGTTTCTAGAGGCTGGAAAATTGATCCCCATTGACTCCAGCAGAGAAATGATGACTTACTAGTCCTGTTTTGACTGTAAACTGGTGAGCCAAGGCCATGTGGCAGTAAAAACAAACCAACTGGGCCTGTTCTGAACTGACAAACTGCCACCAAGCCAAGGAAACAAGTCGGCCTTTGCCATTAATTTATCTCTTACTTAAAATAACAAGCAAAAGGAAATACAACCCACTATATTCAAGAAACAAAGTCAGGGGAACTTGCTTCCCATTGATTTCCTTCCATAAGCTCTTTCTCATATTTTAACTAAGGACAAAGGAAGGAAGGAAATGCCCTCTAAGAGAAAATTAAGCGAATTTAGAATAGAAACATAAAGGCTAAGGAAACAGATCCCCAAGGAATCAGAATAGAATATGATTTTAATAAATTGGCTTAATGAAGATTAATTCTGTTTAATAACAAGCAGAACTATTATTAAAGTTAAGTAAGCAGTGGTCTGTGTCCAATTAGGGCCAACAGCTCTTGGGAGAACCAGGAACCAGGGCGAAAGCTGCCTCCGAGGAAGAGGGAGGGAGTCCTCTTGCAGATTTGATCCATACGAAGGCCTGGAAGTGGGATTGAATCCATCTGTTCTCCCTTTAAACAAATTAAGATGCATTTGACAGATATAAATAAGTATGGAATTTTGCATTTAAACACTATCTAATCCATTTATGAAAGTAACAACAGCTTTGAGCAGAGGCGCCGTGCTGCCGCCGGTGCGTGCGCATGCCTGCGCTTTCAAGCTTGGGTTCTCCCTCGCCCTTTCCTGGCCAGTTGAGCTGTTTTATCCTGAGCCAGCTCCCACCTTTCTACAGAAGCATCCCCAGAACCATGGCAGAACACTCCTATGTGAGGTCCACCAAACCCGTGCTCACGGCCACCAAGGCCAAGAATGAAAAGAAAAAGAGCAAAGAGAAGGAGAGGGGAAAAAAGGATGAAGAAACCCAACTTGATATTGTTGAAATCTGATGGACAGTAACAAACTTTGGTGAAATTTCAGGAGCCAGAACGATTGAAATGAATTTAAAAAAAAACTACATACATGCATTTGGCAATGGACTTTTGCACTGGGGGCTCCATATAAGGAAGCTGATGAGGGTCCTAATCCTCCCGACCAGCTTACAGCTGTCAAATTTGTCTGACTCCAAAATTGCCCTAAAATCTGGCTAAGGAACATATTTTGGTATAAATTCAGATGGACTTGTTGGGCATTCACATGTGATTGGACTAAGAGAACAATGGGAGCCAGTCTTTCAAGATTGGAAAATGATTTTATTGGCCTCAAGTAGCTGTTTTATCAGATGAAATGAAGCAGACCATATAGAAGCAAAAAGTAAAGCAACAGGAGAGGAAGACATGATAAAGATTAGATCCTGAGCTGAAAGAGAAACTAAGAAAAAAGCTGATATCCCAGAAGACAAAGGAAATATTAAATGGTGTGAATTATGGAAAAAAAACTTCAGAGCTTCCAGGACTACAAACTTAAAACAAGCAAGAAGACAGTAAAATTCTTTAAAGGCCTGGAAAGATGGAGTTTTGCATGAAATACTTCTGGACAGGAGGGTCAAATTGAAAACTGATAGACACTGCAAATGACCAGGATTTTTGTCTCTGTCTTCTTCTTTTGTTTTATTTTTTCTGAATAAAATAATCAGTGGAAGCATTAAAATAAAAAATAAAGAAAGTAGCAGCAGCTTCTTCTATACCAGATACCAAACTAAGTGCACTGTGAATTCTCTCCTGGTCCCCCCTGCAACGTGAGAGGAAAGTATTATCTCTTCCCACTGAATAGTTGGTCCCTTTTCTACAAGCTGGGATTTTTTTAAAATTCCCATTGTGTACGTCCTGTGTCCCAGGCACTATACCTTCAGGAAACATACAGATAGTACAAATTATGAAGAAAAGACAACAACAGAGGGCTGTGGTAAGAATAATGAGAAGGGAGGAACTTGTTTAAGTTGCCTGATCAGCTGAGAGCTGACAGATGAAAGGAACCAGCCGTGTGAAGAGCAAGAGGAACAAACACACAGAGCAGAGGGCACAGCATGCGCAAGGGCCCGAGGCTGGGAAGAACTTCATGCATTTACAGATTAAGAAGAAAACTGGTAAGAGAACAGTGAGCAAGAGGGAAGGAAGCATGAGGTAAGTTTGCAGAGACGAACAAGGGCCAGACCCTGCGAGAGGTTTCAGAACTTGTTACAGAATTAAAATGTTACTGAGTACAGTGGAAGCTCCTGAAGGGTTTTAAGCAAGAGTAATAAGATCTAATTTGAATTTTCTTTTTAAAAAAATCATTCTAATTGGTCTTTAGAAAGTAGATTGTAGGGATGCAAGAGGGGAAGCAGGGAGAAAAGTGAACAAATTGCTGTCTGGGTAATGAAACTATGTCCTTCCTTAACTAGTGAAAATATGAATGCTTCTCTTTACAGTGGTGGCTTAAGCTATAGTATGGCCATGGAGAAGAACTAGAGTCAACATATACAATCATGAGTCTTTTAATGACAGAGATATGTATCATTAGGCAATTTTGTTGTTGTGAGAACATTAAAGAGTATACTTACACAAACCTAGATGGCACAGCCTACTGCACACCTACTGTATGTGGTGTAGCCTATGGTTCCTAGGCTACACACCTGTACGGCATGTTAGTGTACAAAACAACACAAGATTAAATCAGGCTCAAAAGAAAGTGATACAATTGAAAGACATGGTAAACACGAGATGTATGAGGCTGCTGCCAGTGTTGCATGGCACACTGTCTCACAGCAACTGGAAACCCAGGCGATGGATTCTCCCTAGAGCCTCCGGAAGAAGGCAGCCCTGCTAACACCCTCATTTTTAACCCAGGGAGACCATTGTGTACTTGTGACTTCCAGCTCTGTAAGATAATGAATGAGTGTTGGTTTAAGCCACTAGCTTTGTAGTATTCTGTTACAACAGAAATATGAAACTAATATACTATTACCCTTTAATGACATTATGAAAGTCAGCTGAGTCAGTAAAATGTTCTGACACAGACCAGGCTCAGAAAAGTGTCATCTCTTAGCCTGGATGAGATGGATGCCGACTAGTTCAGTGTCCTTGGCTACACAGTGCACTCAGGATAGCACTACTTCATGAATTAGGATAAGTATATTCAAGTGTAATTATGTAAATAGAAGCCTTCAGTACACAATTTTAGACATTGTGGTTAAGATACAGACAACACTCTTAGGCATTTTCTAAGTCCCAATATCATTTCTCTTTCACCAAGTTGCTCTAGCTAGATAGGGAACAATCAAATTGATTCTGAAGATCAGAGTCTGATCATTCCAGATGCCAGTTCTGAAACTCTGAATTGTCATGGGATTCCCTACCTCCTCTTTCCCAACACCTGAAAAGGAGGTATTTTATATTCATTGTTAACCATATCTGTCATTAATGACGGAACCTGAGCCAATGTAAAGAGAAGCATTCATATTTTCACTAGTTAAGAAAGGACATAGTTTCATTATCAACGTTATCATTATTTAAACTGAAATCTCCTTAGTTTAATAGACTCATCACTGCCACCAATAAAATATAATATGCTTTGCCAGGAACACCCTTCCACCTGGCACTAGTTGGCTAAGTCTCACTGGAGATTCAAACTGTAATATCAAGTGAGAATTTAACGTCCAACCCCATCCCATAGGATTAAACCAGTCTTATAAAAATTGGACCATTCCTGGAATGTTCATGACCTACAAGGCTAAAGATTTTACTGTCTTCATGAGGAACATTTTCTCAACAATTTACTGAGAGGAAGGCTATGTTTATTCCAGTCAGGTTTCACCCATCCATTTGAAGCTTTCTAATTTCACTTCTTGGTAATTGTTCCCCCAGCATTTCCTGTAACTGTGCCTTATCTGATTCTTTCACTCCAGAGTGTTATTTTTATTGCAATGTAAAACAGAAACATTTCTGAATTATAATTGGAAGTCCTGACTGGTTCCCCATTTGATGCTGAATAATTCAATCGAGCTAATTAGGCATGGGGTACCCCTGACTCACGCGGCAAAAAGACTTATCCTGACTTCTGGTGATGCTTCTGGAATGTGGCTAATTGGCAGAAGCCATGTACAGTGATAATGAGCACACATTTGCCTCTCTTGCCCCATGAGGGAAACTGGAACTTTCTAAAGTGGTATTTAGATGAGCTATGATGCTTTTGCAGTGTTCTCAATTATCGACTGAAACACCCTGAAAGTGACTGGACCATCAATCCTATCCAGCTCTCAGTACAAAGGGAATGTGGCTGCCTCAAGACTCCTACTGTGAGATTTCCAGGAAACAGAAAGTTAACCTTAAGTCACTTTTCACTTTTTTTAACTTAAGAAAAATGGGCAATTACCTTTGCTCTGCAGACTTCACAAACTCGAGTGGGTTCTTCTGCAGGAGTTAAAAGGTGAAGATTGGTGTCTGTGCTAATTAGCAGTTCCTACTTCAGCTTGAAAGCTTACACTATAAAAAGACACGGGAGGCAGACAGGATCAGAACCCTTTTGGAATCCTTCCAGAAGGCCTTCTTTGACAAATGTAAATTTGCAGGCTGAAAAGTCACGTCGATTCTTAGATGTATTTTCATCAGAATCTGATGGAACCACAAGTGCCTTCTGCCCATATTCATTTTATTAAATGTTGACTACACACCGCCAACCAGTTTCATCTTTTAGAAAAGTTTCATCTGTTCCTAAAAGGAAAAGAAAGCTGTCAACATAATTTTAATTCTTTTTCTGACACATCTTTTTATGTTCTTATATTTGCATTTTTTCTTTTTTGCATTATTTGGTCTATTATATGAAAGGATCTTTTTCCAAGTATTAATAACAGAAAATTCAAGAGGGCATCAAATTAAAATGTTTTTTTAAAGGGATGAAATGTATCCAAAGAATAAGATTTATGGAGCTTAAATAAAGCTCTAAGTCCTACATGTGGGACCACACATTGGAAGTCCAGCTCAGCATGCATCTCCCACTGGGACTTTGGTTTCATGGCTCTGCTAAGCCAACACAGGCTTTTCGTAGGCTGCGTAATAGGGCAGGTTCATTCTTAACCACAATTATACTCCTACAACCTTATCCACTTACACTAGCACATGCCCCTTGCATACAGACAGTTTTGACCAAAAGCCTCATTTCTTCGCATATGATACTGTAGTCCAGTAATCTGCCCATGACCCACTGCTGGTTAGTGGCAGACCGGAGGGGGCAAACCAGAGACTCTAAAGCACCAATCCACTATTCTCTCCACTGCGCTACACTGAAGGGATGAAAGATTCACTGACTTGTTACTATGCATTTCAATACAGCTTGAATGAGCTGAATGAAAACTGGAATATCAGAGGCTGTCAAAAGTCAAAGGCTTCACATAAGCTCTAACGAGTGAACCTATTTTACTAAAATTCCCTACAGGTTTTGGCTAATAGTTATTTCTTACTGAGCAATTAGTAGGTGCCAGCAGCATGCAAAACAGCTTACATTTAATCATTCATATTATCTAATTTAATCCTCATTCTCCTGAGAAGTAGGTGCTGTTTTACAGATATGGAAACTGAGACTTTGAGACCATTAAAAAATCTCCTGGGGCTACACAGCCAGTCAGTGAGGAAAGCAGAACTTTATTTGAAAATAGAGCCCATCATACTACTATAATCAATCAGCAACTCCTCTCCCAGATATTCAAATCAAGTAAACTTTATTAAAAATAATTTTCACTCTATGTGTTCCTTTTATCCTGGCCTTCCTTTGATCAAGCAAAGAAAGTATGTTACTAGCATTCTCCCAAAGCTTGAAAATGTCATGATCAAACCAAGTTACTTTTTTTAAATCCCTCCAAAAAAAATGACTTACCAGCATAGTACATTCCAATGGTAGAACCCTTTAGCACCCTGGTCTATACTCATATTGATTTCTATTATAATTTCAATAAAATAGAGAGTAACTGCTCTCTACCCACCAAGCTGTATCTTTTTATATTCCTTTCCTGGTTTGCTTTTCTCATAGGTTAAATAATTTCAAATTCTTCCCCAGCCGGCATGACTCAGTGGTTGAGCATCGACCTATGAACCAGGAGGTCAAGGTTCGATTCCCAGTCAGGGCACATGCCCTAGTTGCGGGCTGGACCCCAGTGTGGAGCGAGCAGGAGGCAGCCGATCAATGATTCTCTCTCATCATTGATGTTTCTATCTCTCTCTCCTTCTCCCTTCCTCTCTGAAATCAATAAAAATATATTTAGGAGAAACCAAGATGGCGGCATAGGTAAACACCGGAGTTTGCTGCCTCGAACAACCACTTCAAAAATACAACTAAAAGACGGAACGGACATCACCCAGAACCACGGGAAGGCTGGCTGAGGAGAGTCTCTTCAACTAGAAGCAAAAACAACAGCATTCCGACGCTCAGCGGAGGCGCAGTGTGGAAAATTTAAAGGTACGGCGGTGCGGTGGTGAGGGTGCGCGCGCAAAGCGGGCTGGCGGCTGAGGGCGCGATTGTCGTTTTCAATCAGGAGCGAGTCTCAGACTCTGGGCTACAGATCCGGGCGAGTCTCTAGGGACCCAGACTCAAACGGGAGAAGCGGGACTGTCTGGCTACGGCCCCTCCGAGGTTTGCAGCGATTGCTGGGACAGAGAGGCAGAGCCCCTGGGGACGGACTGAGAGCGGCCATAGCTGCTCCCTCCCCCCGCCCTGTTGAGCCCGCCCCGCCCAGGCCCTGCGCACAGCCATTTGCCGATCGCTCAGGCAAGGGCTGGACTAGCGCCTCCCCAGAGGACTGAAGTTTTCCCACAGCTGATTTCCACAGCCAGTCGGCCTGGTGGTCAAATCCCTCTAGTGTTAACTACAACAATTAAGGCTTGGCTAGAACAAGACTGCGCACAGAGACCACAAGGGGGTGCACCAAGAAAGCATAAAAGATGCGGAGACAAAAAAACATGACAGAAATGGAGGATATGGAGCTAAGAATCGCAATTTTGAGGGCTTGCCATAAATTTGTGCAGAGCCTCACGAAAACTAATGAGACCCTCGATGCTACGATAAAGAAATTAGAAAGTAAGCATACACGGACTGAAATAAAGAATATTATACCCAATAGCAGACCAGAGGAGCACAAGAATCAAACCAAAGATTCGACAAAAAACACCCAATTGGAAAAGCAAAATGAAAAAAGAATCCGAAAGTGTGAAGATAGTGTAAGGAGCCTATGGGACAGCTTTAAGCGCACTAATATCAGAGTCATTGGAGTGCCAGAAGATGAGAGACAGCAAGATATTGAAAACCTATTTCAAGAAATAATGGCAGAAAACTTCCCCCACCTGGAGAAAGAAATGGACTTACAGGTCCAAGAAGCGCAGAGAACCCCAAACAAAAGGAATCCAAAGAGGACCACACCAAGACACATCATCATTAAAATGCCAAGAGCAAAAGACAAAGAGAAAATCTTAAAAGCAGCAAGAGAAAGAGGCTCAATTACCTACAAGGGAATACCCATACGACTGTCAGCTGATTTCTCAACAGAAACTTTGCAGGCCAGAAGGGAATGGCAAGAAATATTCAAAGTGCTGAATACCAAGAACCTACAACCAAGATTACTTTATCCAGCAAAGCTATCATTCAGAATTGAAGGTCAGATAAAGAGCTTCACAGATAAGGAAAAACTAAAGGAGTTCATCACCGCCAAACCAGTATTATATGAAATGCTGAAAGGTATCCTTTAAGAAGAGGAAGAAGAAGAAAAAGGTAAAGATACAAATTATGAACAACAAATATGCATCTATCAACAAATGAATCTAAGAATCAAGTGAATAAATAACCTGATGTACAGAATGAACTGGTGACTATAATGAATCAGGGACATAGAAAGGGAATGGACTGACTATTCTTGGGGGAAAAGGGGTGTGGGAGATGCGGGAAGTGACTGGACAAAAATCATGCACCTATAGATGAACTCAGTGGGTGGGGAGTGAGGGTGGAGGGTGGGGTGGGAGCTGGAAGGAGGGGAGTTATGGGGGGAAAAAAGAGGAACAAATGTAATAATCTGAACAATAAAGATTTTTTAAAAAAGTTAAAAAAAAAATAAAAATAAAAATATATTTAAAAAATAATAATAACAGCACAGGTGGAAGGGGAGACGACGCTATGGCGGAGCGGTGCAGCCTGGTGGAACCCGGGCAAGCAAGTCGCTGTTCTGTTGCGAAGGGAACTAGTCTGGCGCAGGACTCCAGGCTTTCTCAGCCCAGCCGTTCCCGCTGGGGAAAATGGAGGTGGCTGGAGTGGTGCCCTGGGAGCAGCTGGTGGGCTGGTGTACCCAGCATTTGTGGAAAACTTTTGCTTGGAAGTCAGTGAGGAGATCATGCAGTATGTTTTGTCAATTGAGAGTCCCAAAGGGATATGAGAATATGTACTAAAATTGTTTCCGTTGGTCCTTTGGAACTGAAGCAGTAGCAATCTCAAGGCTTGGCATCAGGCTTGACTCTCTCAGACTTTAAACTCTTACCAAACTTGTATATTTTTCTTAAAGAGTGGGATTCTTTATGTAGTGGGTCAAAATCTTTGAATACATTATTTATAAAAACCTATTTTAAAAATAAAATAATAATAATTTCAAATTCTTGAGGTTTTATTCAAAGGGCCCTGTTTCCAATAGCATAAGCATATTTATAATCAGTCCTAAATGAGTGGTCTTCTAATGGGTCCGTGTGTGCAAAAACTTTCCCTTGGGCTCTTGGGCAGTCCAAGAGAGAATCAATCTCAAGATCCTCAAGTGCTAGAGATTCTCTTTTCTGAAAGTGATCTTCCTGAGAACAAATTCATTCAAGGCACAATGCTGATTCTCTGTTCCCTCCTCCTTTTTACCAGAGCCCTTTCCTCTTCTAGGATAGAAAGGCAGGCAGGCCCATGCCAGATCTACATCAGTGCCTTACCCTCAATGCAGAAACCACCAGCAACAAGGAGACCATTCAAAATCTGCTGAGAAAGCAAGTGACTCTCTAATGGGGCTCTGTATCCTTTTATAAGTCAGATGGTTTCCAATTTACTGCTTTTAATTCAGTTAAATAAAGACCGAGTCAAACAATTCACTGAGTAAGAACTTTCCTCCTATTCTAATGAAAGACCACCAGTTGATTTTTTTTTTTTTTGGCATTCAACTTGAAAGAAGTCCAAAAAAATTGATTGACACTGAAAAACAACTTTCCATTTATTCCCTTCTGAACAAGATTTCAAATGACTCCAAATATAAAAAATGAAAGATAGATTTAATATTGATTCTAACTCTGTTTCATTCTAGCAAAATTTATCTACAAATATAAGAACTAGTTTTAAAAACTTCTGTCTAAAACTAGCTCTTACATTTGTAGATAAAACTTCTGTCTCAACCTATGATACATTTGCAATTAATTTTTACTTTTTATATTTAGTAATTATCCCAACCAGTAATAATAACTCTATACAGAAAAAAACTAACACTGTGAAACTCATGATGAGAGAAATATATTAAAATGAATCCAAGTTCAATGTAAATTACTGTGGTCTTTAGACTCTAAGAGGAATGTAATAAGATAAAATCAGAAGGATGCAACAACGTTATTTTCTTTTCTTTTCTTTTATTTACTTATTGGCAGAGTCAGCTTTAGTTTTTTTATTTTCTTTTTTTTAATCTTTATTGTTGAAAGTATTACATATGCTCCCTTCCCCCCACCCCCGCCCCACCCCATTGTCTGTGTCCATGGGTTATGCATACATACATATAATTTCTTTGGTTGATCACTTCCCACCCACCCTTCCCCACCTTCCCTCTGAGATTCAACAATCTGTTCCATGATTCTATGTCTCTGGATGTATTTTGTTCATCCGTTTGTTTTGTTCATTAGATTCCACTTATGAGTGAGATCATGTGATACTTATCCTTCTGTGACTGGCTTATTTT
The DNA here is from genome assembly GCF_000147115.1 of Myotis lucifugus. NCBI lineage: Eukaryota > Metazoa > Chordata > Mammalia > Chiroptera > Vespertilionidae > Myotis > Myotis lucifugus. The sequence goes on from NW_005871129.1 coordinate 4,796,973, forward strand.
GCTTGGCAAAATACTCTCCAGGTCCCTCCATGCTGTTGCAAATGATAAGAGTTCTTTCTTTTTTACAGCTTCATAGTATTCCATTGGGCAAATGTACCACAGGTTTTTTTTGTTTTTGTTTTTACCACAGCTCTTTTATCCATTCATCTGCTGATGGGCACTTGGGCTGTTTCCAAATCTTAGCTATTGTAAATTGCACTGCTATGAACATAGGGGTGTATATATTCTTTCTGATTGGTATTTCTGGTTTCTTAGGATATATTTCTAGAAGTGGAATCACTGGGTGAAATGGGAGTTCCATTTTTAATTTTTTGAGGAAACTCCATACTGTTTTTTCTAGTGGCTGCACCAGTCTGCATTCTCACTAGCAGTGTACTAGGGTTCCCTTTTCTCTACCTCCTCACCAGCACTTGTCATTTGTTGATTTGTTAATGATAGCCATTCTGACAGGTATGAAGTGATACAGTGGGGCCTTGACTTACGAGTTTAATTCTTTCCGTGACGGAGCTCATAACTCAAATTACTCGTATGTCAAATCAATTTTCACCATTACAATGAATTGAATGCTGGGCTGATGTGGCGTTCACTGTGACGTTCGCTGCGCCAACTAGCGGTGGGGTATCTGAAGCTGGCTCATAACCCGAATTTTAGCTCGCAACTCAAAGCAAAAAATCGGCCGAGAGACGGCTCGTATCTCGAAAAACTCGTTAGTCGGGACACTCATAAGTCAAGGCCCCACTGTACCTCATTGTTTTAATTTGCCTCTCTTGGATGATTATTTTCTAAGCATTTTTTTATGTCTCTTGGCCATCTGTATGTCTAAATGGTCCTTTTCCCATTTTTTAATTGAATTGTTTGTCTTTCTTTTGTCAAGTTGTATGAGTTCCTTATATATTTTGGGAATTAACCCCTTCTCAGTTGTATCATTGACAAATATGTTCTCCCATGCAGTGGGTTCTCTTTTCATGTTGATGATGGTTTCTTTTTCTGTGCAGAAGTTTTTTATTTTGATGTAGTCCCATTTGCTTATTTTCACCTTAGTTTCCTGTGCCAAGATGTAGCTATAAAGATATTGCTATGAGAGATGTCTGAGATTTTATTGTCTATGGTTTCTTCTAAGATTTTTATGGATTCGTGACTTACATTTAATTTTTTTACTCACTTTGAGTTTATTCTTGTGTATGGTATAAGTTGGTGGTCTAGTTTCATTTTTTGGCATGTACCTGCTCAATTTTCCCAATATCATATGTTGAAGAGACTGTCTTTACTCCATTGTATGCTCTTGCCTCTTTTGTTAAATGTTAATTGAGCCTAATGGCTTGGGTCAATATCTGGGGTCTCTGTTCTGTTCCATTGACTATATACCTGTTCTTGTGCCAGTACCAGGCTGTTGTGATTACAATGGCTTTATAGTATAACTTGATATCTGGTATTGTGATCCCTCCAACTTTGTTCTTTGCTGTGGCTACTCGGGGTCTTTTTGGTTTCATATAAATTTTTGGAATGTTTGTTATGTTTGTTCTGGATCTGTGAAATATGCTGTTGGTATTTTAATAGGGATTGCATTGAATCTATAGATTGCTTTGAGTAATATTGATTTTACCAATGCATTAATATGGTATATGCTTCCATTTGTTTATATCTTCCTTTATCTCTTTTTTCAATGTCCTGTAGTTTTCCAAGTACAAGTCTTTTACCTCCTTGGTTAAGTTTATTTCTAAGTATCTTAATTTCTTTGTTGCAATGGTAAATGGGATTGTTTTTCGGTTTCTTTCTCTGAAAATTCAAGATGCCATAGATTTCTGAATGTTAATTCTGTATCCTGCTACGTTGCCAAATTTATTTATTAAATTTTGTAGTTTTTTATGGAGTATTTGAGGTTTTCTATGTACAAGGGTATTGTGTCATCAGTGAATAATGACAGTTTTACTGCCTCCTTTCCAATTTGGATGCCTTTTATCTCTTCTTCTTGTCTGATCCCTATGGCTAGGACTTCCAATACTAGGTTGAACAGGAGTGGTGAAAGTGGGCATCCCTGTCTTGTTCCTGTTCTTAGGGGAAATGGTTTTAGTTTTTGCCCATTGAGTATGATGTTGGCTGTAGGTTTGTCATATATGGCTTTTATTATGTTGAGGTATGATCCCTCTATTCCCACTTTGCTGAGAGTTTTTATCAAAAAAGGGTGTTGGATTTTGTCAAATGCTTTTTCTGCATCTATTGATGTGACCATGTGACTTTTGTCTTTCAATTTGTTTATGTGATGTATCATATTTATTTATTTGTGAATATTGTATCAGCATTGCATCCCTGGAATAAATCATGGTGTATGATTTTTTAATATATTGCTGCATCCAATTTGCTAATATTTTGTTGAAGATTTTAGCATCTATGTTCATCAGGGATATTGACCTGTAGTTCTTTTTCTTTGTGGTGCCTTTATCTGGTTTTGGAATTAGGATAATTCTGGCTTCATAGAAAGAGCTTGGAAGTGTGCCTTCCTCTTGAAATTTTTCTAATAGTTTGTGGAGGATAGGTGTTAGTTCTTCTTTGAATGTTGCAACAGCTTTGTTTTCAAATGTCCATATTTACATGTGCTAAGTTACATCTTTTGCATTTACTTAAACTTATGTTTTAAAAATTTAGAAGTTAATTTAAAAGTGTGGAAAGAAATATTTTGTTTTTCAAAATTCCTTAGAGGCACAAAAGGGAAAAAATTTGAAGATAATGAATCAACCCCAAAGTGCTTTATCCCTCTTAATATTTATTCCTACAGCCGAGGTTGAATGGTCTTTAGTAGAAATATCATAAAAATTCACAATATCTTTTTAAATTAAGTCTTAGCCCAGTGTTGCATGGAGAACTATTTTGTAATCTCTACATATTTTTTACTTTCTGTCTGAACATCTCAGACTCACATTTTTTTTTGTTTTTTATTTTTTATCTTTTTTTATTTTTATTTTTTCTCTCTCTCTTTATTGATTAAAGTATTACATATGTATCCTTATCCCCCATTGCCCCCTCACCCCTCCACTCATACCCTCCCCCCCCCCCCGGGGTCTATGTCCATTGGTTAGGCTTATATACATGCATACAAGTCCTAGACTCACATTTTTTTAAAGAAATAGTTCTAATTACTCACTGACCCACAAATTCTTTTCCATCATATGTATGCTTAACCAGGCTGGAGGTGTGATTTTATGTATCAACTTAAGATAAAGTTAGCAGTGAACACAGAAGGAGAAAACTGTCCCTTGTTGGTCCTCTCCCAGTCACTGCTAGGGAACAACTTAAGGCAGGGTGGCTCTGAGTGACCAGATATCTAATGGCTTTCCTTTCTTCCTTTTCTTCTGTCAAAAAAATATGCCAGCAAGCCTGTGCCCAGTTAAATCCTTCTGTAAACAGGGATAAAGGGAGAAGAAAAAGTATATCAGTTTTCCCCATCTGGTATATAAAATCAATAATTTAATACCTTTTAGAGTATGGGGAGCCAATGGAGTCTGGTCACATTTTGGGCCTCTTTAAAAGCTAGATTAGACCTCTAGTGACCAAGGGTCGAGGTTGCTATATACAGATGACAGCCACAAAGATATGGGTGATTGTGATATTCCAGCAATTTCATGAGAAAGATGGACCTGTTGGCTCTTGGAGAGGATTGGGGGAATTATTTTTTAAGTCTGGAGCTTAGATTTCTCTCAAAGCCTCTCTCTCTAACCACCTCCAGTCCTTAAGAGCTGGTTGAGATCATGTGGTTAACAAAACCTCCCAAGATTCTATTTAACAAATGGTGTTTCTCTTTTCTCACCCAGGACAGTGTGCATGCACCACAGTCTACAGAGAGGCTGGGCTTCGTCAATACCCAGTTCTTTTACCATCGCTCCCTCTCAGTTTAAGGTTTATCTAACCATAAAGGCATTGAAAGAAATGTTTCTATTGAAGATTTTGATGGAAGATATTCAATGAGACCTTTGGGGCCTCTAGGTTTAAGAGCTGAAAAGGAAGAGAGAAGCAGCAGCAAGGAAGAAGGGAAGGAGTAGGAAAATAAGGGGAAGGAGGACCAACCCCAGCCATAAAGAGCATATCATCTAGCTGGGGAGGTAAGATAACAGTAGAGAGCATGATCGGGTAAAACAAGATGCTTAGCCATAACTTAAATATAGTCTACAGACACAGCAGGGAATAACAATTAGTAAATTTCTTAATTAGGATTATTCCTAGCCTACAGTCAATTCTAATTTTTTTCATGCAACTAAGAATTCTTGCTACTTGCTAAATACAGAAACACCCATGAACAAATGTGAACAAATTTCCTCCAACATGTTTGCATTTTACTACCTCTCATTTCACCACAGGAACCCAGGTTCAGTCAGTGTCACACTGTGAGTCCCACAAGTAAGGTATAGTGTAGAAGTGAAACTAGCATTTTCCTTCCAGATAAATGTATAATTAAAATCCTGATTCATTGATTTGCTAATTGAACTTCCTGCTGTGGACACAGGACATTCATGGCAGGAAGAATAAGGACCTATTTCAGAGGGTTCAAATTGCCTTATTTTTTTAAAAATTCTTTAATATGCCTGTATTAGAACAGTAGTTGGAAATAAAAGAATGTGAATGGGATTCATTCAATAAGTAGATAAAAGAGACAAATGGTTCTAGAAATACGACAGGTGCTTCTCAAATGAGAAGGAATTGGAAGGGGAGTTCATCCACTACAAAGGGGCTCTCTATTCTTGAAACCCAAGAAGTTATTAGGCAGCAAAAAGTTTGCTCTTTGTTTCCATCGAAGCATGGACAGCATGTCAGCCCCTGGCCAAGTCCAGCTGTCTGTACCTCTCAGGCAGGACACCCCCATCTATGCTTTTCAACATCTGCACAAATGTCTTGAGTGTCTGGTTTTCACCATTCCTCTGTCTCTCCAGTCCAAACTCTGACCTTCAGCTAGCCGGCTGGTCCTACTTAGTGGCCTCATTCCTGTAAACCCTATCTCTAATACCATAATAAATGCTCAGTAATATCTGTTGAATTTATGAATAATTATACCCATTTCTGCCTCTTTACCATCTTGGTTTTCTGACAACATTAGCACAGCACTTTCAAAGCCATTTCTTTATTCCACAGGTTCCTGGATCTGTCACCCTGTCCACTAGACTCTTAATGCCTACCTGGACCTGGCTCAGATTTACTTCCCATTTGGTCTTGATCTGCAGTGGTTGGTATCTTTGTGATAATGCTCCCTTACTGACTTCCACTAACATTTTTATTCTTTACCTCTGAACTCAATTACCCCACTCATTTCTAGCATGCGCACAGCCAGCATCATCTAGTCATAAAGACTAACTTGACATTTCCAAAGTTTGTTTTACTCTATGGAGTTTAAAAATATTACAAGAAAAAGATATGTGAGCAAGTAAAATACCACATATTACTTTCCCATCTTGGAGATTCACATCATTTTGAGAAGTTCTGATGTGGGGTTCAGGAGGGAGGGGGCAAAACTTTTCTACACAGGATTTCCAAACCTATTCCACCATGACCCCCTTTTTTCATGTGATGTCTGTTAACATCCCACAGAGTTGTGTTCCCTATAACACATTTTGGAATACACTGAAATAACCCCATTTTGGCAGCAAATTCTAAAATTAAGTGTGTAGGTTTTGCCAGCAAGAAAATCATCAGCATATTGATCAGCATAAGTTAAGAAAGAATTTGGGAACAAGGGGAGCTTGGGGCTTGATCTGGAGAAAGTGGCGGATATAACTTAAAGAGAGAAAGCAAGGGGCGCTTTCAGGGTGGTGAGATCTAGAAAAGGTAAGTCTGAAACTTCTTAAAGTTGGGAGTAAAAATTGGAAAGGGGGAGCTCTCCAGTGATATGCTGTGTCCAGCAAGATTTTTGTGACGTAAATACTCTCAGGATTGGGATCCCCATTGACAAGGAGAGGAATCAGTAAATCACCAAATGAGCAACATACCACACCTAATCTTTTTTTTAAAATTAGGTTAAAAACTATTCTAAGGTTTAGCAGTCATAGCTTATTATTTAAAAAATAAACTCCTTTTTAAATTATTGGTTCCCTATGAACCTAATTTTTTACATTCTGATCCTTTAAAAATCATCATACAGCTAAAACACTGCCTAACAGAAAATGGTGTCCAGATTTGCTATTTACATTTTTTATTTTACCTATATAAATATAAGCACATTTATTTCTCCAGGAATTTGTAGTATAGACTGAATAAATCTCTCACTTTAATAATAAAGCCTCATGGTAATTTAAACCTCAGAATTTCTAAAATATCATACTGGTGAAGTAATCCTACAACACAAGGTTTTTCTTCTCACACATATATATGCCAAAATGAGATGTACCCACTAAATTTTACCCCAAGCGCCGAATAGCAGTCTGTCATTGTTAAGAAAGGTTGCGGAGATACCTGCTCTGCCAAGTGTTTGATTACATAAATTTCTAAAAGCCCAAGATGACAGACTGTCTGTCGTGTATCTGAAAATAAAAGCACCTGCATTTGTTGCAACCAGGCCATAAACAGCACGGAACATGAGTGATGCTGCTCCTTGCTAGTTTCTTTGCCTTCATAATCGGGTTGCCGTTTTGCCTGAGAAAAGTGGTAGAATTAATTTCCTGTAAAACATAAATAACAATTTTCCTGTAATGCCTTCCTCAACTCTAATATACATGTATCAAAGACTTACTTCTACTGAAAGAATTTATCATCTCTTCTCTTGCCAACTGTGGAGTCTTTGCCCTGCTAAGAAAACTTCATGCCAAAATCTCTCACCTTTCAATGGAAAAGCCCCTTTCACTGTGGTGAGATCTCTATAGGCACCGGAACACGGCAGCATGTGGGGTTCCCACACACATTTCATCCTCCGCTCTCACAAATCCCTCAGACAGCACATTCTGGGACTGCGGTGTTAACAGAACTCTACAATTGACTGTGCCCTCCTAGGAATTATATTCTTTGGAATGTAAATTATTTATTTTGTTGTTCCTTTTCATAAATGCTTTTCCAACCAACCAACCTTTTGTTAATCAGCATCCTGGTTGAGTGACTAAATTCAGAATTCCATTAGAATTCTTCAGTAACAATAATTAGTTTGTACATTCACCCATATAGAGCACATATCTTCAAAAGGGTGGAGGAAAACAACTGTTTTTAAGACAAACTTACTAGTTTATCTTCACTTCCCCATTTAGATGAACTGTAACACCACCTCCCATCCAAAGTATAAATAAATGTACTATTTTAATTCCTTCAGTGAGACATATCTAGCAAGTACCTCCTATGGGTTAAATACTCTATAAGTCTTGCGGAAAGCAAAGTCATAACTCAGTTCATGTACCAAATCAGTAGTTCTCAACTCGGTATAATTTTGCCCTCCACACCTCCCCTCCCCCGCCCCCAGAACATCTGGCAATGTCTGAAGACATTTGGAGTTGTCACAACCCAGAGGTCAAGTTGCTACTGGCCTCTAGTGGGTAGAGGCCAGGGATACTGTTAAACATCCGATAGTGCAGAAGATAGTCCTCCACAACAAAGACATTCCGCTCCAAATATCAATAGGACCAAGGTTGAGAAACCCTGCTCTAAATTAGAAATGTGGTTAGATAATAATTTGAAATACTAAGTTATTTTTGTTCCCTAATTTTTCCCTTTCCCTTCCACCACAGTCAAATAGGTATAGTCAGTTCTATACTCCTTGCCTCAGGGCAAACAGGTGCATGGCAAGAAAACAGAAGCTTACAATTTTTATGGGAAGAGGATTTGAGAGCAAAGACAGAGTTTCTTATAGAAACTTGAAAGAGGAAGGATTTCCCCAAGACTGGGAAATGGTGCTTCTGTATTAGGGGAAGGGATAAGAGAGGGAGAGGGTTTCTGTGTCTCAAGTACAGAGGGAACCTAGCCTTGCTTACTCCCAGGAAACTGGAGAGAAAGCAGTGGAAACAGATATTGTCTGGATATTGGGCAGCCCTGCTGAAGACTCCCATGCCCTGGGCATGGCTCTAGAGAGCCACCAGATCTAAAGAAGCCATGTATGCAGGAATGATGCCATCTGAACAAAATCTACTACCCCATAATAATCATGGCTCAATATCAGGAAGGTATTTTGAGGGAGAGGATTCTAAGAAATACTGAAGTTGATTATGGAGGGTTTGGCTTTGTTTTGTTTACTTATCCAATAGAATAGAGACTTGGAAGCAGAGTAGTTATAGAAATAAAATCTTAAATTTCTTGAGCATCTTAGTTTATGAACTAAAGAAGTTTAAGTCTACTTCAGGAAACAAGACCAACAGAGAAAACAAGAGTTGATTAGCGAGTCTTCAGCGGTAACAATCCCCACAATCCCATAGACTTACAATGACAAAACTTTATTTCATGCTCACACTTGAGGTCAATACCACAGCACTGCACATTTTCTCATCCTGAAACCCCAGCTGAAGGGGCAGCTCCTATGTGCAACAAGCCATTCTTGTGGAGAAGGGATGAGAGTGAGAGCTGGCCAAAACTCACAGACTCTCTAAGGAGAACAGGTACAGGTCACATTTATTCACATTCCATTGGCCAAAACAAGTCACATGATCAAGCTCAACATCCTTGAGGTAGAGATGGACAACTCTTACAAGGAAAGGGTAATAAATTGTAAACAATACTAATAATTAGTACAAAGAGCAAACATCAGACAGCAGTATAACTCTGGGCTGAATTGAGAGACTACAGAAAGCCTGAGATGGGGTGAGATAGGATGGCCAGGAAAAGCACCATGGATGGTGTGGATATGAGAGGGAATAAGGAAAGAAAACAGACCTTATTTGATGGCCTACTATTGCACAATCTTGTTGCTCAGGTTGCCTCAGTTCATCCAACCATCCTATGAGGAAACAAACTCATTAACTTGCCCATAATCATTTAAATTGTAGTATTAAATACCTGGTTCTAAAATCCACATTCTTTCCAATACTGGCACAGACGAGTCAAACTTAAGACATTTGAAAGGAAAAGGGGATAGTATGACAGCACAAGAACAGCTAAGAACAGAGACAGGATTTTCAGATTTCAGAATTTATATAACAGTGAAAATCTGCCCTGATGAGACTAGCAGACCTAGTTAGAGAGCTGTAAGAATTAAAAATTATCAGGAGAGATCTGGTCATGAAGAGCTTTTATAGTCCAGAAAAGTAATATGAGGAGAAATGATAGATTGGAATTGAGACATCTTGCCATTAATAGTGGGTGAACTTGGGCAAGTGTCTATAGGCTCTGGAGGTAAGCTCACTCATTTGTGAAATGGAAAGGTGTGGGGAGGAATTGTAGGGATTGATGGTTTCTAAATCCTCTTATGGAGACAATGCATAGAGGTCTAATAGATTTTAGGGAAAGGTCATTAACTCAACCTCTTACTGTATTGTCCCCTCCCAGTTCGAGTTTCCCAGCCCCAGGCTACAAGAGATGAGGCCCACTACACTCACAAAAATAGGACTCTGAGGGTGGAGAACGCAGCCAAATTTGTCCCTGATTTAGCAGGCAAACATTCTGACTTTCTGTAAGAAACCACTGTCACTGATATGATGAATGAGATGTTTAAGGGGAATGACTATTGCAGGGAGAACTACACAGAATGCAGAGTGAGGGCTAGTGGCAGAAAAGGCAGTGGGAACAGTGAGGAAAGTGGGCTTGGAACGGGGAAGGCAGTGGGGACAGAGAGGAAAGGGCATTTAAGGAACATACTAAGGTGACAATGGAAATGTACAGGCCTCAAACTGTTAATTTAGGATACAAAATCTAAACTGGCTTTCTTTTCTGAAATGGATTATTGAAATAATTTGTGACTAAATCTTGCTCCCTTCCCCTCCTCAGGGTAAAAACTGGTCTGTGCCTTTTAACAAGTCAAACATAGAACTTTGGCCACTTTTAAAGTGTTCTAACATCACACAGATGGGAGTTGTCATTCGGTGAATTAGCTGTGTATTTTAGGTGCAATTGGAACGGCCCATTGTTTACCCCAGTGCGGCAGTGCCAGGCACCCTGTTGTTGTGCATTGAATATGGAATGTAGTGATTGCCCATTAAAAGTTTTAAATTTGAGTCCCACAGATTTGCCTTCTGGCTCAATAGAAAAAAAAAAGGTTTTTTCCACAGGAAAATATATAACATATATACTCCACAGCCATGCCAGCTGAAACATGACACATTTTCAAAATCTTGGGTAGCTTTTAATACCATAAAGCTCCAATGTCAAAGTGAGGATGTATGGGATATGAGTCGACTTGCCACCTTGGATATTCATCCAAACTAGAAGGATGACAGCAGACGAAGTTCAACCACTATCGAGGGGAGAGAAAGGAGAGAGCCAGTCCTCTCAATAGAAAAGCATAAATCAGACAACCCTCAAAAATCAATTTTAACTAGAAATTTGAGATAAAAGTGTATCAGAAATGGGAACTGGAAGAAAAAACCTGTTTCCAGGGCCAGCGCTCAGCCATGGTCAGCACTCGGCAAAGATCTGCTTCCTCCTCAGCGATGTCACATGAGCACAGATGCCTTCGGGAAACTTTCCACCAGTTTAGCTCACAACAGTTGGTCTGTTACAGCTTAGGATTTGGGGGATACAAATGAAAAAGAAAAGTCGATCCATATCCCTGGAGAGAAGAAACAGAGGAGAGACATTTCCCAGATCCCTGAAGAATTAAACTTAAGAATCGTTAACCATACAAGAGAGAAATTTACCCAGTCCTGAAAACAAGAGCTATACTGGGAACAGCACGGACGGGGAAATCTAGAGCCTGGTCCAGGACTGCTGCCTGTGATCTGGGCCTCAGTTCCCTTTGGTTTTATCACTATGCCAAGCAGTGTGTGCCAGGTGCTGTGCCAGGCCTGGAAAACCCTGATACTGGCCCCAAGCCTAGTGGCAAAGACAATAATGAGGGTATAAACTACATGGTCTACAGAATAAACCGATGGACTCTGTAACCTCTCCGGCCTCTGACAGTTCCAACATCCTTCAGAGTCTCTGAGCACCATATGTGCTGGAACAGACAAGAGGACCTTCATCATGAGATGAAACTTGAGTTGTTGAACAGGTAGGAATTAAATAACAGCATGGAGAGCAGGGCAGGGTGCTTAGGGGAGGTTAGGCAATGTAAGCAGAAGTCAAAGAAGAGGAAAGTAATCACTTTCCTAGAGAATGGATCCATGAAGGGGAGTAAAAAGAGATAAATTTGTGTCAGATTAAAGAAAACCTTAAAAACTAGATCAAGAAATTTGTAATTTTTCGTATAAGGAACCAATAGGTGTTTTCTTTTCTTTTTTTTTTATGTGGGATCATAGAATTTGATGAAAAAATATATTGGCAGGACAGAGCCTATGAAATACAGGATGGACTGAAGCAGTGGGGATGAACATAAAGAGATGAGGCAGAGGGTTGTTGCAATAATCCATGGGGCTTGCACCAGGAGGGTGGAGGTGAGACTGAAAGGCTGGCACAGTTCCTCTGCAGAGATGAGAAGAGACAAGGCCTGGCAAGTGACCCGGATTATAGTAGAACAATGGAGGATCCAAAGTGACTCAGAGATCTTAAGGTCAATTAAGTTGGGTATTAGTTGGGTTATTTACAAAAATAAAAAAAGTTGAGATGGAACGTGAATATGAGCAGGTCACAGGCTTATCCAGAGTAATGCCAAGCTTCCGATGACACACAGGACTGGTGTGCAGTTTGTATCTATGTATTGCACATCTTTATTTTTAGAACCATTTGTGAGTCATAATATGCCTTAGCTTGGCTTGTATTTAAATTAACCTTCAGCCTGGTCATTTACAGCCACACTTGTATCCTTGCTATAGCTCATTGTAAGTACTGTACAAGGTTACTCTCGCCAAGAGAGAAGTTCAATTACGATACATATTCCATTGTTTTAATCACAATTCTTTGCTACCCAAAGACATTCACAGACAAGAAGATTGAAAGAGTAATTGCAATGCCTTCCTCCAAAACAAAGAGAAATCCATTTACCCACAGACGGTAACACGATTTTCATCAGACACCCCTGGACAAAGAGACAGAATGACAGGGTACAGAAGCAAATTTCTTAAACACCCATAGTCTCAGGGGATAAACATTAGAAATGGCAAGAAATTAGTCTTTTCAGAGAAAGTACACAAAGACAACATTCCCAATAAACAAACAAAGGGAAGAAAAGAGAAAAGACAAACTGGCAAAAGTGGCTAGAGCTGTTCCTTGAACAGTAACTATTGGAGACCAGAATTTTTCTAAGTACTTTGGGATAAATTAAGAAATAAAACAACCATGAGTCAGATAAAACCCTTTGGGATGTGAACATTTAAAATAGAGCATGAACACTTTCCAATCTCAGACTCCTCTAGAAATTATCAAAGGCACTTTCCCAACTACAGACCATTTTTGTTTAACCTACTTAATGTATTTTTGCAAGCTGAAGAATATGATTTATAGTTTAGCTCTCACTGTAAAAACTGGGAGGGCTTCTCTTAAAGGGCTAGCACATTAAAGTATTAAAAATATTGGCTTAATTTCTGAATTATTTTCTTATAGGAATTTTTGAATGCCCCCTCCTTTAGATTTCATAAATGTTTAATAGCTTCTTAAAACCAAACAAAACAGTTGTGCCACTGAATTTGAGAGAAGTCATAACTTTTTTTAAATTAATTCTGGAGGTGGACTATCTAACTTAAAGGCACTTTCCAATTTTATCCTTGACATAACCATACCCATCCTCCACACACAGCCTGCTTCTACAACTAAGCTGTTCAGCATCAGAAAGACTGGAGTCTCTATTAGAATTTCAGTATCCATTTGGGCTCACCACTCCCCATTTCTCAATTTACACAGGCTTTCACATGTGAAAAAATTCTTACACTCAAACAACAAAAATGTTATTAAATTCTTGGATATCCTGGAAAGTATCCAGCAGCCATTTTCTTCAAGAAAAAGAAAAGGGAAAAAATAGAAATATAGAAATAATAGAAAATATATTCACACAACTATTTTGAGCCCCCCAAGAATCAAAACAGCACCTGGTTACTTATCATATTCCAGAAGATGAAAGGTCCCTGTTAATAAAGAAAGATAACTTTCCCAAGTCAAGGAGTTTGACAACGGGGGCCTCTCTACTCCATTAATGAAAAACTTTCTCTAATTGATTTCAATTCTCTCCAAAAAAGAAAACTCACTTGCACTTGCTTGAATCTGGTAAAATTCCAACCTGGTCAACTTTTAAACCTGAAAATACTCATTCCAGCAGGACAGAACTATAATGGTACTTCCCTTATTCCAACTGCCAGCAGACTCATAGATGCCTATAAATGAATCTATGCTCAGTGGTTTAGCAAAAAAAAACACAAGAAAATAATCAAAAAATACATAAATAATAATGTTTTTTATTTATCAATGACTTTGGATATTTTCAGCAAAAAAATAATTTTTGTGAAGACAGATCCAAGCAGACTCCAGTCTAATAGCTCCCCATCCAAATCCAAATGGAGATGATGCTTCCCTACACGTTGCCACTCAGATTTGATGTTAGCATGGAGTTGCTGTCTGCGGGACAGATTGCTAACTGTCCCACAGTGGCCATCCTCTCCTTCACTCTTTTTTTAAAAATATTTTTATTTATTTCAGAGAGAAAGGGAGATGGAGAGAGAGAGAGAAACATCAATGATGAGAGAGAATGATCGATCAATTGGCCGCCTCCTGCACACCCCCTCACTAGGGATCAAGCCCGAAACCCAGGCATATGCCCCAACTGGGAATTGAACCCTGACCTCCTTGTTCATAGGTCAACACTCAACCACTGAGCCACATTGGCTGGGTTCCTTCACTCTTTTTTTTTTCTTGTTTTGTTTTTTTATTGTTGAAAGTATTACAGGTGTCCTGTTTATTTGTTTGTTTGTTTGCTTGCTTGCTTGTTTGTTTGTTTTTCCCACTGACCCCCTCCACTCCCAGGCCTTCACCACTCTATTGTCTGTGTCCATATCTGCCTATAAGTTTCCTTGTTAATTACTCCCCACTCATAGCCCACCCCCACCTCCCCTCTGAAACTCATCAGTCTGTTCCATGCTTCTGTGTCTCTGGATCTATTTTATTCATCAGTTTATTTTGTTTCTTCCCTTCACTCATTGTAATAAAGCACCAAAGATTTAGCCAGGTACATGTTGGCCATATGACCAACTTCTGGCCAATAGGAGGGAAGCAAAGTGATGTGTTCCTGCAGCTTCACCCAGGGTTCCAGTGTGAGTGTATCAGTGGCCCCAAATTGGATATTCTGATTGAATTGAATTCTGAAATAACAGTAATACTTTTTTCACTCTATACTGATTGGGGCATTTCCTAGCTACATAGTGCTAAGCCTGGTTCTCTATCCCTCCTGGAATTCTGTGAGCTATCTGACATCTTATTTATAAGCTCTTTTCCTGTTTAAATTAGCTAGAGTTCATTTACATTGCTTCCAACTGAGAACTCTGAGACTCGAGCAACATTCAAAGCTTATGTGTTAAGTGTGTGTAGTCCTTGACCTTGTGGAGTCCTCTATGTCCAAAAATTACGTTTTTTACTTTAGCACTTTACTTCCAATGTGGAATCTCTCTGTAAAATGAGATTGCAGGAATGAAACATTTAACAAATATGTCAAAACATATATATTCAAGCAACTTACATTTTAGGCCCCTCCAAGTAGCAATTCTTTATTCACAGGACACACTTATTGACTTAAACTGTAGTACTGCACAGTTTAAAACTTTTAGGAATTGCTTGAGAATCACCTTGTGCCTGACACTTATTATTTGTTTTTTGAAAATATGTGTTTAAAAATTCAAATATTACAAGATAAAAAATTATTTCCTTCTCAAACTTTTCCTTGGTTTTCTAGTTTCCCTCTCTAGAATTTGTGTGCTACCTGTTTCTTCAAATCCTTTCAGAGACAGTATTATATAAATACTAGTAATCCGGTGCATGAAATTCGTGCACATTAAAAGGGAATTAATTAGTGGAAATATTTTAATATTGCTATTTGCCCTTTCTCTATAATAGAAGTGTGAGAGATAAAAGGAAATTAGTAAAATGTATATGAAAATAATATATAAATTTATTAATAAATAAACAGTAACAAAAGGATATAACAACAACAGAGGCATGATATAAAAATGACAAAAACAGCCCTAACCAGTATGGCTCAGTGGATAGAGCATCGACCTGCGGACTGAAGGGTCCCAGGTTCGATTCCGGTCAAGGGCATGTACCTTGGTTGTGGGCACATCCCCAGTAGGGAGTGTGCAGGAAGCAGCTGATCAATGTTTCTCTCTCATCAATGTTTCTAACTCTCTATCCCTCTCCCTTCCTCTCTGTAAAAAAAAAAAAAAAGCAATAAAATATATATTTTTTTTAAAAAGATACAACTTTCTGAAACATCCCCAAACATTGCAGTACTTTAAACTCGTATGTACTATGGCCGATCCCACAGCATGCTGTACAATACTGAGACATTGTCCAAAATCCCCTCCAAGAAGGAGAACTTTACCACCAAATATAACATTCAAATTCATAATTTCTCTTAGTAATCTGTCTATGGCGTTTATAGCATGACTGGATGCCATTGTGCAGTCATCAATAATGAGAAGTTGGGCCTTTTTAATAGTTTTAGCAACTTCACTGTTTATATCGAGTCTAGAAATTGAAGTTTCATTTAGTGGAATGGGTAATTTATATTGGGAATGAAAGGTGCTTCTACCGATAAGTAAATTTGCAGCAATTCCTGTAGACATTGTGGGTAAAACAGTACTACCACAACCTCTAACATAATGTATTAAAACTTTATAAAGATATGCCTCCACTCTCCGAGGGCCAGTTCCTGCCTCAAACCTCACCCTCCCGGGAAATAGCTCAGGGAGGGCTTGGCAAGATGACCCAGGACTCAGTGCGTCCATGCTCCGAAAGCTGGTTCCTGCCTCAAACCTCGCCCTTACCGGAAACAGCAACAGCTCAGGGAGGGCACAGTCCTTGAAAAAGCGACCCAGGACTCAGTGGGTCCACGCTCCAAGGGCTGGTTTCTCGCCTTACTGGAAACAGCTCCAGGAAACAGCTTGGGGAGGGCACAGCTATTGCCAAGACAACCCCTGCAGGACTGACTTCCTTCCGGTTGGTCGAGCCTTGGTTGTGATGTTACACCCAGGGTTTTTATATAAATAGACTAGAGGCCCAGTGCACAAAAATTTGTGCACTCAGGGGGGGAGGGGGGCCCCTCAGCCCAGCCTGTGCCCTCTCGCAGTCTGGGACCCCTCGGGAGATAACGACCTGCTGGCTTAGGCCTGCTTCTGGGTGGCAGAGGGCAGGCCCAATCCCTAGGTGCAGCCCCTGGTCGGGCGCAGAGCAGGGCCGATTGGGGAGTTGGGGTGCTGCCCCCTGTCATGCATATAGCAGGGCGGATCGGGAGGTTGCGATGCCACCCTCAGTCACGCTCAGGGTAGGGCCGATTGGGGGGTTGGGGCACCACCCCCTGTCACACTCAAGGCAGGGTCAATGGGGAGATTGTGGCACCACCCCCTGTCACGCACAGAGCAGGGACAATCAGGGGGTTGGGGCGCTGCCCCGTCACTCACAGAGCAGGGCCGATCAGGGGTTGGGGCGCTGCCCCCTGTCACGCACAGAGCAGGGTCGATCAGGGGGTTGGGGAGCTCCCCCCTTGTCACGCACAGAGCAGGGCCCATCAGGGGTTGGGGAGCTCCCCCCTGTCACGCACAGAGCAGGGCCGATCAGGGGGTGGAGGAGGTACCCCTGTCATGCACAGAGTAGGGCGATAGGGAGTTGGGGCACCGCCCCCTGGTCACACACAGAGCAGGCGATCAGGGGGTTGGGG
>NW_005871129.1:4814237-4834558 GCF_000147115.1 Myotis lucifugus
CTGGTAGCTGGATGAGGGGATGATGGCTGTTTGCAGCTGGTCACACCCCCTTCAGGGTGGGGGTCCCCACTGTGGTGCCTGGCCAGTCTGGGTGAGGGGCTGAGGGCCGTTTCCAGGCTGGCGGGTGACTGAAGCTCCCAACCGCTCCTTTTTTTCTTTTTTTTTTTTATTCTGGGCCAGCTTTAGCTCTGAGGCTTGGCTTCTGCTCTTAGGCCTCGGCTGCTGAAAGCAGGTATTTGGTTTGTTTGGGTTCTATAATTGAAACAATGTTGCGGTCCTGCTGGCTAAAGCCCTGCTAGCTGAAAGCAGGTTTCTGGGATTTTGTTTAGCTTCTATATTTGTAACAATGTTTCAAACTGCAAGCTCAGAGGCCGGCAGTGGCAGGCGGGGAACGTTGGAGTCCTCCGTCACTGAAGCAAGCAAGCCTCCTGTTAGCTTCAAGCTGCCTGGCTGCCGGCGCCATCTTGGTTGGCAGTTAATTTGCATATCGCCCTGATTAGCCAATGGGAAGGGTAGTGGAGGTACGGCTAATTACCATGTTTCTCTTTTATTAGATAGGACTAGAGGCCTGGTGCACAAATTCATGCACAGGTGGGGTCCGGCTGGCCTGCCCTGATGGGGGTCTATCAGGCTGGGCTGGCTGGGGGAGGGGCCACGGGCAGTTGGCTTGCTGACCCCGCCCTCAATTGGGGTGTTGGGGGCCAGGATTGGCTGGGGGGAGGGGGCGATTGGGGCCCTGATCAGGCTGGTTGGCTGCCACAGTGCTTGTCATAGCCACCGGTCATTCTGGTCATTCTGCCATTCCGGTTGCTGGCCTTTTATATATATAGATAAAGAGAGATAGATATAGGTGCTTATAAGCTTATGAATTAATAAGTACTTATTTATATCCTTTTGGGGTTTCTTAGGATATATTCCTAGAAGTGGGATCACTGGGTCAAATAACAGTTCCATATTTAATATTTTGAGGGAACTCCATACTCTTTCCCATAGTGTCTGCATTCCCACCAGCAGTGTACTAAGGTTCCCTTTTCTCCACATCCTCACCAGCACTTGTCATTTGTTGATTTGTTGATGGTAGCCATTCTGACAAGTATGAGGTTATATCTCATTGTCATTTTAATTTGCATCTCTCTGATGATCAGTGACTTTGAGCATTTTTTCATATGTCTCTTGGCCATTTGTATGTTCACTTTGGAGAAGTGTCTATTTAGGTTCTTTGCCCATTTTTTAATTGAGTTGTTTGTCTTCCTTTTGTTAAAGTGTATAAGTTCCTTATATATTTTTGGATATTAACCCTTTAACAGATGTATCATTGCCATATATGTTCTCCCAAACAGAGGGTTCCCTTTTCATTTTGAGGATGGTTTCTTTTGCTGCAGTAGCTTTTTATTTTTATGTAGTACCATTTGTTTATTTTCACCTTAGTTTCCTTTGCCCTAGGAGATGTATCTGTAAACATACTGCTATGAGAGATGTCTGAGATTTTGCTGCCTATGGTTTCTTCTAATATTTTTATGGTTTTAAGACTTACATTTAAGAATTTATCAATTTTGAGTTTATTCTTATGTATGGTATAAGTTGGTGATAGTTTCATTTGTTTTGCATGTATCTGACCAAATTTCCCAACACCATATATTGAAGGGACTGCCTTGAATCCATTGTATGCTGTGCGTCTTTCGTAAAATATTAATTGAGCCTAATGGCTTGGGTTGATTTCTGGGGTATCTGTTCTGTTCCATTGATCTATATGCCTGTTCTTGTGCCAGTACCAGGCTGTTTTCATTACAATGGCTTTGTAGTATAACTTGAGATCTTGCATTGTGAGTCCTTCAACTTTGTTCTTTTTCAAGATTGCTGCAGCTATTCAGGGTCTTCTTTGGTTCCATATAAATTTTTGGAATGTTTGTTCTAGATCTGTGAAATATGCTCTTAGTATTTTAATAGAGATTGCATTTAATCTATAGATTGCTTTAGGTAGTATGGACATTTTAATGATGAAAATTCTACCAATTCATGAACACGGTATATTCTGCCACTTGTTTATATCTGCCTCTATCTCTTTTTTCAATGTCCTATAGTTTTTCCTCCTTGGGTATGTTTATTCCCAAGTATCTTAATTTTTTTGTTGGTATGGTAAATGGGATTATTTTTGTTGTTTGTTTGGGTTTTGTTTTTTTTGTTTTTTTAGTTTCTCTTTCTGAGAATTCAATATTGGTGTATAAAAATGCCATCGATTTCTGGGTGTTAATTTTGTATTCAGCTATGTTGCCCAATTCATCCATTAAATCTAGTAGTTTTTGATGGAGTCTTTATGATTTTCTATGTACAATATTATGTCATCTGGGAATAAAGACAGTTTTACTTCCTCCTTTCCATTTTGGATACCTTTTATCTCTTCTTCTTGTCTTATCATTATGGCTAGCACTTCCATACTATGTTGAACAAGAGTGATGAAAGTAGGCATCCCTGTCTTGTTTCTGTTCTTAGGGAAAATGGTTTCAGTTTTTGCCCATTGAGTATGATGTTGGCCATAGGTTTGTTATATATGGCCTTTGTTATGGTGAGATATGCTCCCTCTGGTCCTACTTTATTGAGAGTTTGTATTTAAAAAATGGCTGTTGGATTTTGTCAAATGCTTTTTCTATGTCTATTGATATGATCATGTGATTTCTGGCTTTCAATTTGTTTATGTGCTGTATCACATTTATTGATTTGCAGATATTGTACCAGTCTTGAATCCCTGGAATAAATCCTACTTGATCATGATGTATGTTCTTTTTAATATATTGCTGGATCTGATTTACTAATATTTTGTGTTCATCAGAGATATCTCGATCTGTAATTCTCTTTCTTTGTAATGACTTTATCTGGTTTTGGAATTAGGATAATGCTGGCCTAATAAAAAGAGCTTGGAAGTGTTCCTTCCTCTTGGATTTTTTGTTATAGTTTGAGGATAAATGTTAGTTCTCCTTTGAATATTTCGTAAAACTCCCCTGTGAAGCCATCTGGACCCGGGCTTTTGTTTGCTGGGAGTTTTTTGATTACTGCTTCTATTTTCTTAGTTGTTATTGGCCTACTCAGGTTTTCTGATTCTTCCTGATTGAGTTTTGGAAGATTGTATTTTTCTAGGAATTTATCCATTTCATCCACATTGTCCGGCTTGTTGGCATACAGTTGTTCATAGTATTTTCTTGCAATCTTTTGTATTCCTGTGGTGTCAGTTGTTACTTCACTCCTTTCATTACTGATTTTATTTATTTGGGTCCTCTTTGTTTCTTGATGAGTCTGGCTAAAGGTTCATCAATCTTGTTTATCTTTTCAAAGAACCAGCTCTTGGTTTCATTGACATTTTTTATTTTTTTAATCTCTATGTCATTTATTTCCACTCTAATCTTTATTATTTACTTCCTTCTACTTACTCTGGGCTTTTCTTGTTCTCTTTCTAATTCTTTAAGTTGTAGGGTTAAATAATTTATTATTAATATTTATATTCTTTTTAACAAAGGTCATAGAACACTCTTTTGTACCTAATTTTTTCATTTAATATCTTAGCGATTTTTCCTTATCAGTACATATAGCTCTGCCTCATTTTTACTGATGATGAAATAGTGTTTATGGATGTTTCCTAATTACTTAACCGGTCCCCTGTTGTTGGATACTTATGTTTTCTCTAATGTTCTCCTGTTGCAGTAACTATTCTGTTCAAGACTCTGTACTTTTATGAGTGTATCTGTCAGATAAATTCCAAAAAGTGTAATTGCTCAGTCAAAGGTTAAATTCAATTATAATTGGTGAATATTTATAAACAGATTATGTTAATTTATACTTTCTTAAACAATGCATGACACCCCAACTTTTTTTTAACTACCTTTGGTGATGGCAAATTTCCACCTTTTGAGAATAGGTTTTTAACTTCTGAAAATTACCCCCAAGTCATTTGAAACCAATCCTGATAAATAAAAGCATGATCTTGTTAGGGGTAATACTATTCTAAGCACAAGATGAGCTGTGACTCTAAAATAACCAAATGAGTTTTTTGTTTAGTTTGTGAAGTTATTCTGAAGTTAGGGCCAAAAAAAAGATCCAAATATATTTTGATCAACAGTAACATCATTCAAATGCATTGCTTCCCAAAGAGATACTATTGAAGGAGACAATGTTCAGTCAAAGGTAAAAGATCTAGTCTATGAATTCAATAATTCTCATTGTTTCATAGTCATACTGCATGTGAGGTGTAAAGATCAAGTAATGAAGCTTCTTGGTGTTTGGTTTATGCAAATCAGCAACATTTCTTTATAGCCCATTTTTAATCTTTCATCCTTATGAATCTTCACAACTTCCTTGAGTAGAAGATAGCAAGTGGTTTTATCTCTGCTGAAACTAAGAATCCCAGAGAATCTCAGTGACTTGCTCACAATGGCATTCACAATGTCACAGAACACAGTATGTCACCTGGGAAATCCAGGGAAGTAATCCATTTGTTTTTCTGCTGACTTAAGTAATCTTTAGGTTCCATTATGTTTCCAAGGGTCCTTAGTAGAAAGATGAATCAGAATTCTGAGAATTGTGCATACGCTAGTGGCATTATAATTAAAATTTCTCCAAATAGAGGGTAAAGATAAGTAAAACTTAAACAGACATACAACTAGTATTGTACTCATAATGTTTAACAACTGACTCTCAGGGAGGCAAAAATCACTCTTTATATCATTTGCCAACATATATATATAATGTAAAAGCTCCTACCATGGTTGCCTTAAAACTACCTACATGACATCAACTGACTCATAAAATTTCTGAAAATTTAACAACAGACTCTCATTATTAGCCTGTATGAGCAGGCTCCAGCATACTGAAGCATGGCAATGATACTTCATGAATGTGTGTATAGCATGAAATTTTTACCTGAAGGAAAGAATTCTAACTATTTAGGTTTCAATATACTACACCTCTGACTTTTGTACTACTGTGAATTATTGTGATCTTATTTCATATATCTCTGAACTCAAATTTGCTTTAAGCTTCGTTATCTTCAATGTACTGTGCTTCAAAGCATGTAACTTCAATTTACATAGGTTGATATCTGAGTCTATTAAAGTTCATTTATTCAGTGCTTCCTTTCTAACTTTTTTTCTATCTCATAAATATGAAATGGAAAGAGAGCAGGAAGCATGTATAAGATCATTTTTCTATATTTACATAATGAAAAAGTTACAAGTAATGTGATAAAGGAATCAGAAGTGAATTCAATGCATAGCAATTCAGGACATCTTGATAGATGGAACATTTTGTAAGTTATCTGCTTAAATAACTGTTGAGACAACACATTGCTTTTGAAAAGATTGTTTTTTAAACCACAAAAATATTTAATGATTTAACATGCTCATCAACTCAGTCTGTAAATGTGTACATGCAAGGTATGAGTATCAAGAATAAACTCATGTGAACCTTCTGATAATATCCTTCAAAATAGTAACCTCAAAAAGGGTGCACATGTTCAGTCATGTTCTATTGCCCAAAACATTTCTGAAACTGCCTCAAAGCAGTCTATAAATTACACAGGTAAATTAAGTTTAGACATACCTTTATAATCACACCTTATTTAGATGAAATATTAGAACCATCCAACCATCCGAGTTGATGAGCCACCTTATTCATCAGACTGAACTCCAAGTGACTTGCAGAGATTTCTAAAGATAAAACCCACCCTTGAAGGATAAGAATCTGTCAACATTCAAAGGGACTACCTAAAAGAAGTTTCAAATATGTTTTGAGCAATAGCTGCTTCACTGAAATAATTGTGTAACCTTCCAAGGTGATGACTTAGAAAGACACAACCTTTATTTGAATGAATATACTCAGGCACAATTGTTTTTAAAATCTCATTACATTATGGGAGATCACATTATGTAATGGTCAAAACACATATCTGGGAGTTATTTGTAGGTTTGAATCCTATCTTTAACATCCCAGGCATGTAACCTTGAGCAAATTATTTACTCTTTGCATAACTCAGTTTCCTCACCATAATCTGCAAAATATAAGTAATAATAGTCTCCTCATGATATTTTCTTGAGGTTGAAACAAGCATAATATATGTAAAATGCTTAGCTTAATGCCTACAATTGATGACTACTTGATAAATGGTAACTATTTTTTTCTTTCTATCTTTAGTATCAGTCACATAACACATAGTTCTGCAGGGTGTTTTTTTTTTGCAAACAACATTCTTTATTCTTTAGCTCACCTCTTAGAAACCTAGAGGCAATATCACACTCCTACTAGATTGAGAGGGCTAAACTTGACACATTTAAGTACCTCAAACTGGAAAGTAAAGACATCACAATAATACTGTAAGTCCTCGCTTAATGTAGTTGATGGGTTCTTGGAAACTGCTACCTTAAGGGAAATGATGTATAACAAAACCAATCTTATCATAGGCTAATTGATATAAATAAGAGATAAGATTCTATGGCATATTTCTGGTCACAAAATATTGCCAAACTTCTAAATAAAGACCCAAAACATTTCTAATATTAGCATTGACATAAATGTGAGCTATACATATATTTAGGAAAGATGAATAAAAACCAGTCAGATAATTCTTTCCAACCTACTTGTTTCAGTGCAGGCTCATGGGTAGCTGGGGCCTCCCCAGGCAGCTCAGGGTGCAAGATGGGCCCCACCCTGAACAGGACACCCTTCCATCGCAGGGCCACTCACACCCACGCCCACACTCACTCAGACAGGACAATTTAGATACACCAGTTCACCTCACATACACATCTTTGAAATGTGGGAGGAAACCAGAGTACCCAGAGAAAACCCACACAGACATGGGGAGAACATGTCAACTCCACACAGATAGTGGTCCCAGCTAGGAATCAATTTTTTTTTATCATCAACATTATAATGAAATGACATCATTCAAGAATCTATATTTGCATATGGGAGAGAAGTGGAGAAAAGTAATACTTAGACAGCAAAACCATACTCCTAGGAAGAAGTTATGATTCAAATAGAAGAATAATGAAATATAACCAACTCTATTCTTATTTGAAAATATAGTAGTGGTTTCATAAAATAGAAGTTTCACTTGGGAAAATAAGCAGTCTCATTATTCTTAACTTCTGCATCCTTGCATAGTATCATGAGTCTTAATCTCTCATCCCTCTTCATGTACCATTATGAACCATATTGGTCACTCGATGACCCCACACCCTGTGCTCAAAAATGAAGAAAGTCCTATAAAAGACATCACCTAGGGAGGAGGAGGAATGAAATAGCCAGGCATGCCCCAGGAACAAGTTAATGGTCTGGTGCATCAAGAGGAGTTTAATGTGTCTACAGGGGACTGTTACCCTCCAGGACAGCCTCAGGTCACAGGCTGGAGGAAGATAATTGAAAGAAATGAGGAGAACCCATCTAAAGCCAACTTTACCTCCTTTGTTTAATATAGCCTTTTCAAGGCTCCTTTAATATTGACCCAAAACTCACCAAGTGCTTGGCATGGCCCAGAACCTATAAGGAATATTCTCTTCCCACTAGGAAATATTTCTAGACATTAACTTCTGGAAATGATAAAGTGCATACATTTCAAATATAAAGGGTTATATAAATATTAACAATTGAAGCATTTCTACTACTCTACCTGCAAAAAGCCATTACCTCTGTTTTTATGACAGGAGGTTTAATGTCTCTGAATTTTGCTCAAGTGTAATGTTCACTTGACAACTAAGGTCCAGTTTTATAGTGGCAATTTTTATTCCAAATCACAGTCACAAACCAATCCAATTCAAGTATTCTGATACCACATCTTCCTTGAAATAGCTTTTCTTCAGCCATGCCTACTTTCCAGCTCACTGCCTTCCTCATTCCCAGAGCCTGGTCTGGTGCTCAACTCACAGTTCATGGGCAATAAATTATGGGTGGGTAGATGAACACTTCAAAATCATAATTTTTGTCTCCTTATGAAAAGTGCCCCAAACAAGAGAAATAATAATAATACCTACCATATGTGGCATGTGCTTTAAATATATTCTTTCTAATCTTTTTTAAAAGATATTTTTATTAATTTCAGAGAGGGATAGTGAGAGAGAGCTAAAAACATCAATGATGAGAGAGAATCATTGATCGGCTGCTTCCTGCATGCCCCCTATTGGAGATCAGGCCCGCAACCTGGGCATGTGCCCTGACCGGGAATGAACCAAACCTTCTGGTTCAGAAGTCAATGCTCAACCACTAAGCCACACCTGGCTGGGCATATCCTCGCTAATCTTTACCTCCACCTTGCAAGGCAGGTAAAATTATTATACAATTTACATAAAAGAAGCTGAGGCTTAGAGCAGAGCAATAACTATCTTGCCAAAGAACTCAGAATTGTTAAATGACAGAGCTGCAACATGAACCCAGTCTGGGATCAGAACTCTTTAACACTTTGGTAAATTGCCTTTAACCTGGGAAGTGATTCCTCACCTCCCAAGTAACAGCCACCGATTTCTTCATCTCCTATCATGGATCACTGTGATGCTGCCCCTTCTTGTTTTCAAGAATACTGCCAAGGCTTCCAATACTACCCAATCACGACACCCTCATCTGGCCACCCAGTGGCCAGTGATTTAATCAGTCATGCCCAAGTAATGAAGCCTCCGTAAAATCCCCACAGGACGGGATGGGGAGAGTTTCCAGTGCTGAGGGTGGAGTAGAGCTAGGAGAGGGCATGAAGGCTTGCAGAGGTGAGTAGGTGGAGCCCACAGCTAACTTTTCACATCCATTCTGAGTTCCCACAGACTGGGAGGGGAAAAAACCCTTCCTTTCCCCTCATTCTGTTTCCTTAAGTTCTGTAGGTCTAAGCCCAGCAACAATGAGCTGTATGAAGAACACTGCTGGACTCAGCATCTCCCCTTTCCTCCCCTGCACCAAACTTGCTCTCCCCAAGACATTTTTCAGTTCTACATGCAAACAGTCACCTGGAACATATGAAGATATACAGTAGAATCACACTTTATAGAGACTTACATTCTAAAATTAATGAGTACAGCAAAATAATATAAATAAAATTACCCTTTAAAACATGTGTGCAATATATGTAAATAACTAAAATATATAAATTATATATATATAATTACCCACAGAGTACTGTACAGTATTTATGATTTCATATAATCAATTCTGCAGTCAGAATTCTTACACAGGTTTAACTCTGTAAAATCCCCACTGGGTGGGATGCGGAGAGCTTCCAGCGGTGAGGGTGGGTAGTGCTAGGAGAGGGCATGAAGGCTTCCAGCCCTTTCCCATACCTTACCTTTTGCATCTTTTCCACTGGCTGTCCCTGGGTTATATCCCTGTATAATAAACCAATGATCTAGTAAGTCTGTGATTATATGAAATCATAAATACTCTACAGTACTTTGTGGGTAATTTTATTTATATATAATTTATATACTATAGTTATTTACATATATTGCACATATGTCTTGAAGGATAGTTTTATTTATATTATTTTGCTATACTCATTGATTTTAGAAGGTAAGTCTCTACATGTTTCTCTGAGTTCTGTGAGTCATTCCAGCAAATTGGTTGAACCCAAGGAGGAAAGCATGGGAATCTCTAATTTATAGCCAGTTGGTCAGAAGTACAGGTAACAACCTTGGCTTGGAATTGGTATCCTGAGTTGGAGAGAGTTGTTGGAGCCTCCAATTAGTCGCCCATCCGTCAGAAGCACAGATAAGAACCTGGGCTTGTGACTGGCTTTTGAAGTTTTGGGTAAAGGAGGGCAGTCTTGTAGGATTGAGCCCTCACCCTGTGGAATCTGATGCTATCTCAGGGTAGATAGCGCTGGAATTGGGGTGAATTGTATGACACCCAGCTGATAACCCAATAATTGCTTGGTGTGGAAAACCCCCTCCCACACATTAGAATTGGTACCAGGAACCACTAAACATCTCCCAGCTCTTCTTTTGTAATTGACCAAGGTTGTAACTGTTGCAGAGATACCATCTGGTTGAATTATGAATTGTGTAAGAAAAGGAGAAAATCTAAGAATGACCCAGCACAGCCAATGAGCTGGGAAAAGCACGCTGTGTCTGCAATTCAAAGCTTGCAGATGCCTCAACAACATCACATGAAGGGATTGTCCCTGCACTCCTATCCATACGTAAGATAATATCCAATCTGTGCTTTTGCTTTTTGAGTCACCTTAAAAGTTTAAAGAAATGTTCACAATAGTCATTTTTATAAGAAAAAATAATGCTTTTTAGGAGGAGTACAAAAGGAGACCAATTTAAGCTGGTAAGGGGGTCAACACAAAAATAGAGCAAGGGTCCTCCCAAGATGAGGAGAGAAGCCAAAAACCCTCTTGGGCTGGAGTTAGCCTGGTCAGGAAGCCAAAGCCTTGACAAAGAAAAAGCTGTAAAGCTTTGATTAAAATTCCCATTGCCGGTTATATTTATATGCTCATTCAGGTGCTCATAAAGGAAGGGCATTTTTATTAAGAACATTGTAGATCACTTTGCATACATTTCCCTGTACTCTTCTTTGCTCCTTTCTCTATATTTCTATAATGATATAAATTAAAGGGCAGGGGCATCA
This sequence comes from Myotis lucifugus, assembly GCF_000147115.1. Taxonomy (NCBI): domain Eukaryota; kingdom Metazoa; phylum Chordata; class Mammalia; order Chiroptera; family Vespertilionidae; genus Myotis; species Myotis lucifugus. The sequence continues at coordinate 4,824,831 of NW_005871129.1, forward strand.
GGTGATACTGATGGATTTCTCAGCTGTTTGCCTTATGCCGCAACAAACCTTAATGTTATTTCAGAGATGTGAGTTATTTGACCTGGAAGGATCAGCTCAATACCTGCAGTGGTAGTGCTGAGGAATTAGCTTGCTTAGCCTGGGGCAATCAATAGATTGAAGAACTAGTCTTTTTGAAGTCCAAGCCCTATTTTATAGGAATATTAAGCTGTGGTGTTCATACAACAAAGAGACCTGAACCTGCACAAAAGGTTTCACAGCTGAAAGCATATTCGCAGGACATTTTTTATGTTTAAAAAGGCATTTACACAGACCAGTCAAAGCGAGGGGAGAGGGGGCTAAATAGACATGGCCATTTATCCAAAATAACTATGGACAGGTTTAAAAATACACAAACACAGCTTTGAACATCTGGGAAGAAAAAAATGTATTTTGTGTGAATTATCCTGTGCTGTTGCAACTTCAAACAATGTTCCTATAGCGATTTTGAAAACATGATATGAGAAGCAAAATAAGTAAGAGATGAAAAACTGTGATAATGGGAAGAAGCAATATTCATACCCTTTCCCCAGATCTCCCACGGGACTTTCAAGACCCAACCTGTACTCCCCTATGTCCAAGGGTGGAAAAGTATTTTAAGCTCATAGGGAGCTTGCCCTGAGACTGCATCGAACCTCCTGACAAATCAGCCGATTATGCAAGTCTGGCTGGCAGCAGATGGGGTGGAAGGGACATGCCAGAGGAGGAGAAGTCTAGGATGCAGATTTTTTCGGGGGTTCGGCCTCCTTGGAAAGATGCTGCCATTAGCCCGGTGATCAGTCACTGGGAACTGCTCAGATGCATTTCCTCCACTGAAAGCTAATATCTGGGCAGTCTCTTTAATCATTAAAGGCTACAGGGGGCCTTGCACTGGGAAAACAGGCTGCTTTCTCAAGGAAAAAGAATATCCCTCCAGTGGACTCCTTCACTATTATCATGGACTTTCCCATTATGGTGATGTTTATTGCTTTCCCCTCTCCCAGGTTTTCAAATGTCCCCTATTGACAAGACAGAGCCTCATGCAGTGAATTTTTATTAGAAGCTCATATTATTGCTCTACTGATACCAAGCAAGTGTGCAAAAGGTACTGTGATAAAAGCCTGAAATTTCTAGCTGGAGCACTGAATATTTCAAACAAAAGATATGATAAGTGACATAACGGGCAAGAAATTATTCAATTAAAAAAGACAGTGTGAGCTATTTCCCTCCAGAACATATTATTAGCCCTCCAACTGATCCCTCTGGTACCTAGTCAGGGTGAAATCGAGCTTTTCCTAGCAACCCACTGCCAGGCCAATGCCAGAGAAGGGAGCGGGAGGAGGAAAATCGGTGCTGGGAAGGAGCAGGCACAGCGGTAAGGAGAACATTGATTACACTCCAAATCAATGCAAGATGCTGACAGAGCTCAGGGTGGGAAAGGCTGGCAACCAAATTGCGTCTCCTGAGCCCTGCCAGTCAGTAGGTGTTACTATTCATACATGCAAATCGACAAGCATTGAGCAGAGATTAAAAGATAGAAGAAGGCCGAAGATGGCAAGAAAAAGACTTCAGCTTAGGCTGTGGTTCAGAGTGGCAAGCATTATCATAAACATAAAACTCTGAAACTCTCCCTCTATTCTGGTTCACAGGTGCTTTGCTTTTTAAAAAGAAATAAACTACAAATTCCTTTATGTCAAAAAACAGCTTACATTTTGTTTTAACATTGAACAGCTGCTCTTTCAAGTTCTGGCTAAGCCCCATAAATCTCTGTCTTGATTAGTCTAATTATACAGTGGGGCACCTACTAAAAATCTAATCAGCACCCCCAACAATATCATCATTCATTCTATTCCACAGATCTTGTCCTAGAAGTGCCCAGGGAATATGTCAGAGGGTAAATAAATCTAAGGGCATATGTGATACATAGAATAATTATTCAGAAGCCCCGGTAACAAACAGCAGAAAAAAGAACGTGCACGGATTCCTATTTGCATAGTATTTGTCCATGAATAAGTTTGTGCTTGCTCCCTGGATGTGTCTCTGAGATGTTAAAACTCTGACTTTTCATGATGACTATGCACATACAGCATCACTCTACCTGGATTTATCAGGTCATGGGGACATGAAGCACCACAGCCAACATTAAAAGAGCATCTTCTCACCCTGGTCGGTTTTTCTCAATGGTTAGAGCATCGGGCCACAACCTGAAGGATCGTGGGTTCAATTCCAGTCAAGGACACATACCTTGGTAGCAGGCTCAATCCCCGCGGGAGGCAACCAATCAATGTGTCTCTCTCACATCAATGTTTCTCTCTGTGTTTCTTCCCCTCACTTCCACACTCTCTAAAAATTCAAGGGGAAAAAAAACTCATATAAGGATAAATAAATAAATAAATAAATAAATAAATAAATAAATTTTAAAAAGAGTATCTTCTCCTCTTGGGGAAGTGAATTACAGGTCAGGAAAAAGGCCTGGAGATGAGTGCTCCAGAAATCAGTAGAAATGTCAATATGAAAAAAAAAATGTTACCCCAAGCATGGATTAACTGAAGGGCCATTACCAAGTCCCAGCCCTAAAGCTTAAATAGAGTTGAACATCCAGATTTGTGCTACCCTGACACAGCCAAGCTCTGGTTCACCTTGGGACAAAAATAGTCCCAAAATGGGATTCGGGTGAGATGAGGACTTAGCATATCCTCATCCCATTTGGAGAAAAGTACTTCTTCGAACAAGTTGTGTCGATGAAAGCTATTTTATTGGGGGAAAATCTTTTCAGGTTTTGAGGCATTTTGGAGTGGTGAGTAATAGGCCTTTACATTTACACGATGCTGCATACACACTGATTCATTTAATCTCATTCTACTGTCTGGAAATTCTCCCATCCCATAATCTATTGCCATGACTAATTTATCACCCATAAAATACTCTGTAATAATTACCATCTTCTGCTTGGTTTTTAAATGGGCTAATTATTTTTGCCAAGGATGGTAAAATGTCTTTTTTTTTTTATTTTTCGCTAAAAGTATTACAAAGGGTATTACATAAGTGTCCTTTCCCCCTCCCCCCACCCTTGACAGGCCCCTGCCCTCCCTTACCCCCCATTGTCTTATGTCCATTAGTTATGGTTATATGGATGCATACAAGTCCTTCGGTTGATCTCTTACTCCCCTCCCTCCTGTCCCCCAACCCTCCCTGGCCTTCCCACTGCAGTTCGACAATCAGTTTGAGGCAGCTCTGCCACTGTATTTATTATTGTTCAAAAGTTTGTAATGGTCTTAATTATCCACGAAAGAGTGAGATCATGTGGTATTTTTCCTTCATTGACTGGCTTGTTTCACTTAGCATAATGCTCTCCAGTTCCATCCATGCTGTTGCAAATGGTAAGAGTTCCTTCTTTTTAACAGCATCTTCTGCTTGGTTTTAAAATGGGCTAATTATTTTTGCCAAGGATGGTAAAATGTCCTAAGTGCTATCAGATCTCTCTTTAGAGCTGAGAAAACACAGAGTCCTAAATACCTGAAGCAAAGCTCTTAGGTTTCCAAAGTTCAGAATTAGTCTTTGATCAAAATCAGATTTGACATTTTGGTAGGAAAAAAGGAAAAAAAAAGTTTTAAAGTAAAAGAAGATCCACATCACAAAGGAATCAAAGTAGGGTCTCACCCATTCTCTCCACCAACCCAATCTCATCTCATGATTCTAATCACATTTCTATCCCCATATCTGTTCTGGGAAAAAGTAAGCCTCACAATCAATAGTAAAAGCACAATCATAAGTAAAACCTTATGAAAAAGGTTTGAGATAAGTCAAGAGGCAAAGAGTATTAAATCAAGGTCATGACTTTAAAGCAGGGAGCAAATAAAGAGGCCAAAACACTACACCGAAACATTCTTTATGAATGAAATACTTCAAACTTGTCTCTTCTACTCAACTCAAAGCTTGAAGAGTAAATCTTTCTCACATTGGACATTAGAAAGTTGGTTTATCTTCTCATCTGTTTCCATGAAAAAAATCATTAACTGTCCATCATCATTGTTATTGACTTATTCTATGGCAGTGACAGTCTTTCTGAATTGATGTCAGAGACATTTTCATCCTCATATGAAAGAAGCTGCTCTTCTGAGGAATTTATTGTAAGTGTTCTGTTCGGCACAAATCTTAAAAGTCTCTATGGTTGTTTTCAAATATGTCTGCAAATTCTTTGATACTCCTCCCACTAGTGGATATTAATTTTTCTTCCTCGTGTATAGACTGTACTTAGTGACTCTGTTTTAACAAATAAAATGTGGCAGAAATGATGGAGCATGACCTCCAAGGGTCAGTCATAAAAATACATCTTGCTCTGTCTTGGATCACTCGCTCTGGAGAAGCCAGCTGCCATGCTGTGGGGACACTCAACCAGCCCCGCAGAGAGGTCCACACGGCCAGGAACTAAAGCGTCCTTCTAACAACCTGTACAGATTTGCCAGGCATGTGAGTGAGCCACCTTAAAAGTAGATCCTCCAGCTCCACTCAAACCTTCAGAGGACTACAGCCCTGGCCAACACCTTGACTATAATAACCTCAGGGGAGTTCCTGAGCCAGAACCACCTACCAAAGCCCCTCCTGTATTTCTGAACCACAGAAACTGTGTGAGATAATAAATGTTTATTGTTTTAAGCCACAACATTTGGGGATAATTTATTATACAACAGTAGGTAATTAATGCAGTCACCATTATCAATAACAATTCATTAGGGGCCACCCTGTGCAGGACATATGCGTGTGGCCCATGTACATGTGTACAGCGCCCTTTCTAAAGAGATTATGGGTTTTTTATGACATTCCTGGATCTTGGGGAAAACTTTTGAAACATGAGTCTTGACTTGGGGTGGTAAACACACAATACAATATACAGATGACATGTTGTAGAATTGTATAACTGAAACCTATATAATTTTATTAACCAATGTCATCCCATTACTTTCAATAAATTAAAATAAATAAATAAGCAAATAAAAAAGAAATATGAGTCTATATTCAGACTACCAAGTAAACACTCATTTAGAAAAGCAGGTTTTCCCACACACACTCCTTTCTTCACTCTGGAAAGAACTTTGTCATTTAAAAACAAGCCATGCTGCCGAAACCAGTTTGGCTCAGTGGATAGAGCGTCGGCCTGCGGACTGAAAGGTCCCAGGTTCGATTCCGGTCAAGGGCATGTACCTGGGTTGCGGGCACATCCCCAGTGGGAGAGTCTATATTCAGACTACCAAGTAAACACTCATTTAGAAAAGCAGGTTTTCCCACACACACTCCTTTCTTCACTCTGGAATTTAAAAAAAAAAAAAAAAAACAAGCCATGCTGTTATCACGGTGTCTTCAGAATCTGACACCATGCCATATTTATGTTTTATCCTATTTGTTGCCTTCCAAGTGAAGCTAAGATACAGCAACATTTTCAAATAGCAGGCAAAGAAAACAAATTCTTGGAAGAAAGCTGTCACCCAATTTTCTTGGCAGCACAAAGCTGAGGGTTTTAGCTAAGAGGACACACATACATATTCCCGATGCCTGCTTATTCTAAATGTCATGTCTCCCTGGCTTGTCATTAACAATTCAGTTCAACACCCTAGCCTCACAAATAGAGAAGAAACCACTGCCAACAGGATGGCAGTGCCTCTGGATGTTACGGCAGCTCGGGCAGGTAGAAGAGCTCGTCTCGGCTGCTAACTCAGTGAACAGAACAGGCTCTTCCATCTGACTTACCCTTAATGGCTGTCCCACTTTTAAGAAAGGCCTGAGAATGCCCCCCTGCCTCTCAACAAATATTTCTTCTCCTTCACCACTTGTTCTCTGAAAGATGCCACAGGCCAGTGTCCCTCCTTTCCAGGAGAGGGGGCCCTTCCGGACCCACCAGAGCCTCTCTCCAGAGCACCAGTGTGGTCACAGGTCAAGGACCTGAGGGCTTGGGCTCCATCCAGCCTAGGTACCAACTTCTGAGAGGAGGCAGCCCCTTGATATTTTCTGTGCCTAGACATTGGCATTTCAGACTCTAAAAATAAAAATAAAGGAAATAGGATGGGAAAAGGAAGGAAGGTAAGAGGGAATGGAGAGAAGGAGGAAGGGATAGATTAGTAAAACTCTCAGCTTAGCTCTTGTTTAGCTCCAAGCAAAAGCCAATTAGAGAGTGACACACATCAATACCCAACACTTTGGACAAGAAGTAGAAACAGTATAGTTTAGTCACAAGACAGCCTACTTTGATCCTGGCTTAGCCATTTCTCAGCTTTGTGATGCTCAGCATGTTACTTATTCTCTGTAAGTTTCGGGTTCTCAGCTATAAAATGGAATGATGAACTAATCCCCATCTCTCAAGGTTATAAGGAGATTTAAGTGAGGCTTTCTGAGTAAAGCACTAAACAATACCTGGTTATAGCCTTCGCTCAAAAGATGTAGCTGTTATTATTTTTATTTTAAGTGCATGATTGTGTGGCCAGTAGAAGCTAGGTTTCTCAATTAGCCCTCCAGTAAAGAACCGCCACCCGTCTGGGAACTGAAGTTGTCCCTGTCTACCTGCTTGCAATACCCTGTAATTACCTATGATCATCTATAGAAACAATCACAGCACTTTGCTAAACAACACCCAGGAGTCAAGCAGGGTCTGGCTCAAGGCAGATCACAATTAAAGGAGAGCTTTGGGTATGAAAGACCTATAGCTAATACCACTCCAGGTGACTCCAGAACTCCCCAGCTCAGGATCATAAGTAGGCTGGGGTTCCATACAGAGGGAAACCCGCTGCCAGGGCTCAGTGGTTGAGCATCGACCTATGAACATGGTTCAATTCCCAGTCAGGGCACATGCCTGGGTTGTGGGATCGATCCTGAAGGCAGTGGTGCAGGGGACAGCCCATCAGTGACTCTTTCTCGTCATTGATGTATCTATTTCCCTCTCCCTCTCCCTTTCTCTCTGAAATCAATAAAAATATACTTTAAAAAAATACAGACAGCAATAATGCTCTCTCTATCCTATAACTGTTTTGCAAGGAGCATGCTTTTAAAATCCACAGACATCCCTTTGGGAGGCACCACCTCTCAGGTCAGCCTTACTTGTAAGCATGTTGGGCAGTCAAGTGTAGGACCTAGTCCATGGGGCACCCCAAAGGCTTCTGAGAGTCTCAGTTTTCTTTATTAAGAACAAATAGCTTTAGTCCACAAATAGAGATGTTTCAGTATGCAAATGTGACTGGAAGACGTAACCTAAAATAACTGATATCATATCATCTTTCCTGACAGTAAGTTTTAACGGAGTGGATGCAAAAGAGAGTGGGCAGAAGACAGAAGGTGGGAGATGACTTGGTGAGAGGTCAGACATCATGAGGTGTGTTCTCTAGGAAGCAGAAGCCAAAACAGAATATGAAAGAAACTTCTTAGGCAAAATGCCTGTGAGAGAAAATGGGGGTGGGAGCCAGAAGAGATTTGGGGGGCCTTCAATATATGATGCAAGTCTGAGCCCTCGTGAAGGAAGGAAAGAAGACTGGATGAAAGCATTTTAAACTTCTGGACTGTTCAGAGTTCAAAAAGGTATCAGGGAGTCCCTGAGCCAAGTTCCCCAGCAGGAGTCCCACCTCTCCCCAGAACAGTCCCTGCCTCATTTAGTCATTGCTTGGGAGCAGCCAAGGGAATCATGGCCTTGGCAGAATATGGTTAACAGTATTGTCTTATATACTTGAGAGTTGCTAAGAGAGTAGACCTTAACTATTCTCACCACACACACACAAAAAAAAGATAGTTATGTGAGGTGTTAATTAACCTTATTGTGTAATCATTTCGTAATACACATGGTATCAAATCATCATATATACACCTTAAACTTAGACAATGTTATGTAGCAATTATATCTCAATAAAGCTTGGAAATAATCAATTTAAAAGTAATAATTTTAAAAAAAAACAAAGTTGGGATGGGTCTATAGTACACTGCTGGGCATGTCCATCAGTTGTGTTTCCTGCAGTCAGAGACCTGAGAGGCACATGCAGTGGCTACCGTGAGGGAGGTTTGCAGTTGATAAAAACCAGCATTGTCTCCTGTGGTGCTGGAACCCACCCTGCTGGCATCAGCATTAGACAGATTCTTTTTTAACACCCCTCACCAGTTCACACAGAGCCACAACTTGCTTCTGTTCCCACACAAAAACCATGAGGACACACTGGGCCAAATAATCTTCTTCAACGTTTAGTCGTTTTTTATTTGGCTTATGTCTTGGAATTCCCACCCAGAGCCCCTAGAAGGTGTTCTAGAATTGGAACGTTTCCAGCCCCATTTCTCTCCTTTCTGCCCTCTCCCAGTAAACCCTGGGTGGAGGAAGAGTGACTGGTCTCTGGGGCTGTCATACAAGAGAGATCAAGACTAGGGTGGGCAACCTCATGGGCAAGGGAGAGTGTGAGTCTGGGAAGTCAAAAACATTTTTTTCCTATTTCTTAACTTTGCCAGGTATCTACCTAGACATTGGAGAGAAGGAAATTACATCGTCCATGATTGCATTCACCTACATTTTACTTTCCAAAGGAAACTGGTACTCTTGGGTTTCTCCTGGCTCTTAGCCCCTCAGGGAACAAGGGATTAGAGAGGCTCTGTCTCCTTTTGACCCTGAATTGAGCCTTATTTGCTATGAAAAGGGGCCAAGTCTCCCTCTGACAAAGTTGACTAAGAAAGCTATTTATTGGCAAATAACTGTTTTCAGCTCCCTAATAGCCATCATGAGACTCCACAGGTACCTAGTAAGAGATTGGTACTTGACTCAAGAAGTGCATTAAAAAATAAAAGAAATGTAAAGTAAGCATCCTACAAGACTCCTCTGACAAAAAAGCATCTCTGCAGGTCCTATTTCATTTTAAAACATCTTTGAAGAAGTTTGCTGTATGCTCTTAGATGCTCTATAATGTTTCTAAGTTATAATAGAAAGTATATTCATAAATGTTATCCAGATCCTATAGAACATTCTGAGGATTAATGTGGCCAGACAAGCAAAAATAAAATAAGTAATTCTACCTAGAGAGAAAAATGAAACAATATTGTTACCAGACCCTAAGTGCCAGGTTCTTGAGTCTCAATGTCATAGAAATGAGCACTGAACTCAGTCCAGGACAGAGTTTATTGAAAAGAGCTTGTGCACAAGAGAGTTGACCATAAAAGAGAAGTCAAGCTCCCCGAGGGGTTCTTGTGGAGGGCCTATATAGGGGTCCTGGGGAGGGTGTAGGGCTTGGGAATGAGGATGAGGTCAGTTGTCCCATGATTGTCTGGCAATGGTTGATCCCAGGTACTCATTTATTCCATGGTCAGTAGACTACTCCTAGGGCCTGTAAAATAATGCATGTGCAATTATTCTAACTACTATGTAATTTACAAAACAGTTATTTTGCAGAACATGATGTTAAGAAAAGATGTTATCAGAGAGGATTAAAAATGGCAGCAGAATAGGAGGATGCTGCACGAACATGCTCCCAGGAACAAGCTGGAATTACAACTGAAATACAGAAAGGCTTCCTGAATAATCAACGGAAAACTCACAGGAGAGAACCCTGATAACCAAAGACCGAAGGTGGAGACAGAATAGAAACTGGTAGGAGGGGCAGAGGTGCGAAAGGGCTGGCTGGGCATCCACAGATGGCAACTGAAGTTCTGGAGAGATATCTCAGCTGTGTGTGTGTGGCTGGGGGGGGGGGGGGGGGGGG
>NW_005871129.1:4834658-4857653 GCF_000147115.1 Myotis lucifugus
GCCACTGAGAACTCTGGGACCTAATCTCAAAGCTGAGCTCCCCAGCAGAGAGCACCAAAATGAGGAGGGTACCCACATAACATTTAGCTGTGAAAAGCAGTGGGGTGCTGTCTGCCAGGGAGTGGCAGCTGAAAATTCGGGCACCCTCTTAAAGGGCCAATGCACAAAAATTCCCTGTGGAGCCACCCACCTTGTGATCTGGCAGAGGGAGGGTGAAGTGAACTGGAGTTATGAGAGCAAAAGCCAGGACTGGGGACTCCGGGGATAGAGCTCAGAAGGCAGGCACCCCAAGTTTCCTGGGCTGAGTCATTCCCTCACACAGCAGAGGACATCTTTCCCACATAGACATCTGCCTTGCCTGGGGGGAAGACAGTTGACACACGCTATTGGAAAACACCTTTGTCCTAAGGCCAGTAAGAGATTAAAAGTAGCAATTAGCCTCCTGGCAGAAGCAACCGCCCCACCCTGTTGAAAAAACTCTTGCCACACCTGAGGATGATTGCCTGGGGGAAATTCAAGTTGGAATCCTATTAGTCCAGCCGTGGGCAAACTACAGCCCACAGGCCGGATCCGGCCCATTTGAAATGAATAAAACTAAAAAAAAAAAAAAAACCCGTACCCTTTTATGTAATGATGTTTACTTTGAATTTATATTAGTTCACACAAACACTCCATCCATGCTTTTGTTCCGGCCCTCCGGTCCAGTTTAAGAACCCATTGTGGCCCTCGAGTCAAAAAGTTTGCCCACCCCTGTATTAGTCTGTAGATAGAGGCGGTCTCTGAAGGCTTTGAGTCTTTGCCTGATCCAAGTAGTCAGAAACAGCCTTTAAACACTGTCCGGCACTAGAGATTGAGGGGTGTAGAGGATTTACCTAATACATAGTCACAAACCCAAACAGACAACCAAAATGAAAAACAAAGAAACAACCCCCAAATGTAAGAACTAGAGAATTCTCCAGAAGAAGAGATAAATGAGGCAGAGATAAGAAATTTATCTGAAACAGAGTTCAGAGTAATGATGGTAAAAATGCTCAACTGTATGAAAAAAGATATAGTAACTATGAAAAAAGAACAGTCTGAGATCAAGAATGACATAACACAAATAAAGAACACATTGGAAGGAATACACAGCAGATTACAGAAAATAAGGATTAAAAAAATAAAAGATTAATTAATTAATAAGTGAATTAGAAGACAGAGTTGAAAATATCACTGAATCAGAGAACCAAAAAGAAAAAAGCAGTTTAAAAACAGGAGGTCAGCTTAACAGAGCTGTGGGACAATGTGAAATATAACAATATTAGAATAGCAGATGTGCCAGAAGAGGCAGAATGGGAGAAAGGAATAGAGAAGTTGTTTGAAGAAATAATGGCAGAAAACTTCCCTAAGCTGATAAAGGAAAAAGTCACACAAGTTCAGGAGGCACAGAGAACCCCAAACAAGAAGAACCCCAACAGACCCACACCCGCACACATCATAATTAAAATGCCAAAAATTAAAGACAAAGAGAGAATCTTAAAGGCAGCAAGAGAAAAGCAAACTGTTATCTACAAAGGAGCTCCCATAAGGCTGACACCTGATTTCTCATCAGAAACTCTACAGGCCAGAAGGGAATGGCATGAAGTACTCAAGGTAATGGGAAGCAACGATCTGAGACCAAGATTACTTTATCCAGCAAGGCTATCATTCAAAATAGACGGTCAAGCCCTGGCCAGTTTGGCTCAGTGGATAGAGCGTCAGCCTGTGGACTGAAGGGTCTCTGGTTCGATTCTGGTCTAGGGCATGTGCCTTGGTTGCCGGCACATCCCCAGTTGGGGGTGTGCAGGAGGCAGCTGATCAATGTTTCTCTCTCATCGATGTTTCTGGCTCTCTATCCCTCTCCCTTCCTCTCTGTAAAAAAATCAATAAAATATATTAAAAAAAAAAAAAAGACGGTCAAATAAAGAGCTTCCCAGACAAAAAAAAAAAGGGCTAAAGGAGTTCATCACCACCAAGCCAGCATTACAAGAAATGCTAAAAGGATTGCTGTAAGGGATTGCTGAGAAGAAGAAACAGAGAGAGAAACCTAGCCATACAGAATTAAAATGGCTACAAATAAGCACCTCTCAATAATAACCCTAAATGTAAATGGATTAAATCCTCCAATCAAAAGGTGTAGAGTAGTTGAATGGATACAAAAACATGACCCAACTATATGCTGTCTACAAGAGACCCATCTCAAAACAAAAGACACACACAGGATGAAAGTGAAGGGATGGGAAAAATTTTCCATGCAAATGGAAAAGAAAAAAAAGCTGGAGTAGCAATACTCATATCCAACAAAATAGACTTTAAAAGCATCATGCTAAGTGAAATAAGCCAGTTGGAAAAAGATAAATATCATATGATCTCACTTATTAGTGGAATACAATGAACAACATAAACTGATGAACAAAAATAGAGCCACAGGGTAAAAAAATATTCTAGAATATCATAGAAGTAATCCTGTTATTTGCAGATTTTTAATATTTCCTCCAACTTTTGTGATATACTACATATGTTAGTACAGTTTTGGTAATATCATTATTCTTAAAATCCTTTTATTCTTGAAATATTAATGTTTATTGCATGTAATATGATTATATGTAAAATCATTTTTCTTGAATAATTGGTGTTTATTGCATGTAACATTATCATATTTAAAATCATTTTTCTTGAGATATTAGTGTTTATTGCATGTAACATTATTATATTAAGATCGTTTTTTCTTGAAATATTAAGGTTTATTGCATGTAAAAAAAAGAAAAGAAATATAGTCAATAATATTAAATAAATAAATAAATAAATAAATAAAGGCTGTGAGAACCCTAAAAAAAAAAAGAAAGGATGTTATCATACTACATTCTTGCCTTTAAGGATGTGGCCAGGTTAATTTCAACTACGGAATTTTACTGAAAACAAGGAGTCATTGCTGTCAGGCCTCTAAGATGGAGTCCAGTGTTACCCTTAAACTATCTCAATATTAACCCAAACAGAAAAGTGGGAGGTACTTAATTGTGCTAATTTACTATGAATTTATCTTTTAAAGATAAAATTATATACATAGATAAGTAGACAGACATTATATGTAAATAAAAATAATTTCTCCTTCAACCATACATAGAAATTGTCTGGGCTATTTTCTCCATATTCTACAGAGCTGCACCTGTTTTGCATTTATTCCTGCGACCCAAGAGATATGTTGCCCTTACCACAGCAATTACTTATCCCAGGTATTTGTTAGGTTTGAATATTCATCAATTCTTGAATAGCTGACTGATTATAACATTGAAATCTTGCATAATTTTTTGAAGATTTCACTTAATAACTAAGCTTAATGAGCATTCAAAACAACATATGAGCAGCAACAATTCCTTCACCCGACCCCACTTCCTGCAGAGGTACAAACCACGTGGCTAGACCAGCTCTCTCCTCCTGGCCTGTTTGTGTTAAACTCTTCACCAGGCTGGGGCATACATCAACCCAGCCACCTTCCAAGAGGAAGGAAAACTTACAAAATACCTACTATGTGCCTGGCATTGCACTAGATTAGTATTTCTCAACTTTTTTTTTTCATTCTTGACACCCCTCCCCATTAATTTTTAATACCACGAATATACTCTATATCTCTATGGACTGTATAAATACCTGTGCTTTATACACTAAAAGTGTAAACTTTTTTGTCCTCTAAGAACCAGTTTTAACCCCAGTGAGAATTCAGGTACTAGATATTCAACATTATCCATTTAATTTGATTTGAGGTAATATAGTGCAATGATTAAAGTATGAATCTGAGCCAAACTTCCTGCATTCAAATCCAAGTTCTTCAATGTGCCTAGGGGCTTCCTAGTCTGTAAAATGGGGATAATAATAACGTAAAAATTTGGTAACTAAGTTTTCAGATTAATTTAGTTAATATAGAGTATTTTAAATAGTGCCTATACTCTTGTCATCTACACATAAATTGACATTTTTCAAAATACTCATCAATTTATTAAATTAATATATTGTTGCTTCAATTTATATTTCTTTGATTATTACTGGGATTGAAGATGCTTCCATATATATTTCATTTTTTGTGAAGTATCTGTTCATGTCCTTTGCTCATAAAAGAAGAACTTCCAAAAATCTCCCTAATAATTCCTTTTATCATACAGCCTAGTTAATGATTCTTAAAGCTGCTGGAAATTTTTTAACACATCTTTAGGGCTTAAATTTTTAAACAGGTCCTAATTTTTCATTATTTAACTTTTATTTAATGGCAATGATCACTTACTTTCCTGCAAGGCTGACAGAAAAAGAAACTAGCAGAATGTTTACTGTTTTTAATGTCTTTCAGCATTAGCCACACCTGAATCAGCCTATATTGTCTTAAGGAAGGTCATCATCTGTTATTTAACTGAAAAAAACTGGGTGGAAATAATAAAGAGCATTATGCAAAGGAACAAAAATATGCTCCCAAAATCTCTAACAACCAGACTCTCAAGGCTTCCCCGTGTGGTCCTCTAGTTACCCCTATACCCTGAGATAATTCCTGGGAAAACTTATTCAAAACGCAGACCCTAAGGCCCCTCCTCACGCCTCATAGCTTAGATTCTATAGTCATTAGTTCCTATAGTCATTTATGACTGTAAAATTTCTCTAGTGTTTTCAGTCTAAAGAGTACTTTTATCAGGGCTTAGAAGGTACAATAAACAACAGCTAAATGAAACTGAAAGCAATTACCATTTTTCCAGACTCTTAGCTTGTTCTAAATTACTTTCAAGGTTACCTACAGTTCCACAGAGTTTTTCCAGTTAAATAACAAGTAATGATTCTCCTTAAGACAGTATAGGCTAATCGAGGTGTAGCTAATGCCTGGAGGCACTTCCAAAAAACTATTCAATATGGATGTAAAGGACAATGCAGAAAGCCCTCTTCTCTGAGACTTGATAGTCTTTCAGTTATTGGTTCTTTCTGGTTCTTCTTACAGTTCCCAAACACCCTCTTTCTTTGCTTTGAAGAGTGCTTGCATAATATTCATGGTAAGATTTATGTCCAAATTATTGAAATAAAACTTCTCTATCTTGAAGGATAAGCTAATGAAAACAGATCTTATTTTTATTCCATTCTCTAAACTCCTGATGTGGAAGATGTTCTCATGTGCACCTTTTTTTTTTAAGTTTCTCCATAATCAAAATATTATCTGAAGAATCATAAAACTATGGGGGAAACAACTTATGAAGATTGTAAACAACATGTAATACTTCACAGATCAATGCACCATTTGAATATAGTCTCCTTCTGTGTTTCCAGCTTCAAAATAGGACCATTCATAGTTCAGTGCTTCATAATTGCATACAATTAACAGCTCCAAGGCTGAGCAGCACAATGACTGGGAAGCACTAAAAGCTACAAATCTGTTTTGCAGTAGTGTATTTTTTTTTCTTCCTTGATGTTCTTTATTGTTGTTTTGCTCGTTGTCTAGTAGCATACCTCTGGGGAATATTCCCAATCTGTAACTTTAATGAGCAAACATGTGTGAAATTGCCAGCCCTTTCTTTTTCTCCAGGGCACAGAAAGGGGGAAAATGAACTGACACATTTTTGTCCACCAAAATAGAATTATGCAGAAAATACAAAATTACACAAAATATTATTTATGCAGAGCACATCCCTAAAGATTCATGGCATCATTGATTAGCAGTAAGAAAGAAGGAATAGATCTGAATATTACTGTCTACTAAAGAATCTTGTAAATGCAAGTACGTCATGGATATTTCAATGCAAGAGATGGAAGTTACTCTGTCCCTAAGCTTACAGACTGAATGATAGGGCAATGAGCTGGAGGAATAAAGGAAGTAGAGATTTGCAAGGACAGTAGATGTACAAAGGCCTGTCCCAGACTCACTAGATGATGGTAATAAAAGCAAAGACAATAATATGAAAACAGTTAACGTTTACTGAATGCTTACTAGGTCACAGGCATTGTTCTAATACCTCACATACATTAACTCATTTAATTCTCACAACCGTTCTGTGAAGTAGGTAAGGTTACCAACTCATTTTAGAGTTGAAGAAACTAAGGCTCAGAGAAGATAGGTAACTTGCCCAAGATCACACAGTGAGTAATTGAGCAAAGACATCATTTGAACCCAGAAGTTGCTCTGAAGCCCCTTCTCATGGAAGCTAAAGAATGGGGCTCCCTGTTAGGGAGCTCTGGAGCCATACTTCTTAATTCTCAGGTGTATAGACCCTTTTAAAACTTACAAAAACAATGGAAATTTCCTCAAGAAAATATATATAAGTTCATGCCAAATTTTTCAAATAATTTCAAGAGATCCCTTGAAGTATATCCTTAGACCTTTGTGAAGGCTCCTGTTCCATGGTCGGCAAACTGCGGCTCGCGAGCCACATGTGGCTCTTTGGCCCCTTGAGTGTGGCTCTTCCTAAGCCTTAGGAGTACCCTAATTAAGTTAATAACAATGTACCTACCTATATAGTTTAAGTTTAAAAAATTTGGCTCTCAAAAGAAATTTCAATCGTTGTACTGTTGATATTTGGCTCTGTTGACTAATGAGTTTGCCGAGCACTGTCTGGGTGAAACCATTAATAAAATTGCCCGGTGGGATTGATTCTGGACATTTACAATGCAACAAATCTTTTGTACAACACAAGCCATCAGGCTTGAGGTGTCATGGGACACAGAACATATGTACCATCCCCTTATTTTCAAGAGAACTTGAGACCATGGCCTTTTTGCAATCTAATCCTGTGCTAAGAATTTGCACTTACAATTATATGTTGTCCTTGTGGTTCTAATTTGTTCATTTAGCACTCTGTTAATGCTTCCTCTCAGTGCCCTTACTATTCAAGAGCAGTTCTTATAACTGCTTATGATAAATAAAAGGTAGGGGGAGAGAAAGGGGGACGTCAGAGAGGGAGGGAGGGAAGTTAATCCTGTAAATATCACCCTGCTATGAAACTCTTCTATTCCCTGGATCCTTCCCAACTCAAGTCTCATAATGTCCTCCTTTTTCTCAGACACTTAATTCCTTCAGAACTTCCAGGTGGAATATGCATCAAACTAACAGAGCAACTGGTTTTCTTTGTAAAAAATTAATAATAATTTTGGCAATTTACCAATATTTCCAGCATGCTCACACAAGTGGAGTCACGACTGGCAGTGGTGCCCCCCATGATGGGATTGGATGCCTATGTCTAATATGTCAAAATCTAGGTTCTGCCCTGGACAGTGTTGCTCAGTGGTTATGTTACAGAATTTACAGGCGACTGGAAAATACACACACAGGAGTACTCAGAGATACAGGAAAAACCCATTTATTTCCAGATGTACTAGTACCATGACTCAGGGGAGCCTGTTTCCAAATCCTGAGCAAGCCAATATGGAGGAAGCTTTCTCTTTATACCCTTTGGTTTCTTTGTCCCCCAGATAAGGATCAGATTTCCAGACCTTTTGCGGGCTTTGCAAAAAGCCCTGTGTGTTGGGATGGGGGCCGTGAGACCACACCTAAAGGCCTGGCCTGGTGCCAGTGCTGATAACCCCCTCTGGGGGTTGTGTATTGTTCATGGTTTATGGCCTCTGTAAAATGTGAGTATTTAGGTAAACAGGTCTTGCAAGACCAGATAATTAAGGAAGGGGCAGTGCATTAGGGATTCTAATTAACTAGGTACAGAGTCAGGCTGCTGGTCTCCCCCCCAAAAAATGTCTTATTTTCCTCATCAGTTAAAGTGTTGGCCAGAGCACAGAAAGGTCTTGGGTGTGATTCCCAGTCAAGGGCATGTACCAGGGTTGTGGGCTCACTCCCCACCCCTTGGTTGAGGCACGTTGGGGAAGCAACCAATTGATATGTCTCTTACATGGATGTTTCTCTCTCTTTCTCCCCCTCCCTCTCTCCCACCCTTCCACTCTCTCTGAAAAGCAATAGGAAAAAATATCCTCTGGTGAAGATTAACAAACAAAACAAAAAGTCTAGGTCCTGCCCCAAGGTGCTCAAAGCCTGAGAGAGAGCCGCGTAGGAAGACAGGATGGAATGAGAAACCTTACTGCCAGGCTCAGGGAAGACTTCTCGAGGACACTGGCATTTGCGCAGGGCCTTGGAGTGTATATAGGAACTGGTCAGTAGAGGGAGGAGAAAGGTGGAAGGAAGAGCAGGAGCAAAAGAACACAGAGGTGGGAGGAGACCATGAGAAGTTCTGAGCCCAGGACAGGAGGCTGGAAAGATGGGCTGGAGCCAGAATGAAAGGACACAGACCTTGGGCCAAGAAATTAAAATTTTATCCTTTAACCCTCCTACAAAAGCGTGTCTATGGTTCCCTGTCTTTGGACACGTAAGAATTGGAGGCAAAGAAATGTGGACTTGGAGAAGTCTGGAGCCAGCTTGCTCCCTGCAGGCTCAAGAGCAACCATCCCACGTAGGGGAAAAAAATTTATCCTTTAAGCCATTGGTTCTCAAACTTTAATGTCCATAAAACTTATTTGAGTACTTGCTACAAATTCAGATCTCCAGGCCTGCTCCCAGAGCTTCCAAATCAGCAGGTGCATATTTGACAAGCAGATGATTCTAATGCAAGTGGCCTACTAATGGGGGGGTGGCTAGCAAACTACATGGTTTGCTGACAATGAAACTGTCCTTATACCCACTGGGCAAAAGATAGTGTGCACACAGCAATCCAGAGCCCCATTTAGCCACACCCACAGTGATTCCTTGATGTTACAATCCCATCCAAAAATACTCTGCCCTTATGCCAGGAGACAGGGGCAAGAAACAGACCCCTCCACTCAAGACAACCACACACGCGGCCCATACCTGGGAGGACAAGCCTAGGAAAGTGCCAGTCGTGATGCCTGGCCTGAGGACATGCTCAATAAAGGTGGCAAACAGGATCTCCTCTCCAGAAGGCAGAGGAACTCTAAGATCCTCATTTCAGCAAATTCAGAAATCTCGTGGTAACAAACAGCCAGCAAAGATTGCCATTTCCCCCAAGACAACGTAGGTGAAAGAGCAGCCTCCTATACTGGGTTTATCCAGCCTTCTTTATAAAGGGGGTTTGGAAGTTCTTCTCCGGAGAGAAGTTGTACGATGGCAATATCTTCCTAGGCTCTAGCAGAGAGTTTCTGGCTGCTGCTGCTGCTGCTGGGAAGACATTGCCTAGATGTTCGTACTTAGCTGTTCGTACGGCAAACGTTAGTGAGAGTCCACGCTGAGTATCTGGGAAGGTTAGGATTTACTCTCCAGGATACCAGGAGGTCAGAATCATCCATTTAGCCCTTTCTGAACGCTGCTGAGAACTGTCATGCCACACACCCAGTGAGCACAGGATCCACTCACAGAGGCACCAACACCCTCAGAGAGCAATACAGGACCCACTCCTGAGCTAGCTGAGACCTGCTCTGCTTCACAGGTTTTCACTGATGGTCCAACTTTTCATCTTTAAAAAGGGAGAATTCAGCTCCCAATGACAGAGACCCCTAATGCAGTCCACCTCTGTGCTCAACTCTCCTGCTTAGGAATTCATCATGTCACAGGGCTTGGCTCTCTCAGCCTAACCACTTGGGAGGAATGTGTGATGTCCCTTGATCAGCTCTTGGTACCTAATAAATATTTGCTCAGGGTTAGTCTAATAGTCAACTGGTTTCTGCTGAAATGGATCAGGCTTCTCACAAGACATGCTGGAAAGGGGTAAATACCTTCCCTTGAAGACTCTGTTCAGTGTTTACTTCGATAAAACCCTCAATTATTGCACACTGAGTGAGAGAAGGGACACGGGGAGGACTCAATTTTGTAGTGATTAAATGCAGAGTAATTGTTGAAATTATTTGCATTTGTCTGAATAGCACTAACTTTTAAGACTATGTCATTCAAAGTAAATTGTTGGATATTATTTTTCTGGCAGCAATAATCAGGCATTTTTCATAAAATGGCTTCCTTGCAAGAAAATCGCTAAATAATGGCAGAAAAACACCCAGCTCTAAATACAATGAAGCATGAAGAGGCAACGTCAAGATTAAAACGGTTCTCACGCTGTGGATACAGACTAGAGTCACGAAATGGTGTCCTGCTGTTCCTGGGCACACTGGGAGCCGCTGCTGAGGTGCTAATGGGCCCCACACAGGCCTTTAGAGTGGCTTCCTTGCAGGGCGCCTATAATAACGGGGCTTCGGGGTTTACCAGATGAAGTAAGTGCAGGGCCCAGCGTTTCTGAGAACAAAAGCTTCCTGCACCAGAGGAGATGTGCAGGCTTCCGGCCCATCTTGGGCTGGTTCTGACAGCCTGTCCATTCACCCCCTTGTTCCATGGGACTGACAAGACACAGCTCATAAAAGCCACACATGAGGCCTCCACACAGGCCCTTGGTGGGGGAAGGGAACTCTAGAACCACAAAGCTAGTTATTTTTCTATTGCCACTGGGCCTCCCTTATCCCCACCAAAAAAAGAGGGAGGAGGGCAGAGCCCTTTATATTCACCCTTTTAGAATTAGTTCTTATGTAATACCTCCCCCCACAACCCTGGTCCCATAAAAAGCTACCTATGGCCTGGCCAGTGTGGCTCAGTAGTTGAGCATCGACCCATGAACCACGAGGTGACAGTTTGATTCCAGGTCAGGGCACATGCCCAGGTTTTGGGTTTGAACCCCAGTAGAGGGCGTGCAGGAGGCAGCCCATCAATGATTCTCTCTCATTGATGTTTCGAAATCAATAAAAACATATTTAAGCCGAAACTGGAATCTTGGCAATAACATCTGAGTTATATTTTTCTTTTTTTTTTCTTTTTTTTTTTACATTTTTTTCCTGGGTTGCGGGCACATCCCCAGTAGGGGATGTGCAGGAGGCGGCTGATTGATGTTTCTCTCTCATCGATGTTTCTAACTCTATATCTCTCTCCCTTCCTCTCTGTAAAAAATCAATAAAATATATTTAAAAAAAAAAAAACATATTTAAAAAGCTACCTCTGAATCTTGGCAATAACATCTGAGTTATATTTTTCTTTTTTTTTTCTTTTTTTTTTTACATTTTTTTTTTCGCTAAAAGTATTACAAAGGGTATTACATAAGTGTCCTTTTTTCCCCCCCGCCCTTGACAGGCCCCTGCCCTCCCTTACCCCCCAGTGTCTTATGTCCATTAGTTATGGTTATATGGATGCATACAAGTCCTTCGGTTGATCTCTTACTCCCCTCCCTCCTGTCCCCCAACCCTCCCTGGCCTTCCCACTGCAGTCCGTCATATTTTTCAATAAGAACTATAGATTTAAAACCCTTTCCCAATTCATTTCATATGTTGCTTCCAAATTTGTCTTCAATCCAGTTCAACAAGTGTGTACTGAATGAATGAACCTATATCTTCCCAATACTACTCAGATTGAGAACCAGCCATTTCTCTAATGGTCAAGGCCGTCAGTGAGTCAGCCCCATTCTATGTCCAACCATATCTGCTCCTATTCCCCATCAGTCACCCCTCCAAAGGTTGTCCTGCATTAGCTCCTCCCTTGCAACTCTCTGCCAGCTTCAGAGCGGCCACCCAATTCCTCACAGTGTCCCTTCTGTACTTCCTGTGATGCACTGTGTTCATTCCCAGCCTCTACATCTTCATGTCTTCCCAGAGATCTCTGCCCAAATGGCCCCCCTCCCACTTGCTCTCAATTTTTTCCTACATTTTCCTCCAAAGGCTCCTCATGTTTGTCCCATATTCAGCAAATTTTTGCTGAGGACGGCCGCCCCACATGCTCTGTCATTTCCGACATTTGCCCCTTTAATCATCCGATTTTTCTCTTTGGTTTCCTGTATGTAGTTTCATCCCACTGGGATTTGAAATTTGTAAAACTAGAAACCAAGCCTGTGTGTGTGTGTGTGTGTGTGTGTGTGTGTGTGTGTGTGTTTTGGGGGGGAGTTGGGTTTTTTGTGGCTTCACCCCACATTCATCTAATGCCTCCTATGTGCCAATAATGCTATCTCTCAAAGAGGTACCTAGGGCATGTTTAGAAATAGAAAACTGACCACATTCAAGCCACACCTACCACAGAGCCTGGCTGCTGGAACTATGTACCTTTCAGGAGAGAGTCTACTGCTTGAGAGGCGCCAGCTGGTACCCACTCCACAAGTGTTCCTACTCACGAGGGTAGAAAAGAAATTGAAGACCTCACTCTCTTGATGCACAAGAATTCTCTCCAAACTGAATTGTTTTTACATAATAACCTGAAAGTCTCACAGGGTTCACAGATGGCACTGCAATAGCATCCAGTTGCACAAGTATTGGTGAATTAATTCAAGCGTTTCTATGTAGAGCTGAATAATGTCAGCCATTTTGAATGCATGAAGCCCAAATTGTGCCAAGCAATATAGCTACTCTTCATTAAAAGATAAACCCAAGTAGATAAACACAGTAACAGGACATGTACCTCCAAACTGGCAAGAAGACACCAGTTCCTGTTCCAACCTAATACATTATGTTACTTAGGTGGGCTCCTCCTCTAGGCCTTGTTTTCTCATTTGTAAAAGGAGGTATTGGAACTAGATAACCATTAAAATTCTTTCCAGAACTTTCAATTTATAAATCAGGGTATGGTTTATTTTCTATGGTTTTTTTGTTTGGGTTTTGTTGTTGTTGTTGTTAGTTTGTTTTTTTGAAGCTTCAACCACTATTTCCTGCTATGACAAGATTCAGCACTACTTCCAGGAGCACAGCAAATGTCAAAGAAAGTTGGCTTCATGCCCAGAAATGGCCCTGAGTTGATCATGGGGCTCCTGGATATTAGAGAACGTATCGAAAAAAGGAGACCTTTCCTCTAGCTTAGGTCAGGGTAGGGACCCATCTGACAGGAGAATGAATAATGTGGTTTTAATGTCTTCCTGTACTTCTCCCTCTAATCCAAAGCTGCCTCAGGTAGCTGCTGACTTAGGAAGAAAGTACTAAAAGTTGAAGCTATTTCACTTAAAACTATCAATAAGTCTAACTGTGAGGAATGTTTATTAAAAGAAATAAAAAGAAAATTCTGCAGTGTGCCTGAACCACAGATTGTCTGCAAAGTAGCCCATGCGGTACAGCTACATAAACTTTATTACCTAGCAAAATCTGAGTCTTAAAATTCTTGGCAAGAGCTTTCGTTCAGACTTTTTTTCCTGTGAGTGGCCCAAATATAGGAGAATTGGTGCCATTGAATAACGTACTGGGCACTTGCTTTTTGTAGAAGATACACTATTCTTTGTACTTGGTTCTAGTCACAGAATTTAACTGCCGCCTGAACAAGGAAGCGACTGTTCACATTTTTAATACATCTTAGCTGAAGAGTCAAACTAAATTCAGGATCGTTTGGCTCTTGAAAGGTCCTTGTCGCCTTTGAATCTTTGATTCTCTACCCTCTTTGATATATATGTTTATGCAATCAGCACAGGAACGATTGTTTAAAGTTTGGATTTTTTTCTGAAATGTGTTGTCTATTGAGTTCAAATAAAATGCAGAGCAGTATTTCAACATCTCACTGGCTTTGGAATTTGGATTCTGGGTGGCAGATCTTACATTTTTATCCATTTTATCTCAATTGTTAAGAAACTGTGCATATGTATTCTCTTAAATTTACAGTCAGCCCTGAAATTACAATGTAATAGCTTTAAAATGGTCCAGAGTGCCTCTCATGGGAATAGATTATAATGGAACATAACCAGAAAGGCACTGAGCATTATTTGGAATGCAGCTTTGTTTCTATCTAGGTTTTATCCTTTGCCAATGGCTCCATTAGGGTATCACTCCGTCAGTCTCTGCTGGATAGCAAGTTTACATTTATCCATGCACTAACCAGTCAGAAGAGCAGAAAGTTCTACTCCTGCAGAGCTGGAGCCCCTTGAGAAAACAGAAGCTTTCTGTTAAATAGTTTCTGATTCCAACAATGGAGGAAGTGCCATATTGGACAGTTTCATCACTCTTTTCACAAAAAAGTATCTCGTGCCTCTTCCCTTAACCCTTCTGTAAGAGCTCCAACTGAACTCTAAGACTAATAGCCTCTTCTAAACACATGAGAAGATATTTTGCACCAGAGGGTATGATGAAGTGACGTGCTACTTAATTCTTCAGCCTTTCAGAAGCACATGCTGTCACTCTTGATTATGTAAAAAATATAACAAAACTAATAGTAATAATCACTTACAGTTATAAAGTAGTTATTACATACTCAACATTATGCTCTGTACATACATGAGCTCATTTAACATGAACTCTGGGGAGCAGGATTGTCCCCCTAGAGGAAATTTAGTCTCAGCAAATTGAATTGATTTCTGAAGATCACATAGGAAACCAGGTGGAACCAAGCTCTAAACCCAGTCTGATCCTACGTTGGCACTCTTAACCAGTCCTATATGCTGACAATAGTCAGAAGGCATCTTAGAAAATTGGCAGATGACTTGGAATTAGTGTGATGAGGAAAGTGCACTGGTGCTTAAATAGCTTTCTGAAGAATGTCTTTCAGGCAGAAAGCTGTCTTGATTATGCATACACCTTACTAGCCAAAAGAGTTGAGATTTAGTAGACGCTTATTGTGTGCCATGCATTTTTCTAAGTATTTTACCTGTATGGACTCATTTAATCCTCATAACAGTTACTGTTTTATATCACTAGCATAACCATCATACAGACACAGACACAAGGCAGGTAGAAGTTAAGTAGCATGGGGAAGCCATGCAGCCAGGAAATGTGGAACTCAATTTGGAGCCAGGTTGTTTGGCCCTAGAGCCCACACTCTAAATTCACACTCTGTGGTTATGGACATGTTGGTTTATGAAAATAAAAGACTAGGGACAAAACCCAGTTGAGCAAAAATCAGACAATGAAATAGCTAAGCTCAGTCCGCATAAGAAATTAACAGGAATTTGGGGATCTTGGAGAAGGAAAGAAGACATAGAGGGCCCAGAATCATCACAGGAACTCTCCATCCAAAACAAAAAATCTCAGAGATCAAAATAGACATAGGACCATTCAAAACGGAGATGTGTCATAGTTTATTGCAAGCTGCTTGCTTTGTTGCACTACCAAGTAACCACGCCATGACACATAGAGCCTTGAAGGGGGCACTGTGGGTACTCATGGAGTTGGGATGGTGTATTTATTTAAAATACACCTTCAGAGAGGAACCAAGATGGCGGCTAGGTAAACACTGGTACTCAGATCCTCCCACAACCACATCAAAATTACAACTAGGAGGTTTGGCTCAGTGGATAGAGCATCAGTCTCAGATTCGATTCCAGTCAAGATTACATACTCAGTTGCAGGCTCAATCCCTGGCCCAGTTGGGGCACATGCAGGAGGCAACCAATTGATGTATCTCTCTCTCACATCAATTTTTCTCTCTCTCTGTCTATCTCCTTCCCTTCCACTCTCTATAAAAATCAATGGGAAATTATTCTCAGGTGAGGATTAACAACGACAACAAATTACAATTAAAATACAATCATTCAGAATTGCCTGAAATCGGGCTGAATGGAAGTCCTACAACTAGATAATTAAAGAAGAAAGCATATTGAGACTGGTAGGAGGTATGGAGGCACAGAACAGGCTGGTCTCACACCCTGTGAGGCAAGTTTTTCATTGAAAGGGATATCTTGGCTGAGGAGGCCTCCCATGAGGAGCAAGGAGTCACAGCCCCACACCAGGCTCCAGCTCAGGGTTCCAGTGATGAGAAGAAGAGTCCCCGTAACTTCAGGCTGAGTGGCACGGAGACTTCTGGAGTCCCAGGCATTTCTCTTAAATGGCCCCCACACAGACTTACTCAGACTCACTCCCTCTGAGCTCCAGTGCTGGGGCAGTGGCTTGAGGGATTCCATGGACATACTGGGAGAAACTGAGTTGCCTGGCATTGGGGCAGGAACTCAGAGGCAGCTTTCTCCAAGACAAGAGTGCTGGAACCTCCCCCCAACCCCCACAGAGCTGACAGGTGGACACCATATCTGAGTCTCCATCAACTTGGTCCACAATGTTCTCCCCACCCTGGTGACTCTCTGAAATCCCACCCACCTGATTTGTAGCACCACCCAAGCCATTTCAGCAGCTTTTCTATATGAATGGCCTGTCCTGGCTCAGGCTTCAGACTTTCCTAAATCTCTCAAGCAGCAACTGGACTCAGTGTGCCCCATACCTCTCAATAAGTAGCCCCACACCCAGCACTAGTAGCAGCTTTTCCAAGGTTCATAGCTTGGCCTCTCCTGGGCACTTCCACGCCCACACAGTAGCAGCCATCTGTAGATCACTCTGTAGCTCGTGCAGGGTGGCCCCAGGCAGGGCATAGGCAGTGGCTGACTTTGCACCTCTCGGGAGGCCCCAGACCCCATGCACCTTTTGGAGAGCTTCAGACCATGCCAGAGTACAACTCTACCACATCCACAAGTGACACACTCAAGGGGTGGACTCAGTGAGCACCACAGGCCCACTAAAGAAAGTCCTACTCCACAAGGGTGTCTCCTGCACAGCAGCTCTTCCACTGTAGTCGCAGCTGGTCTAGGCATCCATTCCTCCCAGTGATGCCACCAGTAATCAAGGCTCAGCTACAAATAGGACAGTGCACACAGCCTAAACAGGGGGGCACCTGGAGTGGCCAGCTCAAGTGACTGGCAAGGCTGAACTACTGGGCCCTACAGGACATCTACTACATAAGGCCACTCTACCAATTCCAGGAAACTCAGCAGCTCTACCTAATACATAGAAACAAACACAGAGAAGCAGCCAACATGTGGAGACAAAGAAACATGTCACAAATGAAAGAACAGAAGAAATCTCCAGAAAAAGAACTAAATTAAATGGAAGCAAGAAAACTTGATATAGAGTTCAAAAGAATGGTTATAGGGATGCTCAAGGAACTTAATGAGAATTTCAAGGAAATCAATGATAATATCAAAGACATAAAAAGGACCAGTCAGAAATGAAGGATACACTAACTAAAATAAAGAACAATTTACAGAAATTCAACAGTAGAGTACAGGATTCCAAGAATCAAATCAGCGATTTGGAATATGAGAAAGCATAAAACAACCAATCAGAAGAGCAAAAAAAAAAGAATACAAATATATGAAGATAGTGTAAGGAGCCTCTGGGACAACTTCAAGTGTACCACCATTTGGATTATGGGGGTGCCAGAAGGAAAAGAGAGGGAGAAAGAAATTGAAAACCTATTTGAAGAAATAATGACAGAAAACTGGTGAAAGAACTAGACTTACAAGTCCAGGAAGCGCAGTGTCACAAACAAGATGAACCAAAAGAGGCCGACACCAAAACACATCGTAATTAAAATGCCAAGGGTTAAAGACAAAGAGAAAATCTTAAAAGAAGCAAGAGAAAAGCAGTTAGTTACCTACAAGGGAGCACCCATACAACTATCATCTGATTTCTAAACAGAAACTTTGCAGGCCAGAAGGGAGTGGCAAGAAATATTCAAAGTGATGAAAAACAAGGACCTAGATTACTCTACCCAGCAAAGCTATCATTTAACATTGAAGGTCAGATAAAGAGCTTCGCAGACAAGAAAAAGCTAAAGGAGTTCATCACCACCAAACCAGTCATATGGGCGCTTCCTTATAGGTAACTAGCTGTTCTCTGAGTGTTTGTCAGGGGACAGTTCTACTCAGTCCCACCTCTCCAGTCCCATCTCCTGCCATTCCCCTCAAGCCCCCTTCAACTACAATTACTTTGAAACACGGTATCAACTTTTGTCACATAAAGACCCAGAGCAGTATTTCAGATGTGTATGTGTGTGTCTTCAAAATGCCTCCAGCCATTGTGGGTTTTAACATTTCTCCCTTCATTGTAATAGTCAAGACAGTTTTACTTGCCGGAGCCGGTTTGGCTCAGTGGATAGAGCGTTGGCCTACAGACTGATGGGTCCCGGGTTCGATTCCGGTCAAGGGCATGTACCTGGGTTGCGGGCACATCCCCAGTAGGGACTGTGCGGGGGGCGGCTGATCGATGTTTCTCTCTCATCGATGTTTCTGACTCTCTATCTCTCTCCCTTCCTCTCTGTAAAAAATCAATAAAATACATTTTTAAAAAGACAGTTTTACTTTTAAAATATATATATATATATTTCTTACTGATTTCAGAGAGGAAGGGAAAGGGAGAGAGAAATAGGAACATCAATGATGAGAGAGAATCATTGATCAGCTGCCTCTGCACCCCCCACACTGGGGAACTTGCCCTGACCAGGAATCGAACTGTGACCTCCTGTTTTATAGGTTGACGCTCAACCACTGAGGCATTCCAGCTGAGCCAGTTCTACTTTTAATTAAATGTTTTGATTTTTTTAAGCATTATGCCTGGAAGAGACTTAAAGCCATTAACATAATTTGACAAACCTAATTACACAGACTCATACACGTTTCGTACATAAATATCCTATATAATAAAAGTGTAATATGCTAAGTGTTCGACCAATCAGTCGCTATGACACACACTGACCACCAGGGGGCAGACACTTCGACGGGCAGGTTAGCTTGCTGCTGGGGTCTGGCCAATCTGGACTGGGCAAGAGGGCCAGACACACCCTGGAGCCCCCCTACGGTCCCTCCCCTGCCAGCCGTCCCCCATCAGCTGATTGGGACTGGGCAAGACGGCCCCAATTGGCCCCAACTGCCTGCCAGGCTGAGGGACCCCACATCTAGTATATCATATGTATGTTCAAAAGAAAATGCCAGGTTGCAACTGGAAACAAATGGGCATAAAATTAATTAACATGACATTATGTTATTCTCTACTTAATGCAAATAGCTTTGCAATAACTTTTATTCTTGATGGCTCCCAACAACCTTCCAGGGAGAACTAATATTTAGCCACAAATATTGCAAACAAAAGGTCTGTAGAGATTACAGGGTGGCTATGACTTTGTGTGAAATGAGGCAAAATATTGAAACAAAATCTAGGTGATTCAAGACAGAAAAATGCTAATGAATGGAGGGGAAGAGAACTTCGATTCCAACCTCCCCATTTCACAGATGAGGAAACAGAGGTTCAGAGAGAGTAGGGAGTGCCCCTCGGGCACGGGGCCCATGAGTGGAGAACCAGGACCAGAGCCGCATTCTCTAACATCTGGTTCGCTGTTCTTCACAGTTTTACTTCTCAAGCTAGTTTATATATAACCCCCAGAGGTTCACAGAACAGAGCTTGCAGTCATAGGATAAACCTCAAGTGTCAAATGTACTTGAAGGTTGAAAGGGAAATAACATTATTTTATTTATATAACTTTATATCATTCTAATATTTAAATATTAGAATAACACAAAAACAGTATGGATTTAAAATATTTTAATTGCATGAATTTTTCAAAATACAACAGGAAACTTCAAAGAAGCCTTGTTGGACTAAACCCCAGATTGCCCAAGGGAGCACAGGAAATGAGGGTGCCCCACAAAAGTGGAGGAAGCTCTTCTCACTCACCCTCCCCCAGACTGGGTCTGACTGCAGAGCCTTAGAAGTAGGCTGAGAAAGGGAAACCTTTGGGAGGGATAAATCCTGGGGCCTGGGCCATCCCTCTCCAAAGGAAGGAAAAGGAATGAGGTTTACTTACAGGAGAAACTGAAGTAGAAGATGAACCCTTGGGGGAGCTACAGGTAATTGGTAAGTCTCTGGAAATAAGAGCCATCCTGTCAGAGTGCTAACATCCAGAAGAGCAGCAGTATTTTCTGACACTCTAGTTATAGAGGCCTCTTAAGGGCAAAGAAGAAAAACTCACTCCACCACTGGACATGAGGAAGACCTGAACAAGCCACATGGCCAGACCCCTGGGACCAAAGAACCCTCCTTTCACAGGGCCCCACAAGACTATAGTTTGGAAGTAAGGGATCAGTCCCAGGACAGGTTGTCTCACTAAGCAAGGAAGTCATAGTTCACGGTCATGGATCAAAGCCATGTGGCACTTGGCACCTCCTGGTCTCAGTTTCTAAGGCTCCGATTAACCATATCATGCTCTGTGCTACAGCTTTTCTCTTCCTTGCAATTTTTACCCGCTCTTGACTTTAAGAAAAAAACAAAACTCTGCTTTCTCCTGCAGGCCCCTCCTGGCCTCCAGGTTTCAGAGGCCACATCTGTAAGTTTCATGTGCTTAATCCTCTGTTTTGGTTTGAAATAACTAATTCTAACTTTATCGTGGCTGCCCATGTGTGAGTTGTCCTGTGCTTTGGATCACTACTCAATCATACATACCAGCTTAGTAACTTGTCTTTCCTATTTTCATCAATTGTATTTATCAGCTTCTTTGCCCTTAAGAGGGCAAATAAATCTCTTGAAAACATCATTGCCTAGAGAACACATTTCCTCCTTTCTTGTGACTAATTTTTCTCTTTGTATATAATTTTTTTATTGTTGACAGTATTACAAATATCTCCAATTTCCCCCCCTTTTTACCCCCTTCCTCCCAGCCCCTACCCACCCACCCCCAGGTCTTCACCACCCTATTGTCTGTGTCCATGGGCTATGCATATCCTATATCAGTGATTCCCAAAGTGGGCGCTACCGCCCCCTGGTGGGTGCTGCAGCAATCCAGGGGGAGGCGGTGATGGCCACAGGTGCATTTGTTTTAACTTTTTTTGTATTACATTTCTATTCTGAGTTCAATAAATAGTTTCATAATTTCAAACTTCAATGTTTCTAATTTACACCTTTCTTTACTATATTTTACGAAAAAGGTAGAAACATTAATACATATATCTTTCTGTTTAATTGCTATTAAAATTTAAAAAAAAATAATTTCCAGGGGGCACTGAGTAATATTTTTTCTGGAAAGGGGGCGGTAGGCCAAATAAGTTTGGGAACCACTGGTGTAGATGTACCACAGTTTTCTAATCCATTCATCTACTGATGGGCACTTAGGCTGTTTCCAGATCTTAGCTATGGTGAATTGTGCTGCTATGAACATAGGGGTGCACATATCCTTTCTGATTGGTGTTTCTGTTTCCTTGGGATATATTCCTAAAAGTGGGATCACTGGGTCAAATGGGAGTTCCATTTTTAACTTTTTGAGGAAACTCCATACTGTCTTCCATAGTGGCTGCACCAGTCTGCATTCCCACCAGCAGTGCAGGAGTGTTCCTTTTTCTCCACATCCTCTCCAGCACTTGTCATTTGTTGATTTGTTGATGATATCCATTCTGACAGGTGTGAGATGGTACCTCATTGTTGTTTTGATTTGCATTTCTCGGATGATTAGTGACTGAGCATGCTTTCATATGTCTCTTGGCTTTCTGAATGTCCTCTTTTGAAAAGTGTCTATTTAGGTCCTTTGCCCATTTTTTTATTGGATTGTTTATCTTCCTTTTGTTAAGTTGTATGAGTTCCCTATAAATGTTGGAGATTAAACCCTTATCGGTGATAACATTGGCAAATATGTTCTCCCATGCAGTGGGCTTTCTTGTTGTTTTGTTGATGGTTTCTTTTGCTGTACAGAAGCTTTTTATTTTGATGTAGTCCCATTTGTTTATTTTCTCTTTAGTTTCCAATGCCCTAGGAGCTGTATCGGTGAAGAAATTGCTTCGGCATATGTCTGAGATTTTGTTACCTTTGGATTCCTCTAGTACTTTTATGGTTTCCCGTCTTACATTTAAGTCCTTTATCCATTTTGAGTTTATTTTTGTGTATGGTGTAAGTTGGTGGTCTAGTTTCATTTTTTTTGCATGTATCTGTCCAATTTTCCCAACACCATTTATTGAAGAGACTGTCTTGACTCCATTGTATGTTCTTGCCTCCTTTGTCAAATATTAATTGAGCATATTGGTTCGGATCGATTTCTGGGCCCTCTATCCTATTCCATTGATCTATATGTCTGTTCTTGTGCCAGTACCAGGCAGTTTTGAGAACAGTGGCTTTGTAATACAGCTTGATATCTGGTATTGAGATCCCACCTACTTTGTTCTTCTTTCTCAGGAATGCTGCAGCTATTCGGGGTCTTATTTTATTCCGGATGAATTTTTGGAGAGTTCTTTCTAGATCTGTGAAATATACAGTTGGTATTTTAATGGGAAGTGCGTTGAATTTATAGATTGCTTTGGGCAGTATGGACATTTTAATGATGTTGATTCTACCAATCCATGAACATGGTATGTTCTTCCATCTGTTTATGTCTTCCTCTATCTCTTTTTTTCAACGTCCTGTAGTTTTCTGAGTAGAGGTCTTTTACCTCTTTAGTTAAGTTTATTCCTAGGTATCTTAATTTTTTTGGTGCGATGGTAAATGGGATTGCTTTTTTAGTCTCTCTTTCTGTAGGTTCACTATCGGTGTATACAAATGCCATAAATTTCTTGGCATTAATTTTGTATCCTGCTACATTGCCAAATTCATTTATTAAGCCTAATAGTTTCTGATGGATTCTTTAGGGTTTTTTATGTATAATATCATGTCATCTGCGAATAAGGACAGTTTTAATTCTTCTTTTCCAATTTGGATGCCTTTTATTTCTTCTTCTTGTCTAATTGTAATGGCTAATACTTCCAGTACTATGTTGAACAGGAGTGGTGAGAGTAGGCATCCCTGACTTGTTCCTGTTCTTAGGGGAAATGGCTTTAGTTTTTGTCCATTGAGTATGATGTTGGCTGTGGGTTTGTCATATATGGCTTTTATTATGTTGAGGTATGATCCTTCTATTCCCACCTTGCTGAGAGTTTTTATCAGAAATGGGTGTTGGATTTTGTCAAATGCTTTTTCTGAATCAATTGATATGACCATGTGGTTTTTTCTTTCAATTTGTTTATGTGATGTAACACGTTTATTGATTTGTGGATATTGTACCATCCTTGCATCCCTGGGATAAATCCTACTTGATCATGGTGTATGATCTTTCTGATGTACTGCTGGATCCGATTTGCTAAGATTTTGTTGAGGATTTTGGCATCTATGTTCATGAGGGATATTGGCCTGTAGTTCTCTTTCATTGTGTTGTCTTTCCCTGGTTTTGGAATTAAGGTGATGCTTGCATCATAGAATGAGATTTGGAAAGTTTCTTCCTCTTGAATTTTTTGTATA
>NW_005871129.1:4858042-4865106 GCF_000147115.1 Myotis lucifugus
TTCGTTGATTTTTATGTATTGTTTTTTTGGTCTCTATGTCATTTATTTCTGCTCTAATCTTTATTATCTCCTTCTTTCTGCTCACTCTGGGCTTTTCTTGTTGCTCTCTTTCTAATTCTTTGAGATGTAGAGTTAGATGATTTACTACCATTTTTTCTTGTTTTTTGAGGTAGGCCTGTAGGGCTATAAACTTCCCTCTCAGGACTGCTTTCATTGTGTCCCATAAGTTTTGGATTGTTGTGTTTTCATTGTCATTAGTTTCCAGAATGTTTAATTTCTTCTTTTTTCTCATTGGTAACCCAATCAATATTTAATAACATGCTATTCAGCTTCCAAGTGTTTGAGTATTTTGGGTTGTTTTTATTGTAGTTTATTTCTAATATTATGCCATTGTGATCTGAGAAGATGCTTGGTATGATTTCAATCTTCTTGAATTTGGGGAGACTTTGCTTGTGACCCAATATGTGGTCTATTTTTGAAAATGTCCCATGTGCACTTGAGAAGAACGTATATTCCGTGGCTTTGGGGTGAAATGTTCTGAAGATGTCAATTAAGTCCATCTGATCTAGTGAGTCATTTAGAATTGCTGTTTCTTTGCTGATTTTTTGTCTAGAAGATTTATCCAGTGATATCAGTTGTGTATTAAAGTCCTTTACTATGATTGTATTGTTGTCGATCTCTCCCTTGATATCTTCCAGGAGTTTTTTTTATGTATTTGGGTGCTCCTGCATTGGGTGCATATATGTTTATCAGGGTTATATCTTCTTGTTGTATCGATCCCTTTAGTATTATGAAGTGGCCTTCCTTATCTCTTGTTATGGCCTTCACTTTGAGGTCTATTTTGTCTGATATAAGTATTGCTACCCCAGCTTTTTTTTTCATTTCCATTTGCCTGAAAGATATTTTTCCATCCCTTCACTTTCAGTCTGTGTGAGTCCCTTATTCTGAGGTGGGTCTCTTGTAGACAGCAAATATATGGGTCATGTTGTTTTATCCATTCAGCCACTTGATGTCTTTTGATTGGAGCATTTAGTCCATTTACATTTTAAGTTATTATTGAAAGGTACTTGTTTGTAGCCATTTCTATTTTTTGTGCCTGTTTTCTTTCTTAGCTTTTTATTTCTTCTTTTTACACCAGTCCCGTTAGCATTTCTTGCATTGCTGGCTTGGTGGTGATAAACTCCCTTAACCTTTTTTTGTCTGTGAAGCTTCTTATTTCCCATTCAATTTTGAATGATAGTCTTCCTGGATAGAGTATTCTTGGATTCAGTCCTTTGTTTTGCATCACTTTGTAAATTTCCATCCATTCTTTTCTAGCCTGATGAGTTTCTTTTGAGAAATCATTTGATAATCTAATGGGAGATCCCTTGTATATAACTTTCCGTCTCTCTCTTGCAGCCTTTAAGATTCTCTCTTTGTCCTGAACATTTGCTATCATAATTATGATATGTCTTGGCATGGGTCTTTTTGGGTTCATCTTGTTTGGGACTCTCTGTGCTTGTGTGACTTTTTTCTTCCCCACCTCAGGGAAGTTTTCTGATATTATTTCTTCCAATAGGTTTTCTAGCCCTTGTTCCTCTTTCTGTTGTTCTGGCACCCCTATTATTCGTATGTTGTTTTGTTTCATGTTGTCCCAAAGCTCCCTTAGGCTCTCCTCCTGTCTTTTAATTTTTTTCTCCAATTGCAGTTCAGTTTGGGTGTGTTTTGTTTCCGTCTTCTAATTCGCTAATTCGGTCCTCTGCTTCTCCTAGTCTACTGTTGAAACTTTCAATGGTGTTTTTTACTGCAGCTATATCACTCTTCATTTCTTCTTGGTTCTTACATAAGTTATTGATTTTTTTATCCATTTCTTTTTGATTCTTAGATAAGTTGTTGATTTTTTCATCTGTTTCTTCTTGATTCTTGCATAAGTTGTTGATTTTTTCCTCCATCTGGTTTATGCACTCTAGAACCCTTAATCTGAATTCTTTTTCTGACATGTTGCATGCCTCTGTTTCACTTAGCTGCTTTTCTGGCAAGTCCTCCTCTTCTTTCCTTTGGGGGTTTCTTTGTCTACCCATGTTTGATCTCACCGACAGATCTAGATGTTGAGTCGTTCAGGGGCTGCTACTTGGGTGTCTGTGGCTCCTCGGGCTGCGGTTGCTCCTCGGGCAGTTGTGGTAGCAGTTGCTCCTCAGTTGGCAGCAGCTCCTCTGGTGGGTGCTGTTCACAACCGTGGTGGCTCTTCTGACTGATGCGGGGAGGCTTCTCACACAGCTGCTATTCCTCGACAGAGGGTGTGCTGATCACGAGGCTGCTGTTCCTTGGATGGGGGCGGGCTACACACGCAGCTGCTACTCCTTGAACTGAGGCGGACTGCTCATGTGGCTGCTGTTCCTTGAATGGGGGCTGGCTGCATGCTGCTGTTGTTCCTCTGATGTGGTGGGCTGCTTGTGGGGTTACTGCTCCTTGGACTTGGACAGGTTGATTGCAAGTCTGCTGCTCCTCGGATGGGGGTGGGCTGCTTGCACGGCTGCTGCTCTTTGGACGGGAGTGAGCTGCACGCTTCACTGCTCCTCTTCTCCAGGTGTCTGGTTATGTGGCTTGCTCTCTAGCACTTTCCAGGGGAACTCTGCCCTTCCTGGCTGCAAACTGTCTCACCAGCTTAGTATACTTCGCCAATTCGGGGGTGGATGTTATCTGTTTCAGCTCCTCATTCTATTTGCTCCGGGACAAGCCTTGGGATGCGTCTGCCTATTCCACCGCCATCTTGTCTCTCTCCTATCCTCCTCCTTTTTCATTCTTTTTTCTATTTGCTGCTTTAATTGGGTGTTTATTTCTACCTTGTCTTCCAAATTGCTGATTCAATCCTCTGCTTCATCCTTCCAGTGTATTCTTGATGTCAGATATGTTATTCTTCATTTCTGTCTGGGTTCTATTACCTCTTTCATGCTATTGTAGTTCCCACTGAGTTCCTTGTAATTTTCACTATGTTCCTTAAGCACCTTTATAATCATTACTTTAAACTCTATGTCTCATAGGTTGCTTGCCTACATTTCATTTAGTTCTTTTTCTGGAGATTCCTCCTAATCTTTCATGTGGGTGTTGTTTCTTTGTCTCTTCATTTTAGCTGTCTCTTTGTATTTATTTTTATGTATTAGATAAAACTGTCATGCCTCCAGTCTTTGTGAGATGGCCTTATATAGAAAGTGTCTTGAAGGGTCTAGTGGTATGCTGTCTTTTGATCTCTTGAGCTGGATGCTCTAGGAAATCTCCTTGTGTGCATTATTTGGGCTCTCCTGTTGTAATTGGGATGTAAAAAGTAACATCAACTTGATTGTTGATGTCCCATTCATGAGAGGGATCTCCCCTCTGACTTGCTGATAGTGAGGCTTAACCCTAACTTCGTCATGCTAGCTGTTATACAGGTACTGACAGAACAGAACAAGATACAACAGACTACTGGTGGGGGGGGGGGAGAAGATTAGTAAGAAAGATTAGTAAAAGTAAGAAAATTTAATCATGACAATAAAAAGAGACAAAAAGAATAGAATCAAAGGAAAGAAAGAAATGAGAGAAAAAATAGAAGAAAGAAAAATGGGAAAAAAAACAAACAACAACAAAAGGCACATACACACGTGCGCGCATGCACACACACACACACACACACACACAGAAAAAGAAAATCACACACACACAAAAACCTTTGGGTCCACTATTTGTGGAGCTCACTAGATTTTGCTCTGATGTTGTTAAATCTGGTCCCTTGGTGTGTCTTTCCTATGCCTCCTGGAAGCTTCTCTTGTGCAGGCCAATGTGAGTCACTGTCCCTTTCTGGCTCTTGACAACCTGATTAAGGCCCAATAGGTTCAAGCCCCTAGTAGTTCAGCAGATCGGACTCCTTCACCCAGAGGCTGGGTCTGCCTCAAGTCTCACACCTTGAGTGTTCCTATTCTGAGCTGTTCTCCCTTCCCCCAAGGAATCTGGGCTCTGCCAAGGTAACCTGGTCTTGGCCAGGTTGATCAGACATGTGTTGGGGGTGGTGCCAATAGCTTGTAGGAGGGGAGGCTGGGCCCTTCCTC
This sequence comes from Myotis lucifugus, assembly GCF_000147115.1. Taxonomy (NCBI): domain Eukaryota; kingdom Metazoa; phylum Chordata; class Mammalia; order Chiroptera; family Vespertilionidae; genus Myotis; species Myotis lucifugus. Next base: position 4,862,104 of record NW_005871129.1, read on the forward strand.
TCTTTCCAATGCCTCAGCTCTGCCTCACTTGCTAGCACCTCCTCACTGCCACCTGCAGTGGCACGATTTCCAGCCCTGGGGTGTCCCCTCTTGCCTCAGGTCGCTGCAGGTAAGGTCAGAAGCAACTGTTTTGCAGGTGGGAAAGAGTGCCCCTCCCTTGCATTCCAGGTGGGTAGGACTGATACTCCTCCCTTGTCCTACTGTCCAGCCCCTTTCTGTTCACCAGCATGAGTTCCTCCAAGAAATAGAGGGCCCCCCAGATTCAATGCTGGGTGTGTCCTTCATATCCCTCAATTGGACGCTGGCCCTGAGCTCCACTGCATGGCCCTTCCCACTGATTAGGTGGAGCTTCCCAGGCTGCACCATGGCGGGGTGCTAGCACTGCTCTATCCAGGGACTTCAGCCCAAGGCTTCCACTGCTGCACCCACTCCACAGTCTCCACAGCCATTGCCCTGGGGTTGTCTCTTCTCTTGGTCCCAGGCACTCCGCTTCACCCACAGATCTGAAGCCTCTTCAGTCTCCTCAGGTCCACAGTTCTAGTAGGCCCAGGGCAGGGGAGGCTACATCCACTCCTGGCCTTCAGCCCAGTTCCTGCCCTGAGCCCTGGCAGTGGAGCTGAGCAGCTGGGCTCTAAGAAGCACAGTAGCAGTGGCACAGTGGGTAAGCAGTGGCATGGTGGGTAAGTCCACAGCAAGGGCAAAGAGTCCTGCCCGGGTCTATGGTGATTGCAGGCGGTGGCACAGGTCCCAGCTGGTTCCCCATGGGATGGTCATGGTCAGACTGGGTGATGGCAGGCACACGGGGTCCCACTGGTGACTGCTGCAAGCATGTGGGGTCCTCCCCACCTCCCACCCCCATGTCCACTGCAGGTGTGCAAGGTCCTGTAAGTGTCCACTTAGGCAGCAATGTCCACAGCAGATACATGGGGTCTGGGACGGGCATGGGTGGTGACAAGGCTGGGCACCTAGCCACTGCTGTTCCCTGCAGCCTCCTCCCAAGAAGGATCTTATAAACCCTTCAAGATGGCATGATCTCCAAGCCAGAGCCCCGCTGGGGAGTGGCTGTGGCGGTAGCAGCAGCTTCTGAGCTAGGAGAGCCTGAACCATCTGCCCCCAAGACTCCCTCATGGGATCAGACTAACCCTCACACACACACACACACACACACACACATCTGCACTCTCATTCATTCACTCACTCACACCCTCACTCTAATCCTGCCAGCTGCCAAATTGGAATCTCTGTGTGAAACTTTTTAAAAGCATTTGCTGTCTTTCCAGAATGTTAAATGTTTGATTTTGATTTTTATTCTGTTAACTGAGTGGTCCCAGAACTTCAAATATCACGAGTAATGCAAATTATAATTGGTAATATCAACTGATAAATATCAACTTGTAACTTTAGAAAGTCGGTTTAATCTGCACTATAATCACCAGGCTCAGAGGTCCTGACAATAGAGGTAAGAAGTGATATGCCAAAACTGAAAACAGGATCTAAATGAAAGCCTGCTTAGTTAAGGTTCCATTCCATGTCCAAGTTGCTAACAGCCTGGCACACAGTTCTTTTCAAGAATTGGGGAATTCTGCCCTAACCTGTTTGGCTCAGTGGATAGAGCATCAGCCTGCGGACTCAAGGGTCCCAGGTTCGATTCCGGTCAAGGGCATGTACCTTGGTTGCAGGCACATCCCCAGTAGGGAGTGTGAAGGAGGCAGCTGATCGATGTTTCTCATCGATGTTTCTAACTCTCTATTCCTCTCCCTTCCTCTCTGTAAAAAAATCAATAAAATATATAAAAATAAAAATAAAACATTCTCTCCTTTAAAAAAAAGAATTGGGGAATTTTTGGGGGGAGAAACTGAATAGCCTAGAGCGGGGACAAAAGACCAAAATATTCTTATCTCTAGGTTTCCCTGAAAACAAGGCCTGCTCATAACCTAATTACCCTCCAGAGAAACTCACCTTATATTTACAATTTTCTATCAGTTCTTTTGTGTCTTGCTTTTAAGTGGGAACAGAAAACCAAGAGTCATAGGAAATTGGGGGGAAGATGACATGATGAAAGAGGGAGAGCATAAAAACAAATAGAAAGAAACACTTGGAGGAAATAAACTGCAAAAAAAAGAGGAGAAACTTTTAAAAATCTATATTAAATGCCCTCAATCAGGAAAAAGAATGTAATACATTCATGAAACAGAAACAAGAAGCTATTTTTAAAAAGTAGCAATAATGGCAAAAGAAAGAGTTATGGGAAACTTTTAAAGAGATACAACAGCAAAAAGAAAAACTCAGTAAAGGTTGGAATGTGATCTTAGTCAAATTAATCTCCAAAGTAGAACAAACACACAAAGAAATGGAAAATAGACCATGAGTAGGAAAATTAGAGAATTAGTTCAATGGCTACAATACTGAAAGAATTTAAGTTCCATTAAGAGAGAACAGAGAAAAAACAGGAGAGGAACTGTCAAAAAAAATACGAAATAATACAGAAAGTCCACCATGTTCCAAGCACAATGAATGAAATAAGACTCACACCAGGAATAAAAATGGTAAAAGTTTTCAGGAAGAAGAAAGCAAGGTAGATGAGGCAAAAGTAAGCTTAAGACGAGAGAACTAAGAAACATAGCATCCAACACAGAGAATGGATGAAGAGAGAAGTCCCAGGACATCAGCCGTGCTTCAAGCTTAGAAGTCACTGCAGCCAGAGTGGAGCAGGGTGGCAGAGCTGCTGAAGGAAACAGTGTAACTGACAGGATGAATGCTGTGCTTGAGCATGTGGAAAAACTAGTGGTAGACATTCACAGCTATATTAAAGCATTGGGGAAATATAGCAATAGGTACAGAGACAGAGCCAATAAAAATGAGATATTAATAATGCCAGGAATAATAAAAAAAAGAAACATAGAAGGGACCTCCTCATTTAATTATTGACTTTAAATTTCATTGATTGAATGTTATAGTCAACCTAAAAAAAATAGTGCAAGGAAAAAGATCTATCATATTATG
>NW_005871129.1:4865569-4885968 GCF_000147115.1 Myotis lucifugus
CCCTAACTGCTCTCCCCTCCTGGCCTGATCACCCCTAACCGCCTCTGCCTCAGCCCTGCCACCATGGCTTTGTCCAGAAGGACGTCCAGAAGATCTCACAGTCTAATTAGCATATTACCCTTTTATTAGTATAGATAGAATATGACATACCATCATAACTATAACATATCTACCAGTATTACTCTATGAGAATAAGTACTTCATGCGATAGGAAGGCATCTAATACATTACATTATATATGTTGTAAGTAGTAGAAAATACTGTATTCGTAGCAATAATATACACCCTGTGACTTCCCTTCCTGGTTTGGGAATGGTTCCCCAGTTCTTTGAACGTTTCCTGGCCCCTGATGTATTTTTTTTTGTCATTCAGTGTAACTTTATTTAGTGTTTATTGCACATGATTTAAGGTCTTTAATTTCTAACCACAAAAGATTCAAAGGACTATTTTTTCCATGAAGTTTAACATTAACATTAGTGAATTCATGTATTCATGTGTTTTTATTGTAAACGTCTGAATTATTCACATTGCCATAGATCCTGAACTCATAAGCGTGGACCATGCACAGGCTGGCAGGAAGTCAGGAAGCCACTCTGCAAGCAAACAGATACTCTGCATAAAGAGAAAAGTCATAGCACAACATTTAATGTCCAACCTGAGTCACCTCAGAATGTTACATATATTGACTTCTTGGTTCCTATAGTATCGGGAACTCAACTGCTTGGTTGGTGACAGGGTTGACCTGGTTTCGGGAGGATTATTCCTGAAATAATTAAGGAAAGGGGGGGGCTCAATCTTTCTTCTTGGTTGCTTGCTCCTCCCCAGCACCTTCATCTTTCTTCTCGTCCTCAGCTTCCTGGGCATCTTCTCCTTCACCTTCACCTCCTTCTTCCTCCTTTGTGTCCTCAAATTCTTCCTTGGCACCTTCTTCCTCTTCCTCTCCTTCCTCTTCCTCAGCCTCTTCCTTCTCCTTCTCCTCCTCTTCAGCTTCTCCTTCAGAGGGGGGTTCATCCTTAGCTTCCTCGGCTCTTGCAGCCTCAATGGTCTCCTCCACCTCGATCTGCTCCTCCTGGACGTGGCTGGTGTATTAAGAAGGGAAGGAGCGAGCAGACATCAAGTAGGAGCTGGTCTGTAAACCACCGTAGGCAGATGGGCCAAAGACCTGGGAACTCTGGGAGTAGCTGCTGGCTATGCTTCCCACGCTGGTGAAACTGAGCCGGGCTCCTCACCTTCCAAGAGTTTCCTGTAAGCTGCAATGTCAATGTCCAAAGCCATCTTCACATTGAGGAGGTCCTGGTATTCTTTTAAATATCGTGCCATTTCACTCTTTGCAGTTCTCAACTCATTTTCTAATTTGTTGATTGTGTCCTGCATAGCACTAACGTCGGCGTTCTGCTTATCCTCCAGCTCTTGCAGCTGCTTTTCCAGCGCTTCGTTCATGCCCCGGCATGCTTCCATCTCCAGGGTCTTGGCCTTGAGCAGGCGGCGGCTCTCGGACACCTCGTCCTTGGCGGCGTGCACCGCGTCGGTGTTCTTAGCAGCACTCTCGGTCAGCACGGTGAAGCGGCTCTTGAACCATTTTTCGGCATTCTGCATGTTCTGGCAGCCAGCTTCTCGTACTGGGCCAGATGTCCTTGAGCGCAGCGAAGAGGTCGGGCTTGGAGAAGACGTCCATCTCCACGGAGATCTGAGTGCACTGGATCTGTGCCTGCAGCTCAGCGATCTCCTCTTCCTGCACCTTCTTAGAAAGGTGATTTCGTTCATCAGGCTGTCGATGCGCTTTTCGAGTTCAGCGCTGGCGAGAGCCACCTCATCTGCACCTTTGCGCCTCCAGCAGCCCGCCCTCGGCATCCTGGCGGTTCAGCACCACTTCCTCATAGTGCACCTGCAGGTTGCTCCCAGACCCTCCCAAGCCCCGGTGCCTCCTAATGGGGTCCCGAGGCTGCACCCCCTGATCCTGCTGCCCTCTCCTCCCCAGGGCCCAGGGCACAGTGAGGCGGGGTGCAGTTGTCCCATTTTCATTAAAATGTTCAACCCGCACCCGCTCAACTGGTGTCCGCAGGTGTCCTGGGGGCAGACAGTGATCCTGGAGGCGCTCCCCACCCCCACCAGAGCTCAGCCACCATGGTCCTGGGTGAGACAGCCCTGCCAGGCCTCGTCGCTGCAACTTGGACCCGCTTCCTTAACCAGGGACCTGGCGCTGGGCGGGTGGTAGCAGCGCTTCCTTCCCAGCCCACACTGGAGTGGGTCCCTGTGGTTTCAGAACCGAACTCCAAGGGGGCAGTGGCCCTGAGCCCCCTGGCTCTCCCTAGATCCCGCCAAGGCTTGCTTCTCACACTTGCTGAAAACCTTCTCGGTCCACTTGCCATAGTAATCAGTTCGGGCTGAAAGGACTGGGGACTCCAGCAGGCCTGAGGGGACTGGGAGCCACCATCTTGTGGCTATGGGTACTGCCATCTTTGTGACAGAGTGATGGTTAATTTGCATATTACCCTTTTATTAGATAGGATGAATTACTTTGATAAAAGTAAAATTAACATGAATAAGAAAAAGCTATGGAAAATGGTATGGTATGTCCTCAGAAAACTGGATTTCTATATAATCTATCAATCTCACTTCTGGGTACCTATGCAGAAGAATTTAAAGCATGGGCTCAGAGAGATAATTGTACATCCATGTTCATAGCAGCTTTATTTGTGATAGCCAAAAGGTAGAAGCAACCCAAGTGCCCATCAATGGATGAATGAACAATAATCCATACAGTAGACTATTACTCAGACTTCAAAAGGAAGGCAATTCTGACATGCTACAACATATATACTACTAAACCTTGAAGACATTACACTACATGAAACAATTCAGTCACAAGAAGACATATACTATATAATTTCACTTTCATGAGGTAACCAGAGTAGTCAAATTCATCAAGAGAGAAGGTAGAATGGTGGTTGCCAGGGACTGGAGATAGGAGGAGAATGAGGACTTGTTTAATGGGTAGAGAGTTTCAGTTTTGCAAGAAAGAGTTTTGTAGATCAGTTGCACAACAATGTGAATGTACTCCATATTAGTGAACTGTATATTTAAAAATGGTTAAGTCCTAGCTGGTTTGGGACTCTCTGTGCTTATGTGACTTTTTTCTTCCCCAAGTCAGAGAAGTTTGCTGTCATTATTTCTTCAAATAGATTTTCTATTCCTTACTCCTCTTGTTGACCTTCTGGCACCCCTATTATTCGGATGTTGCTTCATTTCATGTTGTCCCAAAGCTACCTTAAACTCTCCTCCTGCTTTTTAATTTTTTTTTCCAATTGCTGTTCAGATTGGGTGTTTTTTCTACCCTGTCTTCTAACTCACTGATTCAATCCTTGGCTTCTTCTAGTCTACTGTTTAAACTTTCCATTGTGTTTTTTATTGTAGCTATATCATTCTTAATTTCCTCTTGATTCTTACATATGTTGTTGATTTTCTCATCCAGCTGGTTTAGGAACTTTATGACCCTTACTCTGAATTCTTTATCTAAAATATTGCTTGCCTTCGTTTCATTTACTTCCTTTTCTGGCTATTCCTCCTTTTCTTTCCTTGGTTGTTTTTTTTGTCTCCCCATTTTTGATGTCTCTTTCTGGCCCTGGGCACTCTGCTTGAGGTTTGAGAGGTTGAAGACCCTATTAGGTCAATGGTCTGGAAATCGTTAGCCAGAGGTGGGTCTGCATTGAGTCTCATGCCTTTATTGTCTCTGTTCTGAGTTGTATCCCCTTCTCCCATGGATCTGGTCCCTCAGTTGTCCACTTCAGATGCTCAGGGTGGCAGGAGCACATGCACAGTTCCTCTGGTGTGAGACTCCTTGTGAAGACCCAGAACCCTCTGGTGTGCAATTTGCTATGCAGCCCCAGCACCCATGATAGGGTGGTGCCCTAGGCCCCTCTATCAAAGTGGCACCCTAGGTACCACAGGCAGTGCACTTGTAGCATGGTCCTGTGGCTCCTGGCTAGGCACACCAGATTGCTCTGGGTTGCCCTGGCAGCGCTCTCCTATAGCCCACAGTGGGGTGCATGCTGGGTTGCTCCAGGCAGCCCTGGCAGGACTGTCCCAGGAGCTGGGGTGGAATGGGTGTGGGCTGCTCTGGGTCACATAGTCAGAGCTCTCCTGTGGCCCAGAGTGGGGTGCACACTGGGTTACTCCAGTTTGCCCTGGAAGCAAGTCCTTGGGCTCGGAGTGGATCATGTGTGGGTTGCTCTGAGTTGCACAGTCCATGTTGTCCTGGGCCCTGAGTGGGGTGTGTGCTGGGTTGTTCTAGGTAGCCCCAATAGGACTATCCCAGGGGCCAGGGTGGAGTGGACACCTGTTGCTCTGGGTTGCACAGTCAGAGCTCTCCTTTACTAAACATTTTCAAAATCCCTTATTAATCTTAGTATTTATACAATTTGCCATATATTATAACTTTGCATAAATGTCTAGAGATCAATATTTTAATAAAAACACCCAACTACCTAAGTGTTTTTGAATGAGTACTCATGTCAAATGAAACCCCACAGGATATTTTTTTTCAGAGAGAGAAAGGGAGAGGGAGAGAGAGATAGAAACATCAATGATGAGAGAGAATTGCAAGCTGCCCTACCATCAACCAGGAAATCAAACCATGACCTCTTGGTTCATAGGTCATTGTTCAACCACTGAGCCACACTAGCCAGGCAGAAACCCAGAGGATCTTGAGATTGCTGATTTTCCTCATTTGTTTTGATTTCTGCCTCTGCAAAGAGTCAATAGGTGAGGGAAACAGACCCTCAACTCTAAATCAGAAGACTTGGCTTCTGGTCTAAGGTCTCACCTGCAGTGGACATGTGCCCTTGGGCAAGTTCTTGACCTCTCTAAGGCTGCTTCCTTATCAGTCGATGGGTTTAGGGATAGGGTGAGAAATAATCCAAATAATCTCTAAACTCGATTCCAAATGTAGTCTCCTAAGTAATAAGTGAGTAATTTAACCTCTACCCTCATTGCAGGGTAGCAAGAGAGTAGAATAGAAGGACAGGTTGAAGCCAACTCTGCACATACTGGAACATTTCTGGGAGAGGGGACAGAGAATGTGTTGTTGTTGTTGTAAAGAATCCCTCTATCAGGTAAAAACTTTTCAGTGGATCAAGTTTGCATTTCTCCTTCACCCAGATCCCTTTATTGAGTATTTATTAAACAGACACTGTATGCTTCCAGGCCCCACATGAGACACGGTTCCTGCCCTGGTCATCAAAGGAGGTGCTTCCAATAAAATAAGAATAAAAGGATGGAGATAAAAGACCAGAAAGAAAATAGACTCGCCAATAATAAGTGTCTTGTTTTCATGTTATTTATTACAAGTTGTAAGCTGCAGTGGCAGGGCCTTTGTTTCTGTGATACTTTTACATTCTCATAGAGAATAAACAATAGAAGCAAACACTAAAGTAGGCAAAGTTAAAAGCAGAGGTTGTTAAGATCAGTAATCAACCTTCAGTGGTGATAGTGAACTCTGATTCATCCTTGATTCATTTCTAATCCTTTGTTGATACAAAATAGGAAAACACCAGCAGTTCAAACAAAATAGGCCAAAGGACAGAAATACGATGATGTCTTATATTGTGGAAGTCCTGTGGGTTTTGAGAACCTCTTTATATAATCTGGTCTTATCTTTTACAGCTTCCCAGCATCCTCTCTTAAGGCACTCTGAATCTTTCTCATCTGCCCTCTTTTGCATATTATGTTCTCTTGACCTGAAACACTATCTTCCTACCTCGTCACTTTTACATAATCCCTACTCATCTTTTTGGTCTTTTTCTCTGGGAAGCCCTCTCTGATACTATAAAGCTAAGCTAGATACTCATCCCATGTGCCCATTGCCCTGTATTAAATTTGCCTGTATGCTCATCTGTAGAACCCACAAGGCTGCAAACATCTTAAAGGTTATTACTGTGTCTTATTGCCCCTCTGTCCTCAACATCTAAACTGTACCTGGCACTAGTAGGTACTCAACAAATATTAGTCAGTGAATGGCATGGCCCACTCTCTTGGCCTAATCATCATCTTACAATAGAGTCTGTGAAAACATTTCTATTCTTTCTCCAAGATAAAACCAAATAGGCTGAAAAGCAAAGCAACACTTTTGGCAAGACGTTCTATTCTCCTTCACTAATAGAACAGGTAAGGTGTCCAGAACCAGACCTAGAATAAACCAGACCCTTAATCATGTCCTCTTTTCCATTTTTGCCCCTTCGCTTCATCCTCACCCCCCCCCCCCATTCTTCATATTCTTGTTTATCAAGGGTAGACTTCAAGGATCGCTCATAGACCTGAGATTGTTTAAAATGCTCTACTACAAAGAATACAAAGAAAGTTCATTTAGAGAACCAAGGATAAAGATGATATCATTCATGAAAACAACTTTGGTCAAAGCATTAAAAGTCCATCAGAGAAGACGAAGATTGAGCATTGTCATCAAAATATGTCCAGAATCTGACCATTTCTCACCAGCTTTGCTGCTACCACCAGCCCGTCTCCTGCTTGATGGCAACAGCCTCGTCAGTAACCTCCCTGCTTCTGTCCTTGCCCCATATACCAAGGAGAGGTCTCATTACTGCTGCTTTGTCCTTCCAAAATATCATCAGATCACCTCACTCTTCTGCTCAAAACTCTCCAATTAACTTCCCAATTCACTCCTAGGAAAGAGAAATTCCTTACAATGCCTAAAAACCTTATGATCTGCCCCACTTGTACCCCTACCACTTCATACTTTTGTCCATCTTCACTCAAACAGCACCTTCCCAGTGAGGCCATCCCTGGCCATCCTATCTAAAGCTGAAATGATTTTTAAATCTTTTCATATCCCCCTTCCCTGCTTTATTTTTATCTTTAACACTTCTCATTAACATAGTCTGTGTTTTCTAATTTATCTTGTTCATTTTTTGTCCCCTCATACTAAAATGTAAGCTCCACAAAAGCTCTCTTTTCTGTTTGGATTTCTAATGTATTTCCCACCCTTAGAACAGCCTCTGGCATAGAGTATATATGCAGTAAATATTTATTGAATGGGTGAATTAACTAATTAATTAATTAAAATAAAAATTGTTGTTGTAATACTTGGAAATAAAATGACTTGAATTTAACTAAAAGTCTTCCACCAAGTTGATAATTATATTAAGCAGCAAATAATGCTACAAGAGGGGGGAACTGAATGAAAGAAGATGAAGGGACCAGCTAAAGAACATGTAGCATAATCCATGGATACATACAACAGTGTGGTGATGGCCAGAGGGAAGGGTGGGATGAGGACAAGAGCTTGGAGGATGGACAAAGGAGGAGTGGTGGGGGAGGAGGGAGGAATGGGGACATCTGTAAACAATAAAAATGAAGTTAAATAAATAGATAAAACCAAACACACCTGGTTCAAAAAAAAAATGTTACAGAAGTCAACTTTGTTTTTTGCAAGTTTTTTCCAGTATACAGTTTCCATTCTCAGCTGACCCTCCAGCTTACTCAGTAAACCATTTATGCCAATCTTATTCGTGTTCTATGTTTTATAGCCTGATATGCCCAATTCTTATTACTTTCCTCACGCTTTTCTATCCCAATTCTCATTTGCAGAGAAGAGAAGCCATTGGTATCTTCTTCATTTTCAAACGAGTTGTAGTAAATAGCAAAAGGGTCACAGTTGTTCACACCTCCCTGTATCCACATCCTTTGCGATGTGAATTTTGAACTCTTCCCATCAAGCGGTGGAGGCTATTTCCCTAGTCCAATAAGTCTGGGCTAATCTTGTGACTTGCTTTGCCCCATAAATTGCAGCCGAAGTGATGCGTGGAAATGCGTGGAAAGGCTTCAGCAGAAGGAAGCACACTTTTGCTCACTCTCTTGGCTAGCCTGCTAGAGCGTTGGATACCACATGGAGCAGAGATACATCATCCCAGCCAGGGCCATCCTAGATCAGCCATCTCCCAGCCACCTGGGAGCAATGAAGATACATAAGTGAGACTAGCAAAGACCAAAAGAACCACCCATCTGAGTCCAGCCCAAATTGCTGGCCCACATAATCATGAAATAAATAGTAGCTGTGTTAAACCAGAAGATTTTAGGATGGTGTGTTACACAACAAAAGCTAAGTGATAAACTTGTCTAGAAGTTTTCCGATGCTTATTGCCTTCCATTCTTTCTCAAGAAGTGATGAAAACTTTTCCAGAGCCTCCTCTGCCTAAGCACTTCTGTTCTTTTTCCCGGGATGCCTTCCCCATCTGGTCTTCCCTAATAATCTCTTCCACCGCCTGCCACTCACCCTCCTCTTTGAGCTCATAGCATAGCATAGTATATACATACCTCCATCATAGCACTTATTTTTGTGTCTGTCTACTACAAATTCCTCAGAGAGATTGAGATTAGGTTTTATTTATCTCTATAACCCAGTATTTAGCCTAGTCATATTGGAGATGCTGAATAAGTGCCAAGTAAATAAACATTGAATGCTTTGACATCTCTAATTTCTGTCCCCTCTTAACCATACCTACTACCTCTGCCTTCACGGAAGTACTTATCACAACTGACCTGGATCATCTAAACCAGGGGTGGGGAACACCAGGCCCTTGAGCCATATAAGGCCTACAAAATCATTTGATCTGGCCCTATAGTTTTCTCACTTAATTATTATATCTGTAGGATGATCAAATATCTGTAGATGCTGATATTGTAAAAGTCAGGGGTAAACATATTCACTGCATACCTACTCTTGGGCTGATATACGGGTGAGAAATACATCAGAAACCCAAACAGGAAAGAGAGCTTTTGCAGAGCTTACATTTTAGTACAAGGGAGCAGTTCTTCCCATAGGACTTTAACTCAGGAGTGAGTTAATTAAATATTTGACCAAATATAGCAGGCTAATTTTTAAGTTGATAATTTTGTATGGCCCATGAATGATGTTATAAATATCCAAATGGCCCTTGGCAGAAGAAAGGTTCCCCACCCCTGATCTAAACAGAGGCCTTCCTTGTTCCCCAGCCTCTGGTCTTGCTCAGCACTCCCATGGCACATTGTAGACACCTTCAGTGCAGAATCATGATTATTTATACAGTTCTTCCCATAGGACTTTTAGCTTTTTAAGGCAGAAACCATGTACCCTTCATTTTTGTACATCTAACACCCAGCCGAGTAACTTATTAACTGGTTAATTAATGATAAAACTAATTTTAATAGTAAACAAATACTCTGCTATTTAACAGACATTAAACAGACAAACCAATACATATAATGAATAAGCAAAACTAACACCTTGTCTGCCATCATTGTGACCAGCACACCATATACTACAATCGGGGGGGTGGGGAGGCATTTTACCATCCTGAGATAAATTTTAAAAACAGAAATATCCTTAGTCCTCAAAATAAATAAGACCTTGAGCTCTATCCCAAAAATTGCTAACTCAAGAGTGCATATGTTTACCCCTGACTTTTACAATACCAGCATCTGCAGATACTTGATGATCCTACAGATGTAATAATTGAGAAAGCTGCCATTTTCCCCATCATGAACAGCTAATAGTAACCTTGAAGGGTTTGGAGTTTTGGTTTTTTTTTCTTGTATATTTGCTGTGTCTTATACTTGGCGAGCCAATTCTGAAAGCCGGTCTTCCTTGCAAACATGGCAAGAAAGATCCTTTTGTTTTCTTATTGTTTTTATCTGAGTTTTTCTTCCACCCACTGCGGCTAAATAAGCAATGTAACTGGAGAAATTCAGCACTTAGACCCCCTTCACCAGGTTTCCCTTTCTCAGCTCCTGGAATAAAAAGCTGTGGAGATGTAGCTTTTACTCTGGGTGACTCGGCGGCCGTTTCTAACCATTTGTCTTTTAGATTAAGTGTGGTTCTTGGCCAGGTCTGGTTCTGCTTACACATGACCACTGCTTCATCCCCTCTGAAGTGACAGCAGAAACCGGAGACAGGTTTGTAGTCTATACTCGGACCAACTGGATTCTGATGGGTGGCAGACAACAGAGACTGGTGTTCTCTTTATCTTTTTCCTTTTTATTTATCCATGTCTTGAGAAATTCTGATATGTTCTGCCATCAGAACACCCTTCTCTTTGTCACCAGGTCATTAAACTAGTTTAGTCAGTCATTGGGTGCTTAACCACAGTGCTGAGAACTCATATCACATCCTAAACCACTCATCATACATTTTTGTTTCCAACTATCAGTAAAATCTTCACAGTTTAGCTTGTCAACTATTAGCTCAAATCACTCAAAATAAAAAAGATAAAAGTTGTCTGGCTGGGCGACTCAGTTGGTTGAGCGTCGTCCCATACACCAAGGGGTTTCAGGTTCAACCCCTTGTCAGAGCACGTAAGAAAACAACTGATTAATGTTTCTCTCACATCTCTCTCACATCTCTCTCTCTCTCTCTCTCTCTCTCTCTCTCTCTCTCTCTCTCTCTCTCATCAATAAAAACATATCCTCGAGTGAGGGTTAAAAAAAATAAAGATAAAGTTCTGCGCCCCCTTCCCCGGAACAGAGAGTTACACCTGGATCTAGTAATGCCACAGCGAGGATGCCTTTGACATGCATGTGTCCCTCCTCTTCTTGACATGATTAAGTGAGTTTTTGCTGCAACTGATTGGTGAGTTTTTGCTGAGACCTGACAAGTTGGGCTTTGTATTTACTTCTGACTCATGGCTGAGGCTGCTATTCTGTGTGTCTGTGCCCTTTACCCTCCCTCAGGAAGAAGGTAATTAACCTTTAACAGTGGAGCAGGATAGACTGTAGGGGAATTTGGGTGGAAGCAGAGAGGCCTGGTACAGGCCAATGCATTAGTGTAGGCAAGAAATGGCAGTGGCTAATGCTATAGTGATAATGGCAAATGCATAAGAAGTAACTGCATTCAATATATTTTAAAGCCTGAGGTGACAAACTTTGCAGATGACATGGATGCGAGGTGTAAAAAGAAGTAAGAAGCCAACAATGACCCTGAGAATTTTGATAGATGACAGAAAAGGAATTCAGAATTATCTTAAACATTCAAAAAAAATAAAATGTAATAAGGACATGTCAACACAGCTCTTGGATGTTAAAATTCAACTGCAAAAATGCAGGATAAGAGAAAACCGGCCTTACAGTAATCTATGAGAAAATGAGCAAGGGGTCTTTTTTTAAATATATTTGTATTGATTTCAAAGCAGAAGGGAGAGGAAGATAGAAACATCAGTGATGAGAGAGAATCATTGATCGGCTGCCTCCTGCATGTGCCCTACACCTGGATCAAGCCCACAACCCAGGCATGTGCTCTGACCCAGAATTGAACTGTGACACATGACCTCCTGGTTCATAGGTTGACACTCAACCACTGAGCCATGCCAGCGAGCAAGGGATCTTAGTGGAACTTATGTTCAGTGTGATTCACCTTACAATTAAAAGAACCTACAATTTAAAGTATAGAAACTGGCCGAAACCGGTTTGGCTCGGTGGATAGAGCGTCGGCCTGTGGACTGAAAGGTCCCAGGTTCGATTCCGGTCAAGGGCATGTACCTGGGTTGTGGGCACATCCCCAGTGGCAGATGTACAGGAGGCGGCTGATTGATGTTTCTCTCTCATCAATGTTTCTAACTCTCTATCTCTCTCCCTTCCTCTCTGTAAAAAATCAATAAAATATATTAAAAAAAAAAAATAAAGTATAGAAACTGAAGTAGAGTGCCTGGGTCGAGGGAGATGGTGCTTTCAGTATATTCCACACTAGTGAGTTCACATCTAAAATCCCTCCAATGCTAAGATTCATGGATCTTTAAATCCAGCACCTGGGAGAAACAACCCGTCCTTTGCAGTGGTCCTGGTGTGACCCAGGGCACTCCTCCACTTGGAAGGACTCACAGTGGGGCTTCTTTTTATGGATAAGCATGGAGGTCAGTAGAAGAGTAGCATTCCCGTGTGTGTGTGTGTGTGTGTGTGTGTGTGTGTGTGTGTCTGCATGAGAGAGAGTTTCAGAAACAATATAAACACAAGAGCAGTCAACCAAGTCAAAAGGTTTAAGTTGTGTGTGTGTGTGTGTGTGTGTGTGTGTGTGTGTGTGTGTTTTGAGTGGGTCTCAGGCTTCAACTTTTCACAGGACTTCAGGCAAATGTCCTTCCCAGCATTTTAGTGTCCTGAGCTGTAATGGAGCGAATAATGGCAGCCTCCGTGCCTGCTGAAAAGAGAGGCTCTCGATACAAATGGGGTGTCCTACAATCAACAGCCACCTATGGAGGGAGACCTCGCCCCCGGACAGCGCGAGAGTATAAGAGCCGACTGAGTTCAAGACACCGGAAAGAGCCTTCCCGAAAGAAAAGGACTGGAGATCCTGCAAGTGAGAAAGTGAAAAAGGACACTGGGCAGAAACAAAAGTCCCTCCCTGGGAGCTAGCTGTAGAAGTGTACTCTCCAGAAACATCCATCGAAGGTACCTGAGCTTTTAAACACACCAGCCGATAATGGAGTGCAAGAGAGGTCACTGCAAAGATGAATGCGGTGTCGTTGAGCAGCAAAATGTATGGTTTGTGTGACAAGAACAGATGGCTCTGCTAGGACAGTCCCTCGCTGTCCTTCCTGCTACGTTTGTAAATGCTGCGTGCAGTGTCATGGGACATAGATCCAAGAAGGAAATGGTGACCTCATGAATAGCACATGAAGACTATTAAATCAAGAAAAAAGTGCTTTAAGCAGCTTCAGGTAATCCGTGTTGATTCTCACTTATCCTAACACCAAGTATGAACCGTTCCAGACAACATCTCCCCAACTGAAAAACACTTTCTTTTGTCTCTTTTCCTCCAGACTGTGGGTATTTAATTCCCACATGAGAAGAAGGAGCCTTAAAACACAAGAACCCAGAGAGCTGAAACCACTGTTCCTTTTAAGCAATTCCAAGCTAGATCAACTAAACACTCTTTGGTCCGCTGGTTTTATACTTAAAGGTTCGGCTAGCTGAAAACTATACTATTGCACAACTAAAAGTAACATATGAATTCAGAATTTGGGCAGAATATAAGGTCCCTGCATTTCCATTTTAAAGCAACATTACTCTTCCTTAAGATGGATATTTTATTTCTAAATGACTGGATATGACCTTTACAAGTGTGTGGTTTCTGTCTGCAGCTAAAAAAAAAAATCATTCCTGCTGCTCATTCTCTTATTTCTATTAATCACTTTTTCTCTTTACAAACTACATAATCAATAGGGACATGTCCATTGCCCTTCTAGCTGATTTCTATTATTCCTCATTACAGGCGTTGTTCCAATTCCCTGCTTCCCACTGGGTATTAAATATTTAGACAGTGAGTCTAAACTGTTCCCTCCCTCTGCTGTCGGGGTGACTGTCCTATAGTTGTGTAATCAATTAGCCTGGCATCTGATCTCTGTTTCAAATGTCTTCTCAGAGGAAATTTAATTATGATTAATATCTTTTCATGACTTTGAAATTATATAAGCATGATTCCTGACTCAGTCATGCTTGTTAAAAATCATAAATCAATCTATTTTATTCCCTCTAGATGTGAGGAGACCTTTCTAATTCTGGCTGGATTTTAACAATGTAAAAAGTCCAGTAGATATTAGATGAATATGTTTTCTCCCCTCTGGGAAAGCCTTTCGGTAAGATCTTTATAGTTGGAAGATTTGGGGAGGTTTCAAAGCAAGCCATACAAATACAGTTTCAAGAAAGCATTCTATAATTATAACTAAAAGAAAGATATCTTTGCACAAGAAAAAAATATAGATTGCAAGCATACTCAACTTCACGCCAGAGATGTAGTTCTGGAAAACAGCAGTAAATCAAATTTTTATATGTCAAATATTTTAAAGAAATTCAGAGAAGCAGTTATAATAGATATAATCCTTTGTAAAGGTGGAAAATCTGTGATGTGCAGGAATCATTTCTGATTAAAAAATATATACATTTCCATACAATGGTTTTAAGTTTGGATTTTGGTGCTCAGTTTTCCAAGGTGGGGTGCACTTATTTATGGATTTTGAAAGTACTTAGAATGTCTGTCCTGTCTTATCAAATGTTTTTGATGAACCACAATTAACCATAATATCCCAACAGCAAATTTTAACCTTCACCCTGCTACCTGCACACCTCCTCCTGTAGCAGACACTGACACTTATTACTGTATAAAACACCCATTCTTTTTTTAAATTTATCTTTATTGACCTAACCGGTTTGGCTCAGTGGATGGAGCGTCAGCCTGCAGACTGAAGGGTCCCAGGTTCGATTCCGGTCAAGGGCATGTACCTTGGTTGCGAGCATATCCCCAATAGGGGCTGTGCAGGAGGCAGCTGTTCGATGTTTCTCTCTTATCGATGTTTCTAACTCTCTATCCCTCTCCCTTCCTCTCTGTAAAAAATCAATAAAATATATTTAAAAATGATAATAATTTATCTTTATTGTTGAAAGTATTAGATATGTCTCCTTTTTCCCCACATTGACCCCCTCCATCCCGCACTTGTCCCCCCCCCCCACCCAAGCCTTCGCCACACTATTGTCTTGTGTCCATGGGTTATGCATCTTTGCATATAAATTCTTTGGTTAATCTCTCCTGACCCACCCACCCCTGCCTTCCCTCTGAGATTCATCAGTCTGTTCCATGCTTCTATGTCTCTGCATCTATTTTGTTCATCATTTTATTTGTTCATTAGATTCCACATATGAGTGAGATCAGGTGATAGTTGTCTTTCTCTGACAGGCTTTTTTTTTTTTAACCCTCACCCAAAGATATTTTTTCCATTAATTCTTTCAGAGAGAGTGGAAGGAAGAATTAATGGTAGAAATGTTAATTCTACCAAGTGGTAGAAGTGTTAATTCTACCAATCCATGAGGAGGGGGAGAGAGAGAAACATAAATGTAAGAGAGACACATCAATTGGTTGCCTTCCCCACACACCCAGACCGGGGCCAGGGATTGAGCCTGCAATTAAGGTATGTGCCCTTGACTGGTAATCAAACCCAAGACCCATCAGTCCATGAGCCAACGCTTTAACCAGTGAGCCAAACCTGCCAGTTCTCACTGGCTTATTTCACTTAGCATAATACCCTCCAGGTCCCTCCATACTGTCTCAAAAGGTAAGAGATCCTTATTTTTTTACTAAGGCAGTTTCCAGATCTTAGCTATTATAAATTGTGCTGCTGTGAACATAAGGGTGCATACATTCTTTCTGATTGGGGCTTTGGGATTCTTAGGATATAGTCCCATAAACAGGATCACTGGGTCAAATTGGAGTTCCATTTTTAATTTTTTGAAACAACTCCATACTGTTTTCCATAGTGGCTGCACCAGTCTGCATTCCCACCAGCAGTGTACTAGGGTTCTCTTTTCTCCACATCCTCTCCAGCACTTGGCATTTGTTGATTTGTTGATGGTAGCCATTCTGATAAGTGTGAGATGATACCTCATTGTCATTTTAATTTGCATATTTTTTGATGATCCGTGACTTTGAGTATTTTTTCATATGTCTCTTGGCCATCTGTCCACTTCGGAGAAGTATCTATTTATGTCCTTTACCCATTTTTTAATTGGATTGTTTGTTTTTGCTTTGTTAAGTTGTATGAGTTCCTTATATGTTTTGGATATTAACCCTTTATCAGATGTATCATTGGCAAATATGTTCTCCCATACAGTGGGCTCCCTTTTCATTTTGTTGATGGTTTCATTTGCTGTGCAGTAGCTTTTTATTTTGATGTAGTTCCTTTTGTTTATTTTCTCCTTTATTTCCCTTGCCCTAGTAGATGAATCTGCAAACATATTGCTGAGAGATGTCTGAGATTTTCCTACCTATGGCTTCTTCTAGGATTTTTATGGTTTCATGACTTAAAGTATTTTATTCATTTTTATTTTATTCTTGCGTATAGTGTATGGTAAGTTTGTATTATAGTTTTATTTTTTGTCATGAACCGATTCAATTTTCCCAACACCATTTATTGAAAAGACTGTTTTTACTCCACTGTAGCTCTTGCCTCCTTTGTTAAATGTTAATTGAGCATAATGGCTTCGGTCGATTTCTGAGGTCTCTGTTCTATTCCATTAATCTATATTCCTGTTCTTGTGCCAGTACCAGGCTGTTTTGAATACAGTGGCTTTGTAATATAACTTGATATCTGGTATTGTGATCCACCAACTTTGTTCTCCTTTCTCAAGATTGTTGTGGCTATTCAGGGTCTTCTTTGGTTCCATATAAATTTTTGGAAAGTTTGGTCTAGATCTGTGAAAGATGCTGTTGGTATTTTACTGGTAATAGGCATTGCATTGAATCTATAGTTTGTTTGGGGTAGTATGGACACTTTAATGATGTTAATTCTACCAATCCATGAACACAGTATATGCTTCTACTTGTTTATATGTATTTTTGTACAGTAGACATGCTAATGATTTTGGCTATTCAAGAAGAGAACACTGAAGGTAATGGTTTACTTATCATGAACTAGTTTTATCTCTAACCTAGCAAAGTTATGTCATTATTCTTCCAATTTTCTTTTGAGCCACCTTTACTTATCCTTCTGGTTGCCTCATTAATAAATTAAATGTTTGACACATGCATATTCTTTACCCATATGAGAGTCATGTTTTATTTTCTTTGAAAACTATACTTTGATATCCACCCCTACTTTCATTCCAAGCCTCTTTTGTAATTAGAGATAGCCATGTAATACAGTTCCAGTCAATCAGATACAAGCAGAAATCTAATAGGAGTTTCTGGAGAAGTTTTCACTCCCCTAGTAAAGAAGGCAGCTATAGCTGGCACTACCCCTTTCCTCTACTTTCTGCCTTGGCTGCCAGCATGATTTCTGGAGTTGGGGCCACCAGCCTTACTCCCAAGAAGAAGAAAGATCAAAGGAAAGGCTAAGAGACTCTGAGAGATGCCAACCCTGACAACACTGGGCCCATGAATCAAGAACAGCTACCATCAACCTCTAAATTTCTTATGTGAGAAAAACTCTCATTTGTTCAAACCACTGTACATCCGGTTTTCTTTTGCCTTCAACTAAACATATTTTTAGCTGATACAGTTCCTTAGCTTCTTCTATGATTCCCATTTTATCAGGTAGCATATTTTCAACCAGAAACACAAGTTTCACTCTGCCTAAAACTGGAACTACAAAAAAGCATACTTTTCAAAGAGATTATAGAGAGGCTTACCAATGTTTAGAACTGTTTCTGAAAACAAATTGATATTGTTTCCATGTGTGGTGAAGACAAGTAATGAGCTGCCTCAACCTCATCACCCACCCACCCACCCCAAACCCCTGCCAAACACCAAAGTTTGTGAATCATAAACAAAGGAGACTATGTTCTCCCGAGGTCATTTCTTCCTAAGGGTCTCAAGACTAGAGGAGTTCCTGGTACAGAGAGAGCAAACCGGAGTGGTCCGCAGTGGCCCTGGGAAGCCTGGGGCTCGTCCTTCCACCCCATCCACTCTCTAGAACTCACCTGGACTCAGACTCGGCCTTGCCTCTTCCCTAGAAATTCTGGGGGAATATGAGCTGACAGGCAAAAATAATTCCTCAGGTTTAGTACCCTGAGGAGTACTAAATGCATAACTGAACTAAATTCAAACCTGTTGACCTGATCTTCGTATTCCTCTCACACTCAGATGTCTAAAAACTTTTTTCCACAACTGCTGGTTGTGTGTTCAAGGCTTATTCCTGGCTTCTCATTCAAAGAAGAGTCCCAATTACTTTTTATGCATCTCTTCCAAATAAGAAACATTTGCTTTACATGCATTCAATAAAAAGTCGCAGTTGGCCTACAGATATGAGATTTGAGCCAGTCTGCTCTCTGCCATGTGTTGAAAAAGAAAGAAAGTAAGTGAGAAAGGTAGGAAGACAAACCAATTAAAAGCCTAAGGACCTGAATAGACACTTCTCCAAAGAGAACATACAGATGGCCAAGAGACATATGAAAAAAATGCTCACCATCACTAATCAGAGACATGCAAAATAAAACGACAATGAGATATCACCTCACACCTGTCAGAATGTCTACCATCAACAAATCAACAAACAAGTGCTGAGGAGAATGTGGAGAAAGGGGAAGACTAGTTCACTGCTGGTGGGAATGCAGACTGGTGTAGTCACTGTGGTAAACGGTATGGAGTTTCCTCAAAAAATTAAAAATGGGAGAAAACAAGATGGCGGCATAGGTAAATGCCGGAAATTGCTGCCTCCTACAACAATTCAAAAATACAACTAAAAGACAAAACGGACATCATCCAGAACTACAGGAAGGCTGGCTGAATGGAAATTCTACAACTAGAAGGAAAGAGAAAAGCACACTGAGACTCAGAGGAGCTGCGGAAGTAAAGTGCAGAGATACGGAGGCGCACGCAGCAAGGGCTGGCAACTGAGGATGCAGCTGTCTTTTAGAATCAGGAGGGAGTCACAAGCCCCTGACTGCTCTGAACTCCAGTTCTGGGCGAGTCTCTGGGGACCCAGGACTCATACAGGGAGAAACTGGACTGTCTGGCAGCGGGCAGACCTCGGAACTCGAGCTCGGCTTTCTCTCAGAGTGCTTGCAGCGATTACCGGGACACTGAGAAGCGAGGCCCCTTAGGGCAGGGCTGAGGATCAGCCATAGCTGCTTGCTCCGCCCTGTTGATCCCCTGAGACCCCGCCCCACCCAAGCTGCGGAAGAGACTTTTGCATATGAATGCCCTGGCCCTTTGCAATCTGAAAATTACCTAACAAACTGCAGCTGGGCCAGACAGACCCAGAACTTCCAAGAGAAGGCCCAAGGCCCCACAGCAGCTTGTATTGCTTCACAGCTGGGCCTCATTTGGGCACCTCCAAACCCCAAACAAGGAAGGGGAATCTGCAGATCTCTCCGTAGCTCCTGCTGGGTAGCCTTAGGCAGAGGCTAAATTAGCACCTCCTTAGATCCAAGAGCCAGTGTACCCAGTGGTCAGAGTGGGACCATCCAGATTACAACTCCTCAGATCCATAAGGGACACACTCAGGGGGCAGACTCAGTGAGCACCAAAGCCCCACTGAAGCAAGTCTTGCCCCAGAAGGGTGTCTTCAGCACAAAAGTTCTCCCACCATAGACACAGCTGATTCTCATAGCCAATTGGCCTAGAGGTCAATTCCTCCCAGTGATACCTACAACAATCAAGGCTTAACTACAACAAGACTGTGCACAAAGCTCAAAAAGGGGTGCACCAAGAGTGTCCACCTCAGGTAATTGGGGAGGCTGAGCCACTGGGCCCTATAGGACACCTAGCACACAAAGCCCACTCTACCAACACAGGGAAGCATAAAAAATGCGGAGACAAAGAAACGGGACACAAATGACAGAAATGGGGGAAAGCAAACTACTGGATATAGAGTTCAAAACCACACTTTTAAGGTTTTTCAAGAACTTTCTAGAAACCGCCGATAAATTTAGTAAGACCCTCAAAAAGTCTGGTGAAACCGCCGATAAATGTAGTGAGACCCTCAAGAAATCTAGTGAGACCCTCGAGGTTATGAAAAAGGGCCAACTAGAAATTAAGCATACACTGACTGAAATAAAGGATATTATGCAGAGTTCCAACAGCAGACTAGAGGATCGCAAGCATCAAGTCAAAGATTTGAAATGCGAAGAAGCAAAAAACACCCAACCGGAAAAGCAAAATGAAAAAAGAATCTAAAAATATGAAGATAGTATAAGGAGCCTCTGGGACAGCTTCAAGCGTACCAACATCCAAATTATAGGGGTGCCAGAAGAAGAGAGAGAGCAAGATATTGAAAACCTATTTGAAGAAATAATGACAGAAAACTTTCCCTACCTGGTGAAAGAAATAGGCTTACAAGTCCAGGAAGTGCAGAGAACCCCAAACAAAAGGAATCCAAAGAGGACCACACCAAGACACATCATAATTAAAATGCCAAGAGCAAAAGACAAAGAGAGAATCCTAAAAGCAGCAAGAGAAAGACAGTCAGTTACCTACAAGGGAGTACCAATACGACTCTCAGCTGATTTCTCAACAGAAACTTTGCAGGCCAGAAGGGAGTGGCAAGAAATATTCTAAGTGATGAATGCCAAGAACCTACAACCAAGATTACTTTATCCAGCAAAGCTATCATTCAGAATTGAAGGTCAGATAAAGAGCTTCACAGATAAGGAAAAGCTAAAGGAGTTCATCACCACCAAACCAGTATTATATGAAATGCTGAAAGGTATCCTTTAAGAAGAGGAAGAAGAAGAAAAAGGTAAAGATACAAATTATGAACAACAAACATGCATCTATCAACAAGTGAATCTAAAAATCAAGTGAATAAATAATCTGATGAACAGAATAAACTGGTGATTATAATAGAATCAGGGGCATAGAAAGGGAGTGGACTGACTATTCTTGGGGGGAAAAGGGGTGTGGGGGATGCGGGAAGAGACTGGACAAACATCGT
>NW_005871129.1:4886488-4891005 GCF_000147115.1 Myotis lucifugus
TGGAATACCGTGCAGCTGTTAAAATGAAGGATCTCCTACTTTCTTTGAGGCAGCATGAAGAGACCTGGAGAGTATCATGCCAAGTGAAATAAGCCAGTCAGAGAAAGACAAGTATCACATGATCTCACTTATATGTGGAATCTAATCAACAAAATAAACTAACGAACAAAATAAGTTCAGAAACATGGATGCATGGAACAGACGGACAGATCTCAGAAGGGAAGGGGAGTGGGAGGGAACAGGAAGATATTAACCAAAGAACGTATATGCGTATACGCATAACCCATGTACACAGACAATAGTGTGGGGAAGGCCTGGGGTGGCGTACAGTTTGGGTGGATGGGGGCAATGAGAGATGGGGGGCAAATAAGGGACATCTGTAATACTATCAACAATTTTTTAAAAAGAAAGAAAGAGAAAAAGGAAGGAAGAGGAGTGGGGGAAGAAGACAGGCAGCACGCAGAATGGATTCCTAGGTGGAAACAGGAAAGGAAGGGAACACACACACACACACACACCTATTTTCTTATTTTTTTAGTGAGCTCACTCTTAAAAAAAAAAAAGCCAACTCTTTTCCACATAAAAACTCCATATTCAGAGAAAGAAAATGACCTACTGGTATAAAATCTGCCGATTTCTTCAGATTTCCCTGAAGATTCTGAGGCCCTCAATGATTCTGAGACAGCTGCTGAGAAACTATCTTAGGATAGTTATAATAAGCCTATTATATGCACTTCTTTTTTTCAAATTAAAAAAAATAATCTAGTTTTGCAAAAATAAGCCTAACTCAATAGTCTTTATGAATAACTTTTGTTTATAACTAATTACCATGTAATAAAAAATGATCGTTTATATTACCAAATATGTAAAGGAAGAAAAACCAGTTAGGTAAGGGGGGGTATCTGTGTGTGAACTTAAAATATTTCTTTGTCTCTTAAAATGATTATGTTTATATCTTCTTTCTTTTGTTTTCTCTTTTCTTCCCTTTTTTCTTTTTTGTCTTAAAGGTCTGTGTGGTCACTACCATCCTCTGATGTTTCCAATACCCCACTCCCTCCACCCTTCTCTTCTTGACTTTCTCTTTTCTCTACCACACGGGTAGAAAATCTAAGAAAAAGAGTGGGTGGGTGGTAGCAAGTGGGGAAAGGACGTGACATAAGACATTAGAGAAGCAATAACACAGCACGAAGACTGCCCGAGAAGAGCTTCGGAGCCGTCGGGCACAGTGGGTTACCTGGAGATTGAAAGCAGCTTCACCTGAAGTGCTGCCACCGTGGCGTCTGTGCCTGGACAGCCGCGCTGGCCACCACTGCAGGCCCGTGGGCAGCGCGGCTGCACCAGGGGCTCATCTTCAGTAAAGCTCCTGCCCCAAGCTTGCGTCTCGGCAGCCACTTTTTCATCATCTTCTGCTCTGAGCACCTAAACCCATGGATGGACCAAACAGGATCTTTTCTTAATTGATTGAGGAGAAAGGCTGAAAAGTTACCTTTGCAACCAAAGCAACCATTCCTTTGCTGCAGAGAAAGCAAGAGCATGCAGGGATGCAGCTTCTCTGATGCAGTCACTTCTCTGACAGCCCTGCGTTACTCCTCAGAACAGAAGAAGGCAACTTCAGTGGGAAGGCGGGTGGGGGAGGGGGTTAGAGAGCAACCAAAGGACTTGTATGCAGGCATATAAGCATAACCGATGGACACAGACACTAGGGGGGTGAGGGCTTGTGCTAGGGGGTGGGGGTGACCGGGGAGAAGTCAATGGGGGGAAAGGAGACATATGTAATACTATATGTAATACTTTAAACAATAAATAATTTTTAAAAAAGAAGAAGAAGACGGCAGCCAAGGAGGCGGGGTGCCCAGGAGACCTTGAGTAAAGTAGCCAGGTTTCCTGCTCCTTCAACATGGATCTTTAAAAGGCTGCAATTTAAGGGGCACCAGAACTTCAGAAACACTTTCTCAAATGTGAAAACAGGGATTTAGAATTCTCTTTTTGCTTCATTGTACTCTTCTATATTGATGAGCTTTTTTAATAGTGATTTGCCATTTTTACCTAAGTAAATAAGATCTTTATTCTAAAATGACTACAAAACATCTCCCAGAGCTAAATGGAACTGCCTCCTGGGTTCTCTGCCGTTTTGACTGTTCTTGCTACTGATCCCTCCATCAAGCAGATAAGTGAAGTCAAGGCTGCTAGTGCCGGCTATGCTGACCCTACCCCTCTCAAGGCTTGTGGTTGTTTTAGGAACCCACAGACTTTTAGGGGAAATGGATTCTGTTGAAGCAAAGAGCAAAACCCTCTTACCAGGGTGATTATTTTGTCCAGCTCTCATTTTGCACAGGACTTTCTCAGAACTGACATTTCCCTGAGAGTGGCAAGTCTTCAGCTCAATGTCAAGTGCAGCGAAGCCTTCTATTTTCCTTAAAGCAAAAAGGTTTCAAATATATTTTACCATCCTGACAGCAGTGACAAATGGGACTTTAACTCAAATGGATTACAGATGGGCTTTCTGAACCACATAAAACTCCATGTAAATGGAAAACCACCAACATTTTTTTAAAAATATCAGACATGCTCATAGGGTTTTTTGACATTTGTTTAAAAAACAAAAACCAGTTGCCATCTCCCCTTTCTTTATTACCTTTTTCACTGACTAAAGGCAGTAGAGTGATGCAGGACACGAGGCAGAGGGGCCCGAGGGAGGAATCAAAGTCAGGAAAACACGAGGCTGCTTGCCTGCCCAGGTGGTTCTGCCACGTCTCCAGAACGGTCAGCAAGCACATGCCTCCGCCCAGCTGCTAGCCTGGGGGCAGGTCAGCAGAGGTGGGCTAGCTTTCTCTGCAAGGGCCAGGTGATAAGTATCTCAGGCTTTGTGGGCCACAGAGCCTCAGCTGCAGTGACTTAACTCCGCCCTTGCAGGATGAAGGCGACCGGAACAGTGGGCGTGGCTCTGCCCAATAAAACCTTTTCTTTTTCTTTATTGATTTTTACAAACATAGGGAGGTGGCTAGCTATGCCCCACAGGCCAGGTTTGCAGACCCCTGGATTATGATGTGACTGGCATTTAAGAAATAGCGTTAGCAAGGAAAGGAGGGCGTCACAAAACACCACCCCCAGCAGCTTCCATGGCAGCACGGTGTGCAGGCTGGGAGGCCTCCTGTGGACCAGCTGTTCCAGTGGTTCTCAGCCTTCTGGCCCTTTAAATACAGTTCCTCCTGCTGTGACCCCCAACCATAAAATTATTTTCGTTGCTACTTCATAACTGTAATGTTGCTACTGTTATGAATCGTAATGTAAATATCTGATATGCAGGATGGTCTTAGGCGACCCCTGTGAAAGGGTCATTTGACCCCCAAAGAGGTCGCGACCCACAGGTTGAGAATCGCTGTGTTAACTCTTTCATTGTTGGATGTGGGGAGAGGGGACTTCCAGATGAAGAGCTGGAAGGGCTGGTGTCAAGAGCTTCAGGGAAGCAGCTAACTCCAACCACTGACACCCTAGCTCAGTGGTCGGCAAACTCATTAGTCAACAGAGCCAAATATCAATAGTACAACGATTGAAATTTCTTTTGAGAGCCAAATTTTTTAAACTTAAACTATATAGGTAGGTACATTGTTATTAACTTAATTAAGGTACTCCTAAACTGGCCTTTGCTAAAAACGTCCTCAATCTGATTGAGGTACATTTGCTGAGGTACTTCCAACTCTCCCATCCACACTCGTCTTGTATACTTGTTTTGTCTATCCTTTCCGAAAACCGACTTCTGCGCATGGGTCACGAAGTTTCAATCGCACTGTACCTGCGTGCCCGCACGTGGTATTTTGTGGAAGAGCCACACTCAAGGGGCCAAAGAGCCGCATGTGGCTCGTGAGCCACAGTTTGCCGACCACTGCCCTAGCTGGTTTGGCTCAGTGGATAGAGTGTCAGCCTATTGACTGAAGGGTCCTGGGTTCAATTCCAGGCAAGGGCATATGTCCAGGTTGTGGGCTCAATCCCCAGTAGGGGGCATGCAGGAGGCAACTATCAATGATTCTCTCTCATCATTGATGTTTCTATCTCCCACCCTTCCTCTCTGAAATCAATAAAAATATATATTTTTTAAAGTTTACCAACATTTTAACAACTGGCAGGGCCACGCTGGATGCTGGTGGGTCCCAGCTACTACCAACCTGGACTCCTGCACTAAGATACTCTCCTAGGAAAAGATTACAAAAAAACTCAAGTCTTTCATAGATGTGAGATTTTTCTCTTACCGCCCCTCCCACCCCACCCAAAAGCTTCAAACAAAAATAACTGATACATTTACAAGCAAAAAAATGAAAAGCTGTGAGAAGACAGCACAATTAGTAAGCTCTAAGGTCATTTTACAGTAGGAAGAGAGTAGATGCAGTGAAACACTTCCAATTGGGTCTCTCTAATTACTTGGCTACATCGCTCGATAATTGCGTTAGCATTAAATTGGGAGAAACCACAATGGCTTGTGACCCCTGGCCAGTGGTGATGCCAAAGAAAGAGTGAACTGG
>NW_005871129.1:4891105-4918922 GCF_000147115.1 Myotis lucifugus
ACTCACCCCCCGCAACCCCAGGTACTCTTGGACCCTCCTTCACCTTCTCCCCCTCCCCCAATTCACACACAAGAACCCACCACATGCTCACCTACAACGTCCCCCTCTCACTATAAGTCCTCACCTAGCTACCATTAGACAGTTATTAGCTGAACTAACTCAGACTATCCTATATAATAAAAGCCCCGCCACCGAAATGGAGGGACGACCAGCTTTACAAGAGACCAGAAC
The DNA here is from genome assembly GCF_000147115.1 of Myotis lucifugus. NCBI lineage: Eukaryota > Metazoa > Chordata > Mammalia > Chiroptera > Vespertilionidae > Myotis > Myotis lucifugus. The sequence goes on from NW_005871129.1 coordinate 4,891,337, forward strand.
AACCACAGCCCTTGGCCTGGCCGGCCCCGCCCCCCATGGTGGACCCCCACCTGATTGGAGGCATGGCCAGCCTGCAGCCCCTTGCCCCAGCTGGCCCCACCCCCCAGCGGGAACCCCCACCCTGATCCGGGGCCCCCATCAGGGCAGGCCAGCTGGCCCCCACCCGTGCACTGGGCCTCTATCCTATATAATAAAAGGATAATATGCAAATTGACCCCTAATGGCAAATGACCAGAATGACCACTCAACCAGTCACTATGAGGCACGCTGACCACCTCTCAGTCCCTTTCCCTGGCCGGCAGATTTCGATTGGCTGATGGCAAACAAGGAACCGGGGGTGGGTGGTGGCAGGGACGGGGCTGGCTGTGGGCAGCTGGGGAAGATGGCCCTGATCACAGGCCAGGCCTAGGGACCATACCCGTGCACGAATTTCATGCACCGGGCCTCTAGTAGTGTTAATAAGTAGCTACCTGTCTTTTCATCTCAGAGGTTTAAGAATTTTTATGAAGATCTAGAGCGAGCAATTCCTTTACCCAAATGCAACATTCTATAATGGAGAGGAGGATAGGCAGATATTTTTAGATATTTTTAGTCAGGTAGCCTCTCCTTCTGAAAACATGCTACCTTGACCACTGCCAATTCTTTCCTTGAAAAAGGAGACCCGAACTACTGCACAGGATGACAGAAATTGGGAATCTGTATTTTAATTGAAGGCCTTGTCCTGATATCCAGATGTCCAGAACATCAAGAAATTTAGAACAAATTATATCCTGCACACAGGTCCCCACCCACTTCTTACTTTTTGGAAAGGACTGTGTGTTAAGGTAACACAGAACTGTGTGGAGTACACTGTGAGCATGGAGACTTGTTACAGGCTGGGATTGTGCATCTTGGGCTACAAAGGGGAAGAGGAAGAGCTTCCTCGGTGGCCCCAGCCCCAGGGAGCCCTGCCGTTCCTGTGGGCCCCTGTCCTATCTCTAGTGCAGAGGAGTATCTCTGGATATTATGTTGCCGTTTGTGGAATTCAGCTTGAGCCAACAGACAACCAGGCAGTTTCTTTATAGCAATGGTGTCCATAATCTATAAAAATTTTGTTAAGCTTTGGCCGGGTAGCTCAGTTGTTAGAGCATTGTCCCCAATATGCCAAGGTTGCAGGTTCAATCTTCAGTCAGGGCACATACAAGAAGCAACCAATGGATGCATAAATAAGCATAACAACAAATCCATGTTTCTCTCCCTTCCTCTCTTCCTCTCCCCCTCCTTCCCCCCACCATCCTCTCTCTCCCTAAAAATGAATTTAAAAACTAAAAATAGACTGACTAGTGTAGCTCAATGATTGAGCATCGACCCATGAACCAGGAAGTCACGGTTCCATTCCAGGTTAGTGCACGTGCCCGGGTTGCAGGCTGGATCCCCAGTAGAGGGCGTGCATGAGGCAGCCAATCAATGATTCCCTCTCATCATTGATGTTTCTATCTCTCTCTCCTTCTCCCTTCCTCTGTGAAATCAATAAAAACATATTTTTTAAAGTTAAGAAGAAGAATACAAATTAAAAATAAATTTTTAAAAAATGTTAATCAAAGCCATTGCACATGGCCTCTAAGTCACCAAAGCAAGACTGAGGCAGGACCTGTGACTGCCACTTCCCAGACTCACAGCCCCTATGCCCTACCGTGCTCAGCCCAACCTTAATCTTTAAACACATGAGCTGCATCTCTTTAAAATGTGTCGCCTTCAGCTGACTACATTTACTCAGAGGAAGGAATTCTAAGGCCCCGGCTCCCTGCACTTCAACAGCGGTCACCTGGAGGCACCTGGAGAGGATGTGCTTCCAGGGCCCTATTTCCTGGTAAATGCAATGAAAGCCGCAAAGTTTGGGCTAATAAAATCCTCACTAAAAACTCTCTCTCTGACCTTACCCGAAGCTCTGTGGAGCTGTTTTAAAGCCTTGTGCAAAGCCTTTTCACAGAACCATTTCCTTTAGCTAAAGGGGTGGGGGTAGGGAGAGAGGTGCTGTTCCATTTCAAACCGTGGGAGAGCGGTAAGTAAGCCGCTATCAGCCATGGGAATTAGATTATTGGCGTCTCTGGCCAAGCACTGAAAATGGGGAGCGGACAGGGGTCAAGACTGCGCCCCTTGATGAAGTATGACAATCACCACCATGGGCAAGGGGATCATTTTCTAATTAAACTGTCTTTTACCTCCCAGGAGAAGTCCTGCCCAGTCAAGAGCCCCAGGACCAAATGAGCTGCACAGCTGTGAGAGATAGAATTGCAAAGAAAAATAACCCGTGAATGGAATCTTTGGCTTCTTGGTGGGAATCCCATGTGAAATGCCTCCAGGTGGAAAGCCTGAGATGAGGCTCAGAGGTCCCGTGAGAGAGGCACAGGCACCAGAGGGCACCTCTGCCGGGCCCGGGGCTGCCTGGCTCAGCTCCATGTCTTTGCAGCATCCAATTCCCGAGGTGGAGTGCAGGAGAGAATGTGGAAGTACTGATGACGCTATTGTTGCTGAATTCAAGGGAGGGACGAAAATGAGCTGAGGTTTACGGGAAAGAGGAGCCTGTAAGGGCATCCGGAGGCCTGTGCTGCAGGCTGCGCATTTGCAAGGCCACCTCTGGCCCCATCTCTAAGCGAACCAGGCAGCCTGTGCGGCGGATAGGGTTGGCCTTTGATCGAGTCTATCTCCCTGCCAGGGTTTACTTTGCCTCCTCCAGGCCCCAGACCTCTTTGTGCAGTTTCCTTCGGAGCCTGTCTTTGTCCTAAGCAAGACCCCCAGCCCAGAAGGTTCTCCCTTCCCTGTCAGAACATTGCCTCTGAAGGTGTTTTTCTCCCAGGACCTTGTTCTCTGCCAACAAATTTTTCCAATCAGCTAACCTGTTAACAGGTGAAAGAAAATGAGGATAATTTTCTCCTCTTAGATATTTGCATATTAACATGGTCTTCCAAAATCAATGCCTGAATCAAAAACTGTGGCTCAGATGCTCAAATTGCAAGCACTCAGACCGAGAGAGAATTGGCACCGTTGCCTACTATCACCAAAACTCAGGGGTTAGGCATGAAGCTGGGGCACATCTTTTTGTCACCTAAGCATTACTGAGCCTCATCTTCTCTTAGTAGCTAAAGAACAGCAAATTTTCATCGAACCTTGCAATTAAAGCTTTCTGAGCTAAAGGTGGGTGGAGTAGGTGCATTTCAGAATCAACAACCAGAAGCAATGAAGTAACCCCTTTGCTTCAACCCACGTCCTGTCTTCCAAGTCACACTTCCACTTGGAAAGCTTGGGAACTCCCAGGGACTCGAATCTAGCACAGGATATAGGAGAGGGGAGGCGGGGCAAGGTGCACACAATGCCTTCAGTCCTCCCCAGCTACAAAAGAACTGAAATTTGGCCAATGTGTTCCAATGCTAATTTTACAAATTCTGAAATTGTTCTTTACAATACGTACACATCTTTATATTTTTTCCTATTTCATTTTTCTTTTGGCTCAGGAGAGGTGAGTGTTCTGTATCTCTTGGTGGTTAACTTCATGAGGAAGGGACTATAATATTTAGAAAGTAGAATGTAGACCAATCAGAAAGGATATATGCACCCCCATGTTCAGAGCAGCACAATTTACCATAGCTAAGATTTGGCAACAGCCTAAGTGTCCATCAGCAGATGAGTGGATTAAAAAACTGTGGTACATCCACACAATGGAATACTAGACTGTGGTAAAAAAGAAGGAATTCTTACCATTTGCAACAGCATGGATGGAACTGGAGAGCATTATGCTAAGCAAAATAAGCCAATCGGAGAAAGGTAAATATCACATGATCTCACTCATTTGTGGAATAAAATGAACAACATAAACTGATGAACAAAAATAGATCCAGAGACAGAGAAGCATCGATCAGACCATCAAACCTCAGAGGGAAAGTGGGAGGAGGGGGGTAAAAGATCAACCAAAGGACTTGTATGCATGCATATGAGCATAACCAATGGACACAGGCAGTAGGCGTGAGGGCACATGCTGGGGAATGGGAGTGGCCAGGGAGAGGTCAATGGGGGGAAAAGGAGACATATGTAATACTTTAAACAATAAAGAATTTTAATTAATTTTTTTAAAATGAAGAAAGTAGAGTGTAGAGTAAAATTGAAAGTCAGAAAACCTATCTTGGATTTAAGAAGGCCTCACCTGGAGCAGTGAATGCATCAGGGACGATGAGGCACATTTACCAACTGAGAGAAAGGGGCCATGGTGATGGAGGTAGGTGAATGAATGGACAGATGGATGATGGCTAGAAAACAAACACTGAGGGTAAAAAATAGACCTGGCATCTTCGGCAGACTACACAGGCTGTGCAGAGAGGGTGAGGAGACAGGATAGAAAATGACATCCAACCACCCTCACCGGTGTGGCTCAGCTGGGTGGGCATTGTCCCATGCACCAAGAGGTCAAAGGTTCAATTCCTTGTCAGGCACATGCCTGGGTTGTGGGCTCGATCCCCAGTAGGGGTCACGCAGGAGGCAGTTGATCGATGGTTCTCTCTCATCAATGTTTCTCTCTCCCTCTCCCTTCCTCTCTCTCTCTAAAATCAATAAAACATTTTTTAAAAGAAAGAAAATATCATCCAACTCACAGATTCTTTCTTAATATCAAGATACCTATACCTAAACTACTACATGAGATCCCAGTATACCAACACTGTTGAAACACACACACACACACACACACACACACACACACACACACACACACACGGCCCTAACCAATTTGGCTCGGCCTGTGGACTGAAAGGTCCCGAGTTTGATTCTGGTCAAGGGCATATACCTTGGTTGCAGGCTCGATCCCCAGTAGGGGGCGTGCAGGAGGCAGATGATTGATGTTTCTGACTCTCTCATCCCTCTCCCTTCCTCTCTGTAAAATCAATAAAGTATATTTTTTTAAATGAGAATTAGTTTGATTACTTCAGTAAGCTTTTCCTCTTCTCCTTACCTCTTTAAAATATGTAACAATTTTTCCATGATTATTAATAAAAAAATCAAACAAGCAAAAGTCCATTCTATTTGACTGCAGAAGACAGAGTCTTAGGCACATCTGAGAGGCAGGCAGGAGAGTGAGAAGGAAGATCAGCCAGGGATGAAGTAGCAGTGGGAGAGAAGGAAAGTTGAAATGAATGCCTCTCTCATCAGCGGCACAGCCTCAAGATCCCTAAGACACATAGCCTGTGGGTGAACTGGGCAAGGACCAGGTCTCCTGAACCGACGCGTACTCTTCAATGGACAGCACTAAATTGTTCTGAAAACAGAAGCTGCTGATGAAGTGCATGGAGGTGAAAATGAAAAGTCCCAAACTGCATTGCTAAGTATTCTCTCTCCCACTCATTTCTTCATCTATTCCAGTGATGGCGAACCTATGACACGCATGTCAGAGGTGACACGTGAACTCATTTTTTTGGTTGATTTTTCTTTGTTAACTGGCATTTAAATATATAAAATAAATATCAAAAATATAGTCTTTGTTTTACTATGGTTGCAAAAAAATTTCTATATGTGACACGGCACCAGAGTTAAGTTAGGGTTTTTCAAAATGCTGGCACGCCGAGCTCAAAAGGTTCGCCATCACTGAATTCTATTCCATCCACACAGCATCAGTTGACTGTGGAAGCACAAACTGGAAACAATAAAAATTACTTTAAAGATATATCTATAAGAACTGATCTTAAAATATTCAAAAAAGGTCTGAGCACTACCCACTTCCACCAAATTCCTTGTTTTCTGGGCCCACTCTACAATATATGGTGCCCCATTAAGTCCTACATTCATAGGGTTTTTAAGATTGCTCCCTGTAATGTCTCTTTTAGAGTATCTGAATAAATCATTTCTTCTCCATTTCTCATGCTTAGCAGGTTGAATATCTTACTACTAAATGAGAGAAGCAACTTAGAATGACTTCACTTTACCAGTAAAACCCAGACTTATTTTTAGTAGGGAAGCCTGAGTTTGCCTTACAAGAGTGCCGCCTAGTGCCTATCTGTGGAACTGCACCCAAATTTTCTTCAATATGTTTAGGGCATAAAACATCATTTGTTGGAGTACAGAAGAGCCTTTATGCAGTGCTAAAGTGTATATGTAGACATGTTTTATTTTCAAATAAAATCAAATTTCAATTGATATATGTATACTTCAAATATGTGTTCACATTTAAATAGTCCCTGAGACATTAGAAAGATCTCAGTTTAAAATATAGCAAATCTTTTAAAATTACACATTTACTAGGAAAATGGTTTCCAACAAAATACTGACAGAATCTTCAGTCATTATCATACTGTGCTTAAGCTATCAGACAGTAGTAATTGCTTAAGAATATTCTTAATTCCCTAGAGAAATATTTGTGGATTTTTTTAGGGGAAAAAAGTATTTCTTATAGAGCACATATTAATAATAATAATAATAATAATAATATATTGTTTACACTCTAACTCCATGCTTGACATTGTATTAAACACATTACCTACAGTATTCCCATTTAATTCACACTTAATATTTTCAAAGTGCTTAGAGTAGCACCTGGTACATAGTAAATGATAAGTGATTTTAAATAACACAAATTGTCTTAGAGAGTAGGTGTTATTATCCCTGTTTACATATAAGAAACCCAAGTTAGAGAAGTTAAGTACCTTGCTCAGGGCTATACACTGTGGGTGGAGTATCTAGGATCCAGCCCAGGTATAGCAGACTCCAGAGGCTGGGCACCATGCTGAGTGCCTCTTCTGTACGCATCTCTATAGACAGTATGGTCCCTGCAGTAGTCTTTTAGGGCTGCTGCAACAAAGTGGCAGACTGAGTGGATTAACCAAGAGAAATTTATTTTCTCACAATTCTGGAGGCTAGAGGTCTAAGATCCAAGTATTGGCAGGATTGGCTTCTTCTGCAAATGTGCAGATTATGCTGGCAAACCACCATAACTATACCTAGATATTCTTCATCCTAAGAGGTAACTCGTGTTCTGCCCCATCTTCTTTCTCCATGTCCTGCTTCCCCAAAGCCATAGTTTACTAATAACCAAAGACAGTCATTCCACCCATTGCACTTGCTTCCTGGTCCTGACACTTCCTGGCCCAAACACGTTAATCTGCTGTGCACTCATGTCTCCTCATTCACGATATAGAGTTGTGCTTTTTTAAACAAACACGTAATCTTCAAAGTAGCCTATTTATGTGGCTATATGCTACTTCCAACAATCATATATGCTGATCCACAAAACATTTTGGAAATTCTTTCTTACAGTGACTGACAAGGCTTGTAGCATATATTCTTCTATCCTAACTAATGAAAAATTTTTTAATAGTTTGATAACTGAGAACAGCTAAATAAAATTTGCAGCTAAAGTTGCTAAATAGTATGGAGAATGTGCTTGTTACAACCACATTTTCACCCAAAATGACCATAAAGCACTGAGGATGAATTTTTAAATGTGTGTGGCTCATATTACTAGTTCTGAAGGCAGAATAAGAATTCCTATTAGGTTTTAGGTGACACCAACAATATATCAATGTGCACCATCGATCCATTGGGATCTCTTAAGAAGACAATTGCTTGGATCCACAATTTCTAGTGAATGCACAACATCACAGGTAAAGGACATGACAGACTGGGGCTCCCAACTTGCTCCCCAGCCCACCTACAAATTAACAATCTACGAGCCCAGAAGAGGGCAAAACTTTTGGAACTGTAAGACCTATAATAGAATTGTCAGAACTACATGGAAATAACTCCATAGACTGTGAGGTAGTTTATAGAGTACTATAAGTTTTTATTTAACACAGGAAATTAAAGCAAGGGCCATGAACACCATAAATGCCACCGTGAGGAAAAAACTACCATTCAGGATCAAATCAGTGAATTAGAAGACGGTTGAAAAAAATCACTCAATCAGAGAACCAAAAAGAAAAAAAAAAACAATTTAAAAAACAGGGAGGACAGCTTAAGGGAGCTGTGGGACAATGTGAAACATAACAATATTAAAATAGCAGGTGTGCCAGAAGAGGCAGAAAGGGAGAAAGGCATAGAGAAGGTGTTTGAAGAAATAATGATAGAAAACTTCCCTAACCTGGTAAAGGAAAAAGTTATACAAGTTCAGGAGGAACAGAGAACCCAAGCAAGAAGAACCCAAACAGACCCATGCCCAGACACATCATAATTAAAATGCCAAAAATGAAAGACAAAGAGAATCTTAAAGGCAGCAAGAGAAATCTGTTACCTACAAAGGAGCTCCCATAAGGTTGACACCTGATTTCCCATCAGACACTCTACAGGCCAGAAGGAAATGGCAAGAAGTACTCAAGGTAATGGAAAGGAAGGATCTGAGTCCAAGATTACTATATCCAGCAAGGCTATCATTCAAAATAGACGGTCAAATAAAGAGCTTCCCAGATAAAAAAGGCTAAAGGAGCTCATCACCACCAAGCCAGCATTACAAGAAATGCTAAAGGGACTGCTGTAATGAGAAGAAGAAACAGAGAGAGAAACCTAGGCATTTATAATAATAAATGTGTAACATGCTAATTAGACCGGAGAGCCAAACAACCTTCTGGATGTCATTCCGGACGTCCTTCTGGACAACCTTCAGGATGAAGCTGGGGCTGCGAGGGCTGAGGCAAGCCACCACAGCTGCAAGGGCCCATCAGGGAGCCTCTGCTGGGTGGGCAGGGCCTCCCTCTGCGCAGCATTGATCTCAGAGCCCTGGCAGGGTGGGCAGGGAGAGCAGGGCCTCCCTGTGGGCAGCAATCAATGGTGGAGCCCAGGCCGAGTGGGCAGGGCCTCAGTCACAGAGCCTCAGCAGGGTAGGCAGGGCCTCCCTGTGGGCGGCGATGAATGGTAGAGTCCAGGCCTGGTGGGAAGGCCTTCCTATGCTCTGCGATTGATCCCAGAGCCCCAGCAGGATGGGCAGGCCATCAATCTGGGGGCCCGTGATCCATCGCCCCCCCAGAGGGAGGGCCCAGGCCACCGGCCAGTGACACTGTGGCGGGTGGGTGGAGCCGGCCAGCTAACTCCCCACAGAGGGAGGCCCAGGCCAGCCAAGCGATGGCACCCCACACCTTTGGCCAGCAGAGGGAGGTGACCAGTGGCAGAGTGGGGGCGGCGCCACACAGATGGCAAGCAGTGGCAGCCTCAGGGGTGGGGCCAGCTGCCAGCAGCTGGGGGAAGGAAAGCCCCAATAAGCCCCTTCCCCCGCCAGCCCCACCCTCAATCGTCCCCCCACTTCTGACCCTGACAGGAGGGACGAGAGAGCCCGATTCCACCCGTCCCTCCTCGAGCCTGTGTCGATGACAGAATATGACTGAAGACCAACTGTTGCCACAACATATCTCTGAAGCCGAAAGAAGCCGGCGTCGTCGACACAATGTACCTGAAGACCAACTATTGGCACAACGTACCTCTGCAGCTGCAAGAAGGTGATGTCATCAACAGAAAATGTCTGAAGACCAACTATTGGCATAACGTACCTCAGCAGCCAAAAGAAAGCAGCGGCGGCGACAGAATATGTCTGGACACCAACTATTGGCACAACGTACCTCCGAAGCTGAAAGAAGCCAGCATCGTGGACAGAATATGTCTGAAGAACAGCCATTGACAAGTACTACCAATACTGGTAGGAACTGCCTTCACAGTGAAAATGAAGTAAATGAGGGTGTGATTACCGAACATAGTTGTGGTGGAATGACTGTTCGTGTCCATTTTGCCTATCACTAAATTTCTTCGATGAAAAACCATCTGATAGAAAATTTACTCAATGTTGTAGCAAAGGCAAAGTTTGTCCAAATGATATACATTTTCCAGAATACCCAGCATATTTTTAAAAATTAATGATAAATGAAGATTCTGACAGTAAAAATGTCATGGAAAATATTCGTTCAATAAACAGTTCTTTTGCTTTTGCTTTAATGGGTGCAAATATTGCATCACCATCAGGATATGGGCCATACTGTTTTAGAATACATGGACAGGTTTATCACCGTACTGGAACTTTACATCCTTCAGATGTGAAGTTTCTCAGAAGTTTGTTCAACTCTGTATTTTAGATATGGCCAAAGCGACAAGTAAAAATTAGCAATGCCAGAAAATCAAGGTTGCTCAGAAAGACTCATGATCAACATCAACAACCTCATGCATGAAATAAATGAATTAACAAAATCATATAAGATGCTACATGAGGTAGAAAAGGAAGCCCAATCTGAATCAGCAGCAAAAGGTATTCCTCCCACAGAGGTAACAATGACAATTAAATACGATCGTAACAGTGACCCAGGTAGATATAATTCTCCCCATGTAACAGAGGTTGCCATCATATTCAGAAACGAAGATGGAGAAGCTCCTTTTGAAAGGGATTTGCTCATTCATTGTAAACCAGATCCCAATAATCTGAATGCCACTAAAATGAAACAAATCAGTATCCTATTTCCTACATCAGATACAATGATATATCCTATTCTTTTTCCACATGGTGAAAAAGGCTAGGGAACGAATATTGCATTAAGACTCAGAGACAACAGTGTAATCGACAATGATACTAGATGAAATGTCAGGACACGAGTCACACAAATGCAGTATTATGGATTTCATCTCTCTGTCCAGGACACGTTCAATCCTATTTTAAATGCAGGAAAATTAACTCAACAGTTGATTCATATTCAACAATGGAAGCCAATCAGATAAATTTCATTAAAGCAAGCCAATCTAAGTTGAGAATTGAAAAATATAGTGGTTTGATGGATTATCTCACATCTAAATCTGAAAATGACAATGTGCCAATTGATAAAATGATAATACTTCCATTATCTTCTGAGGGTAGTCCTAGAAATATGCAGCAGCGATATCTGGATGCTATGGCAATTGTAACAAAGTATGGCAAGCCTGATTTATTCATAACCATGACATGCAACCCCAAATGGGCAGATATTACAAATTTACAACGCTGGCAAAAAGTTGAAAACAGACCTAACTTGGTAGCCAGAGTTTTAAATATTAAGCTGAATACTCTTTTAAATGATATCTGTAAATTCCATTTATTTGGCAAAGAAAGAACTAAAATTCATGTCATTGAATTTCAGAAACATGGACTGCCTCATGCTCACATATTATTGATATTAGTTAGTGAATCCAAATTATGAACGGAAGATGACATTGACCGTATAGTTTAGACAGAAATTTCAGATGAAGACCAGTGTCCTCGACTTTTTCAAATTGTAAAATCAAATATGGTACATGGACATGTGGAATACAATATCCAAATAGTCCATGTATGGAAAATGTTCAAAGGGATATTCGAAAGAATTTCAAAATGCGACCATTGGAAATATTGATGGATATCCCAAATACAAACGAAGATCTGGTAGCACCATGTCTATTGGAAATAAAGTTGTTGATAACACTTGGATTGTCCCTTATATGCTGTATTTGTGCCTTAAGTATAACTGTCATATAGACGTTGAAGTCTGTGCATCAATTAAAAGTGTCAAATATTTATTTAAATACATCTATAAAGGGCATGATTGTGCAAATATTCAAATTTCTGAAAAAAAAATATTATCAATCATGATGAAGTACAGGACTTCATTGACTCCAGCTATGTGAGTGCTCCTGAGGCTGTCTGGAGACTTTTTGCAATGTGAATGCATGACCAATCTCATGCAATCACAAGATTAGCTATTCATTTGCCAAATGAACAGAATTTGTATTTTCATGCAGATGATTTTGCTGAAGTTATAGTTCAACTTTGATGGCTTGGTTCTTACTGAATAGAGAAGATTCCAATGCACATAATTATTATTATTGGGAGATTCCAGAGATTATGTGTTTAATAATTCTTTGTGGAGAAAACGCCAAAAGGATGGGAATAAAGTAGTAGGTAGACTGTTCACTGTGAGCTTTAGAGAACCAGAACGATATTACCTTAGACTTTTGCTTCTGCATATAAAAGGTGCGATAAGTTTTGATGATCTGCGAACTGTAAGAGGTGTAATTTATGATACATTTCGTGAAGCTGCTAAACATTGAAGATTATTAATCAACGACACTATCTGGAAAGATACAATTGACAATGCGATCATCTTTAATATGCCCAAACAACTACGGCAACTTTTTGCATATATATGTGTGTTTGGATGTCCTTCTGATGCAGACAAATTATGGGATGAGAATAGATCTCATTTTATTGAAGATTTTGGTTGGAAATTACACCAAAGAGAAGGTGCCTGTGTGAACTGTGAAATGCATGCCCTTAACGAAATTCAAGAGGTATTTACATTGCATGGAATGAAATGCTCACATTTCAAACTTCCGGACTATCCTTTATTAACAAATGAAAATACATGTGATGATTCGTACAAGCGACAACAGGCAGAGGTTTTGATAAATTCTCTGAATGATGAACAGTTGGCAGCCTTTCAGACTATAACTTCAGCCATCGAACAAAAAGAACAAACTGTACATCCCAAATGCTTTTCTTGGATGGTCCAGGCAGTAGTGGAAAAACATATCTTTATAAAGTTTTAAACGTTATATTAGAGGTCGTGGTGGTACTGTTTTACCCACAACGTCTACAGGAGTTGCTGCAAATTTATTTCTCAGTGGAAGAACCTTTCATTCCCAATATAAATTACCAATTCTATTAAATGAAACTTCAATTTCTAGACTCGATATAAAGAGTGAAGTTGCTAAAACCATTAAAAAGGCCCAACTTCTCATTATTGATTAATGCAGTGATTCCCAAAGTGGGCGCTACCGCCCCCTGGTGGGCGCTGCAGCGATCCAGGGGGGCGGTGATGGCCACAGGTGCATTTGTTTTAACTTTTTTTGTATTACCTTTCTATTCTGAGTTCAATAAATAGTTTCATAATTTCAAACTTCAATGTTTCTAATTTATACCTTTCTTTACTATATTTTACGAAAAAGGTAGAAACATTAATACATATATCTTTCTGTTTAATTGCTATTAAAATTTTTTAAAAAATTAATTTCCAGGGGGCGCTGAGTAATATTTTTTCTGGAAAGGGGGCGGTAGGCCAAATAAGTTTGGGAACCACTGGATTAATGTATCGTGGCATCCAGTCATGCTATAAATGTCATAGACAGATTACTAAGAGAAATTATGAATTTGAATGTTGTATTTGGTGGGAAGTTCTCCTTCTCGGAGGGGATTTTCAACAATGTCTCAGTGTTGTGCTGCATGCTATGCGATCAGCCATAGTACAAATGAGTTTAAAGTACTGTAATGTTTGGGGATGTTTCAGAAAGTTGTCTCTTACAACAAATATGAGATCAGAGGATTCTGCTTATAGTGAATGGTTAGTAAAACTTGGAGATGGCAAACTTGATAGCAGTTTTCATTTAGGAATGGATATTATTGAAATCCCCTGTGAAATGATTTTTAACAGATCTATTATTGAAGCTACCTTTGGAAATACTATATCTATAGATAATATTAAAAACATATCTAAACATGCGATTCTTTGTCCTAAAAATGAGCACATTCAAAAATTAAATGAAGAAATTTTGGATATACTTGATGGAGATTTTCACACCTATTTGAGTGATGATTCCATTGATTCAACAGATGATGCTGAAAAGGAAAATTTTCCCATTGAATTTCTTAACAGTATGACTCCTTCTGGAATGCCGTATCATAAATTAAAATTGAAAGTGAGTGCAATCATCATGCTACTGAGAAATCTTAATAGTAAATGGGGTCTTTGTAATGGTACTAGATTTATTATCAAAAGGTTGCAACCTAACATTATCGAAGCTGAGGTATTAACAGGATCTGCAGAAGGAGAGGTTGTTCTGATTCCAAGAATTGATTTGTCCCCATCTGACACTGGCCTCCCATTTAAATTAATTCGACGACAGTTTCCCGTGATGCCAGCATTTGCAATGACTATTAATAAATCACAAGGACAAACTCTAGACAGAGTAGGAATATTCCTACCTGAACCCATTTTCACACATGGTCAGTTATATGTTGCTTTCTCTCAAGTTCGAAGAGCGTGTGACATTAAAGTTAAAGTTGTAAATACTTCATCACAAGGGAAATTAGTCAAGCACTCTGAAAGTGTTTTCACTCTTAATGTGGTATACAGGGAGATATTAGAATAAGTTTAATTAATTTATCAGTCATTGTTTATATCAATGTTGTTTTTATATCATATTTGTGTTGTTTTATATCATGTTTTTGTTGTTTTCATATCATTTTTTTGTTTTTATATCATGTCTTTGTTGGTGTTATATCATGTTGCTATTGTTTATTTATTAATAAATGTATATATTATTTTCATATACATTTTACTAATTTTCTTTCATCTCTGACACTTCTATTATAGAGAAAGGGCAAATAGCAATATTAAAATATTTCCTCTAATTAATTCCCTTTCAATGTGCACAAATTTGTGCACCGGGCCACTAGTCTATATATATATATATAAAAGCCCAGTGACCGTTATGACGAAATGACCAGAACAACCAGAACAACCAGTCGCTATGATGCGCACTGACCACCAGGGGGCAGACACTCAACACAAGAGCTGCCCCCTGGTGGTCAGTGCACTCCCACAGCAGGAGCACTGCTCAACCAGAAGCCAGGCTCATGGCTGGCAAGTGCAGCTGTGGCACGTGAGCCTCTCCCACCTCCAGCAGATGCAATCTCCAGAGAACAGACTGCAGTCCCGACGCCCAGGTGGTGGGGATGTAGCCAGAATGACCACAGATCAACCACTGCCAGCCCCTGGAACTCTCCCTTCGGACCCTGCGGCTGCACCACACCCCTTACCTATTGCCCTCTGGGTCTCCAGATGTGGGCTCGGGAAAATCCCACAGAGGCGCTTCACACACATACTGCCTGGGCCAGCCCCATCTCGAGAGCAAGCACCAGTGAAGTCTAGCCCAATGACCAACACCCACACATGTCCGCGGGCAAGCCTTCGCAACTTCCACATACCACCCAGCCCCAGCCCCATCTCCTGGAAAGGTCGGTGTCCTGGCACCGAATACCAGCTCCTGGATCCCTGCAGAGCTCTGGTCAGCTCCAGTGGGCGGAGGGGCACCAGCAGGTGCTGGCCTGACCTGTTCGGTTCAGGCAGCCCCACACTTGGGCCAGGAGTTGCATGGGAAAATCACCTCCTATACTTTGCAGGAACAATCTACTGTGAACAAATGCATTGTGGAATGTTTGCACGTGACCGGGATGACCTTGATACCCACGCCGGCCTCCTGAAACTCCCCCTCAGGCATCAGGGCAATGTTCCACCCCTTAGCTATTGCCGTGTTCCTTTGGATGCAAAACTGAAATACTAAGAACGCCTTACTTGGGACCACGATCGACCTCTTCTTCCTTCCTTCCTACCACCCCCAGCTGCTTCTGCCAAGCCGTACCAGTCCCCACCTCTGGAGAGAGTCCTGGAAAAAATGAGAAAATCCCAATCCAACAAGCGGGTCTCCCACGCATGTCTGTGGCCGAGCCCATCGTGCCCTTCCCAGGCCTGGTCAGCAGCTGAGCCTATCGCACCCTTCCCAGGCCTGGCCAGCATCCAGGTTCCCATGTTCCCCATGGATCCCCAATGGCTCCTGCAGACAAGTGGGCCCATGAATGGCGGCTCCCACAGACAGACCCCTGGCAGTGTTGGTACCCACCCTGAGGACGCCCACAGCTCAGCCAGAAGTTGCCACAAGGCACATATCCCATAAGCCTACAAGTACAATCTCCAGGGAACAGATGAAGCTGGATGCTGGAAGCTACCCATTGTCTACACTATCAGGAAAGTGTAAGCAAGGAACCCAGAATGCTGATGGACCTTGAGCTCTGGAAAGGGCCAAAGGTATGCACCAATTGTTTAGTCGAGACAATGGTGGCTTAAGCAATTTCTTGACCTAATAGTCTCAAAGTAAATCTTTACTATTATTTACTGACTTTTAAGATAGTCTGTCTGCTACTGGAATTGCCCGCCTGACTAAGGGCAATATGTGTATCTAAAATTGAATAAAAGGTTGGCAGGGCCTGGGCACCAGTGAAGCCCTCTCACTAGAGTTGGGCTCTCTGCCTGGCCCCCTGTTTCCAAATTCATATTTCTTATCTAGTCTTGTCATTTGCATGTGGCCCTTCTCCAGGTCCCGAACTCAAGCCACACAGGACATGGATATCACAACTTTCACAGCAGGACACTCGGAGTAACTGGGACAAGCCTGATATCGCCACCCGGCTCCTGGAACTCTGCCTCAGGCATCGAGATCAAATCTCATCCTTTACCAATTGCCCCGGAGCTACAGAGGAAGGTAGCAATATAAAAGTGGCCACAAGGTGGTGACTGACAATTGGGGTAAAAGTCAGAGAGATGGATCTGAAGGGTGGGGGCGTGGGCAAGAGAGCATTCCTGCCCTCCAAGATCCCCAACTTTGTATTGTTCACCTCAGAGCGTCTCTTTTTTTAAAAATATATTTTATTGATTTTTTACAGAGAAGAAGGGAGAGAGATAGAGAGTTAGAAACATCAATGAGAGAGAAATATCGATCAGCTGTCTTCTACACACCTCCTACTGGGGATGTGCCCGCAACCAAGGTACATGCCCTTGACTGGAATCGAATCGGGGACCTTTCAGTCCTCAGGCCGACTCTCTATCCACTGAGCCAAACCAGTTAGGGCCAGAGTGTCTCTTATCAGGCTCTGAGGGGTGGAAAGCATCCAGCACGGCCCAAGGCATCCACTGGGGACCTCCCAGCTGGTAAGGTGTGACCCTGGCCACAGAAGGGACATTTGGAAATATTTTTTCAGGAAGCTGCAGGGAGGAGAACAGACTCCCCACACGACCTCCTGGCAACTCATAGGGACGTGGAAACTCCCCGGGTACGCAGGCACAGGCTCCCGATTTCCTTTCAATGTGCACGAATCCATGCACCAGGCCACTGGTACAGAATTTAAATGACAATAAATAAGTACCTATCAATAATAACCCTAAATGTAAATGAATTAAATGTTCCAATCAAAAGGCATAGAATAGCTGAATGGATATGAAAAAACTACCATTCACAACCACTCCAAGATCTTTTTTCCTTCTATTCCTAAGTAGAATATTTGTATGTGGAGGGGAGGAGGAGTGAGGGAGGGGGAGATCAGGCTTTATACTTTATGGATATGTCATTTTTAAGATATCTGTAAAGTGCTTGGCAAAGGAAAAGTTCTAATATGGTAGTTGTTATTGTTAAGCCTCCTATAACCTATGCTGAGCTGGGTTCAATTATTTTCTCTGTTTTGTTTTTGTTTTGTTTTTTAATGTATTTTTATTGATTTCAGAGAGAAAGGGAGAGGGATAGAGAGATAGAAACATCAATGATGAAAGAGAATCATTGACTGGCTGCCTCCTGCACGCCCCCTACTGGGGATCAAGCCCAAAACCCAGGCATGTGCCCTTGATTGGAATCGAACCTAGAACCCTTCAGTCTACAGGCTGACGCTCTATCCACTGAGCCAAACTGATTAGTGTGGAAAGCGGCTACAGCATTTGGACAGGTTCAAACCTCGGACTAATGAGAGGGCACTGTCCTCTAGTGGCAAAGCCATGTGCAACTCCCAGTTTGGAGGGCAAAGCCCTCCCAGCACAATTATAGCCAAAGGCTATACTTGTAAGCTTGAGTTTATGGTCCGAACCTGTGGTCCCAGGTGGCTAAGTGAGGTAAGCTGCAGGAGGTGCAGCAAGTGCTGCCAAAACAAAGCTTGATAGAGTTCAAGTGCATATAATTGAGTAGATTCGAAACCCGCGAGAACATTGTAAACATCTTGACCATGCCCTTACTTTGCCTCGTGGAATCTGGCTATAAAATAAAGACTCGGCTTGCAGGCTGTGGCACTGTCTCTCCATCCGAGAGCAGCATCCCGCCTAGCCCCAGCTTTATTCTCTTGTCTGTCTTCTTTAATCCTTCACCACCCTTCCCACCCTCAGGTACACCCCTGGCCATGCTGAGCGCGGCACAGGTTAGGGCTTCTCTGTTCTTAAGAGAGACTGTGTCTGTCTGGAGAGGGGCCTCCACAGCTTCGGGAGATTGTGCAGCCACTGCCACACTGACAGGAGCTTGGGCTCCTGAGGACTTGCCCGTGAGCTGTCCAGCTTCAGTAGAATGTGGGACTATGTCCATGCTGATGGGAGTTTGGTTTCCTCGGGACCCCCTGAGGAGATGTCACAGAGGGAGGAAAAGGAAGGAAAATCTCTGTTTTCTCCACCTCCTGACCAGCCCTGGTGTTTCCCTCTGTGGCCCTGCGTGGTGTGGAGTGCCTCCTCCTCTGGGAACTTAGGATTCGCGGCCTTCCCCTTTGAAACCACATTCATTGCTGTTGGGAGTTACCATAGTAATTCTCTTCAGTCATTTTTCCATTAGTTGTTCTGATTAAGTCCAAGTACTACATCACTACACACTTCTCAAACTGGAGGATGAACAGCCTGAGCTCTGCCCCAGTTCTGTGGAGGGAGCATGCAAAACAGAGTATTCGATACATCTTTCTGGAGCATCCAGTTTATTACATGGTTTGTAAGAATCCAGTAGTTTAATCAGAACCACCCTCTCCCCTACAAACATGGAAGAGGATCAGTTCAGTCTCTGAGGTTTCACCAAGTAGGGGCGAAGGGGTGTACCTGCAGTGAGGGTGGTCTCTTCTTTTGTTTCCCAGGGGGCTCCAGGCCACCCTCCAGGCTCACCAGGTATTTTGGGTACAATGCCTCTGAAAGCCACAGAGATGCCAGGTACCCTCCTGGTTTGAATCCTGTGTAGACAACACTGGGGCAGTCTGCACACCTCCATTGTCCACTGGACCGAGTCCGCTCACCCAGGGGACAAACCAGCCTCTGGCCAATCTCCCATACCACATTGCCAGTCTTCCTGGAGCTCAGCATCTTCTAGCTCAGCATTTAAATTGCAGGGAGTAGAAAAAGGAACACTCGTGCACTACTGGTGGGAATGCAGACTGGTGCAGCCACTATGGAAGACAGTATGGAGTTTCCTCAAAAAACTAAAAATGGAACTCCCATTTGACCCTGTGATCCCACTTCTAGGAATATATCCCAAGAAACCAGAAACACCAATCAGAAAGGATATATGCAACTCTATGTTCATAGCAGCACAATTCACCATAGCTAAGATCTGGAAACAGCCTAAATGCCCATCAGTAGATGAATGGATTAGAAAACTGTGGTACATCTACACAATGGAATACTATGCTGCTGTAAAAAAAGAAGGAATTCTTACCATTTGCAACAGCATGGATGGAACTGGAGAGCATTATGCTAAGTGAAATAAGCCAGCCAATGAAGGAAAAATACCACATGATCTCACTCATTTATGGATAATAAAGACCATTATAAACTTATGAACAAAAATAGATACAGAGGCAGAGCAGCCTCGAACAGACTGTCAAACTACAGCGGGAAGGCCGGTGAGGGTTGGTGGGCAGGAGGGGGGTAGTAAGAGATCAACCGAAGGACTTGTATGCATGCATATAAGCGTAACCAATGGACATAAGACACTGGGGGGTAGGGGAGGCCAGGGGATTCTCAAGGGCGGGGGGGAAAAAGGAGACATATGTAATACTCTTTGTAATACTTTAAGCAACAAAACAATTAAATAAATAAATAAATAAATAAATAAATAAATAAATAAATAAATTGCAGGGAGTGCAGCCTGACCCACAATCTTTCACTGTGGCCCTGACTTGGCCATCCACAATTTAAAAAATCACATTGACTTTACTTGGGTCTAATTAAGATGCTGCTTCTTAATGGACCACCTACAGCAAGGGTGTCTTAATAAAGTTCAAGAACCTCCTAGCCACTCCCTGGCAGCCCTGGCTGTGGCCAGAAGAGACTGGAGTCACACCATCAGGCTATCCAGCATATAGGGAGTTTTCCTTGTTGGTTCCCTCTGGGGTTCTGCTGCTATGGGAGGAGGGGAAGCCACAAAGACCATGCTAGGGGCTGAGCTGGGGTGGTGGGGTCCTCAACTCCAGGCTGGCTGGGGAACTGGCAGGCTCTTCTGGCCTTATGGCTGAACCTTGAAGGTTGGGGAAGGACTGTGATGGTGCAGCCCTCCACTTTGGGTTTTTGGTGCTCAGAATCAGGTATGTAGCCATCACTCTGTCATGCCTCCTGCATATTATTCATATCCTGGATCTGGTCCCGCTCAGACTCCAGGTTCATCATTTCCTCGGTCACCCAGGGTTCATGTTGTCACTGGGCTGCTCACTGTAAAGTCTAATTTCCTCCTCCTGGCCCATGGTGAGCCCTGGGTCCCTCATTAATTCTTAGTTCCTTTATGGCTGGGATTGACGGTCATTAATTTCTTTAAGAGCTTTTCACACTCAAAAGACAGGAAATAGGGGACATAGTAGTGTCTGCTGAGTATTAGCTGTTGTGGCTCCCAGAAGCCCTCTCCCATAAAAGGCAGTCCCAGTGACCATCTTATACAGAACCACTCCGGGGCTCCATACATCGACCCTGGGGCATCATAGTTTTCACCCACGAAGAGCTCTGGAGAGGCATAAGGGAGGCTGCCACAGAATGTGCTCAATTTATGGCCAATAAATTCAGTGCTGAGGCCCAAGTCTGCAAGTTTTACATTCAGCTCCAAACCAGAAAGCACGTTCTCTGGCATCAGTGGATGATGCCTGGCTGGTGGCAGTTCTGCACAGCAGCTGCCAGAAAATGCCTTGGGCCTCATTTTTGGTCGTGTGGCCCAGCCCTGCAGATAATAGAACATGTCCCCACTGCTTACATGCTCCATAACAAGGAATAATGTTTCCTCAGCATCAATCACCTACAATATTCAGGTGATTCAAAGCCTCATGCAGGGGACTTCCCGGAAAAGTCCGAAGGAGCCCTGCTGATTAATGACTTTGACAGCCACCTCTGACAGTCAGAACGTGCTGGGCCAACCTCATCTTGGCAAAGGTTCCCTGGCCAATGGTGTTCAGGAGCTTGTAGTGGCCAACCGGGGCTCCTCATCAGTAGAGATGGCTACAAGGTCATGAGACATGGTGACCTCCTAACGACACTAACTGACAATATTAACTATTAATGCTAACTTTGCTAGAAAATAGTACTAATTATACTATGCTATGCTAACTAATACTAACAATGCTAACTATGCTTACTAATGCTAATAAATGATACTAACTATCCTATGCTAACTGCTAATAATAGTACCAATGCTAACTATGCTAATAAACAATATAAAGACAGTGCTAACTATACTAATGATACTGACAATACTAATTTTAAAAATTTTAGAAAAAAAGAACAAGAAAAATTAGAAAAGAAAATTTGAGGGAAAAAATTTAAAAAGTGAAAAGAGAAAAATTGAGAAAAAGAAAGAGTAAAGACAAAGGAAAAAATAAGAGAAAACAAGCTGACAGGTGATCACAAATGAACTTCCTGGACTATAAAGACAAAAACCTTGCCCCAGCTGGTTTGGCTCGGTTTGGCTCAGTGGATAGAGCATCTGCCTAGGGACTGAAGGGTCCCAAGTTCAATTCCCATCAAGGGCACATGCCTGGGTTGCAGGCTCCTCCCCAGTAGAAGGCATGCAGGAAAAAGCCAATAAATGATTCTCTCTCTTCATTGATGTTTCTCTCTTTCTCTGTGAAATCAATAAAAATATATTATTAAAAAAAATTAACCTAGCCAAAAGCTTTATAGGAGTTTTTTATAATTCCTTCACAATGGCACCTTATAAGGTCAGAGCAAGATAAGGACCAGTGACAGCTGGGGATAAACCACAGTGGTTTTCTCAGTTTTTGATATCAAACTCTTTTATGCTAAAATAAAAAAAAATAAAAAAATAAAAAACTCCAAAGAGCTTTTTGTTTATGTGGGATATTAAAGACTAATATTTACTTTATTCAAAATTAAAATTTGTAGGATACTGCAGTTATCTTTTCATATATAATTTGAAATTCTGTAATAATTTTTGTCTTTTAAAGATCTTATAATGGCTACACTTAAAATATTCAGTTCCTTTTTTTTAACCTCCTATTGGTCTCAAAATGATGCTACAACTTAACTGATACTACAATACTATAAGAAAATGTTCTGCCCTAACCGGTTTGGCTCAGTGGATAGAGCATCGGCCTGCGGACTGAAGGGTCCCAGGTTTTATTCCGGTCAAGGGCATGTACCTTGGTTGCGGGCACATCCCCAGTAGTGGGTGTGCAGGAGGCAGCTGATTAATGTTTCTCTCTCATTGATGTTCCTAACTCTCTACCACTCTCCCTTCCTCTCTGTAAGAAATCAATAAAATATTTTTTTTAAAAAATGTTCTGTTGCATAAGTTATATTATTAACATCTATAAAACTGAAAGTAGCTTTCATCATATTTTTGCCAACAAGATCATGGGCAGATTTCTCATCATAAACCTTGGAGACCAGAGGGCAGTGGATTAGCATATTCAAAGTATTGAAAGAAAAATACTGTCAACCAATAATTCTATACCTAGCAAAACTATCCAAAAATGAGGGAAACATTAAGACATTCCCAGATAAACCAAAGCTGAGAGTGTTCTTTACTACAGACTTTCCTAGCATGAAGAGTGTTCTTCAGTTTGGAATGAAAGGACTCTGGACAATAACTCAAAGCCTCATGAAGAAAAAAAAATTTTTGCTAAAAGTGTAGATAATTATAAAAGCTAGTATATTGTAACTTTGGTTTGTAGCTCTACTTTTTGTGTTCTACTTGATTTAAGAGACTAATGTAATCTCTTCCACCATGTAAGGATACCACCAGCAGTCTGCCACCAGGAATAGGGCTCTCACCTGACTTTTCTGGCACCCTGAGCTCAAACTTCCAGCCCCCAGAATTCCCAGAAGTTAAAGGATCTGACTCTATGGGCTAGCCAAGTGGGTCAGCACCTCTGTTGACTCAATAGATTGGATTCCTCCATCTAGACTGGCTTTACCAGGCTGAGCAGCTACATACAAGGCAAAAAAAAGAAAGAGATGAAAATTACGATGACAGCTCCAATGATGAGCTGGTTCATATCCTTTTAGTGAGCCTACCTTTATGATTTCCTTATATATCCCCTCTGAGCAACAATCTGATCCACCCAGACTTTCAGAGTCAGATGTCTTCATTGAAGACAGAGCCAAAATGACTGTCTTTGTATGGTCTTTCGATGGATTCTCTAGTGCCCACAAGAATCAAGAACAACTTCTAACATCAGCAAGCATTTTGAGGGAAGAAGAAAAAGTTTGTGATGAAAAGGTTTACTACACTGCCGGCTACAACAGTCCTTTTAATTTGCTTAATAGAAATAATGAAGTGTCATTGGTTCATACAAATTAACCCTCTGAAGAAAATGAACGAGAAAATGAAAAGAAGTAGCATCACCAGGGGCTAAACTTTGTTTAATATAGACATCAACACACCTATAAGTAAAATGTATGTCTAGTATCTTCTCCCTGAGAGTACTAATAAGAATTGGGCTTATTTCCAATGTGCCTTTTTAATGCTTAAAGCATTATCAAGATACATAGGTAACATGGGACAATCCTATATAATAAAAGCGTAGTATGCAAATTGTCCCCTCGACTGGGAGTTTTTCCAGGAGTTCAACCAAGGGGCGGGGCCAGCTGGGGAAAGGGAAGGAGTGCCCGGTGGCTGCCGCCAGCCACTAGGGACCCTACCAGTGCATGAATTTCGTTCACTGGGCCTCTAGTCTATAATAATAAAAGGGTAATATGCTAATTAGAGCAGACATCTTCTGGACGTCATTCCAGACGTCCTTCCTGAC
The DNA here is from genome assembly GCF_000147115.1 of Myotis lucifugus. Taxonomy (NCBI): domain Eukaryota; kingdom Metazoa; phylum Chordata; class Mammalia; order Chiroptera; family Vespertilionidae; genus Myotis; species Myotis lucifugus. Next base: position 4,915,137 of record NW_005871129.1, read on the forward strand.
AAAGCCAAGGCCAGAGGGAAGCCAGCCAGGTCATGGGTGCCTGTGGGTGGCCGGGGGAAGCCAGCCTGGGTCCCAGATGCCTGCCGGCAGCCGGAGGAGCGAAGCCCAGGTTCCAGGTGCTGGAGGGAAGCCGATGCCGGCAGCCAGGGGAAGGAAGACCTACTCTTGCACGAATTTTCCTGCATTGGGCCTCTAGTATTCTATAATGTAAATTGTTCATAATCCTAGTGGTCTTTAGTTCTATGAGGCTCCAGAGAAATGTCATGTTACTTCCCCTTTTTCACTGTATCACAACTATGTTGCCATTTTATACTTGGATTTGGATCAATTGGATGTTATCCCCTCCAGATATTATCAATAAAAATGTTAAAGGTTTAAAAAAAAGAGAGTGACTAAAACAAAACAAAAAAAGGAAGAAAAATTTTTTAAAGAACAAAGATTTTTTAAAAAGAGAGTGACTAATGTATTGAGGAAACAATTGTTAGTCTATGATTTGGAACCCAACACATAAAGATGTAATTTTGTGACATCAATAACTAACTGGGTGGGGTTAGAGCTGTGTAGGAGCAAAGTTTTTATATGTTCTTGAAGTTAAGCTGGTACAAAAACATAAGAGTGTTATAGCCTTAGAATGTTAGATCATTCAGGTTACTAAATATATTTCTCATATATATTTTGTCTTCATCTGTGGTTCCTGGCTCACAGCACCTAAAACCCTTGGAATTTCCTGAGTAGTAAGAGCAATGGGAGCATCTTTTGTTATAATATTTGGTCTTTTGTCCTCAGTTCCTGAAATCACTTCAGAACCATAAAGGTGAAATGAGTTTCTTGTTGGTCATAATAGGCCCTTTTCCACCACAACTGGGTTTATGTTTAAGATGACTTTTGGAAAACACCTAAGGATGAAGAGCTGATTGCCAGGGGAACCAGTCAGGAATAGAGAGTTTGAACTTTCAGTCTCACCCCCTGATTTCTGGCAGCGGGGAGGATGAAGGAGATTGAATAAATCACCAATGGCCAATGAGTAGTTAATCAATCATGTCTATGTAATGAAGCCTCCAAGAAACTCAAAAGAAGAGGGTTCAAGGAGCTTCCATGCTGGGGAACCAGAACGCTTCTGCATGCCACAGTGCCAGGCCCCAAACTCCACAGGGACAGAATTTCTTTTGTTTGGGACCTTGCTTTCTTCATCTGGCTATTGATCTGTATTCTTTAATAGCCTTTATAATAAACAGGTAATCTAATTAAAAAGAGAGAAAGAGAGAGAGAGAGATGATGATGATGTCTAAGATTACCAAATTATGAAATCCTAATGATTTTCACAAATTCTATGTTTACATAAAATTTATTTTGATATCTATTTATAAAACATATTTATTTATATTATTTATTTATTTTATAATATAATACATATTTTCATTGTGCATTCATGTTTTTATATTAATTTATAATATAACTTACTTTATGTAATATCTATAATAATAAAAGCATAATATGCTAATTAGACCAGACGTCCTTCCAGACGACCTTCCAGATGAAGCCGGGGCTGTGAGGGAAGCCCAGATCCCAGGTGCCTGCTTGTGGCCAGAGGGAAGCCCGGGTCCTGGGTACCAGAGGGAAGCTGGTGCCGGCAGCCAGGGGAAGGAAGGCCTACTCTTGCATGAATTTCGTGCATCAGGCCTCTAGTAATATATATTTCTTTTCATATTATATATTGATATTTTATATATTTATGTTTAAAATACATAGTTGTATATAATTTATTCTTATCTATACCTAGAGGCCTGGTGCATGAAAATTCATGCACTGGAGGGGGGGGTCCCTCAGCCCAGCCTGCCCCCTCTCACAGTCCAGGAGCCCTCAGGGGTGGGAGGTGACCCGGCGATCAGGGAAAGGTGACGCCCCATCACACCTCTGCCGCTTCCACTGCCGGCAGCACAAGCCTCGGCCCTGGTTACCTGAGCCTCGGGTGGCCCTGGGAGGCTGGGCAGCTGCCATTCGAGGCTTGCCTGTGCTTCAGGCTGGCCCTGGGTGGCTGGAGGGCTGAGGGAACTGGGGGACTCCGGAGGCAGGCACATGGCAAGGCCCCAGCGGGGCTGAGGGGACTGGGTGCCGCCATCTTGTGGCTGTGGGTGCCACCATCTTTGAGGGCGTGTCAGTAGATTAGCATATTCCCTCCTTATTGGCTGTGGGTGCCACCATCTTTACGACGACGTGAGAGTCAATTAGCATATTCCCTCTTTACTAGATAGGATAATAAAAGTGCAATATGCTAATTAGACTGGATGTCCTTCAGGACACCCTTCCAGACGTAGCCGGGACTGCGAGGGAAGCCAGTTCTGGCAGCCAGGGGAAGGAAGGCCTACTCTTGCACGAATTTCATGCTTCGGGCCTCTAGTGTTTTATATAACAAGTATTTGTTATATACTATTTGAAATATAGCTATATACTTATATATAATTTATAGATAGATAGATTATTTACAGCTTTCTACAAATGGAATTTACTTGAAGGCAATTATTTATCCTAGTAATTCTCAAAACACTAAGATAGGAGCCCTGGCCAGTGTGGTTCAGTTGGTTGGGCATCATCCTGTACACAGAAAGTTTGCACATTTGACTCCCAGCCAGGGCATAAGCCCGGTTGCAGGTTCAATCCCCAGTAGGGGGGCATGCAGGAGTCAGCCAATCAATGTTTCTCTTTCACATCAGTGTTTCTCTCTATCTGCCTCTCCCTTCCTTTCTCTCTAAAAATCAATAAAAGTATTTTTTAAAAAAGCACTAAGGTAGGAAAGAACTGGAAGCCCTGGTGCTCTCCGCACAACATGTAAAGGACTAAGACAAACATGACAAAGGGTCCTCAGTTTCTGCCGTATCTTCTATCTTTGTTCTTCCTTTCTTCCGTCTTTCCTTCCTTCTTTTAAGTAATTGCACCCTCCCCACCACACTTCAACTAGCCAAGAAACTCACACAAACTGTTCTCAGGAAATACTATACTGTTGTAATGCTTATCTGGGCCCCAAACAAGGGGCATGGAAACAAGAACAGCCCCAAATTCGAGTGTAATTAACAAAGAAAGCCACAGGACCAGAACTCCGCTTGCCCTACCTGATCCAAACCCTGATGCTGCGTATAGGAGGTCTGGCCTGGCCTGCAGGTAGGTGCTCCCTGATGTACATCAACTGACTAAAACCTTCCAGCCCTGGCTGGGTGGCTCAGTTGGCTGGAGTGTTGTCCCATGCACCAAAAGGTCATGGGTTCAATCCCCCAGTAGGAGCCCCCAGGGGAGGCAACCAATCAATGTTTCTCTCTCACATCGATGTTTCTCCCCTCTCTCTCCTTCTCTAAAATCTATTTTTTTTTTAAAAAACATATCCTCATGTGAGAATTTAAAAAAAAATTTCTCTCAGCTCTGTTTGACACCATGAAACACATTTATTGCATCGCACAGCTTAGGAACATTTATATTAACAGGGGAAAAAATCACGTTATATTACAGCAGGTGTTCACAATTTAACATTATAACTATGAGTTCGTGGGTCCGCAGGGAAAATAACTTAAGCCAGATCAGCAGTCTCTCAGTCTCCCCAGTAGCATTCACCTGCTCCTTAGTCAGTCCTTTCCTATGTGCTCACGTGTTCCTGCAATAGTAGATGTTTGGGGGAGAACTATTTGGGGATAACTTAAAACAGAGATAATTCTGTCCATTTGTTACCAGTGAGACAAGGAGACCTTGGTTCTTGCTTCTTGAAGGAAAGATTTCAATCACGCGACAAAGTGTAAAAAA